>NC_088417.1:16647777-16960777 GCF_034236695.1 Oncorhynchus nerka | reverse complement strand
CCTCTCCTTCCAGTTCTCTGCTGCCAATGACTGGAACGAACTACAAACATCTCTTAAATTGGAAACACTTATCTCCCTCACTAGCTTTAAGCACCAACTGTCAGAGCATCTTACAGATTACTGCACCTGTACATAGCCCACCTATAATTTAGCCCAAACAACTACCTCTTTCCCAACTGTATTTAATTTATTTATTTATTTTGCTCCTTTGCACCCCATTATTTTTATTTCTACTTTGCACATTCTTCCATTGCAAAACTACCATTCCAGTGTTTTACTTGCTATATTGTATTTACTTTGCCACCATGGCCTTTTTTGCCTTTACCTCCCTTCTCACCTAATTTGCTCACATTGTATATAGACTTGTTTTTTTTTACTGTATTATTGACTGTATGTTTGTTTTACTCCATGTGTAACTCTGTGTCGTTGTATGTGTCGAACTGCTTTGCTTTATCTTGGCCAGGTCGCAATTGTAAATGAGAACTTGTTCTCAACTTGCTTACCTGGTTAAATAAAGGTGAAATAAAATTTTAAAAAAAGGTTAGATAATTAATCAATCTCTATTTCAGATTTTTGTGACTTGGCTCTGACCTAACATAATCATTTGTGGTGCTTTCGCTGTAAAGCCTATTTGAAATCGGACACTGTGGTGGGATTAACAAGAAGTGTATCTTTAAATGGTGTGAAATACTTCTGTTTGTTTGAATTTGGTGCCCTGCACTTTCACTGGCTGTTGTCATATCGATCCCGTTAGTGGGATCTGTTGAAAAACAAATGATAGTCCCAGATGGGATGGTGTATTTCTGCACTTTAATTGAAGAGTGTTGCGCTACTTACTGTGTTGTGGTAAAACCACCTCCAGTTATTACGAGGACGACAACATCTAATGTTGACTTCACCTTCCATACAAATCCTTCCATAAAAGAATTGACCTTATTTTTGGTAACTTTCTCATTATAAAATCATGGTGAGATTCAAATGGTGAGATTAATACTTCCACTCTTCATGGCTTTAATATGTGTGCCTGCGTTAGCCATGCATGCATCCAATTTATTTAGTCAGGCAAGTCCACATTATTCTCACATATTTTAGAACATAATAATAATTTCAATATCAATATCAATGTATTGGCAAGGACTAAAAAAGTATTTATTCTTAATGGTAATTGCCTACTTTTGTCACTTTTTGCATGATTCATTGGGGGGGGTCTATATTAGGCCCTATATGTACTATTATATAAATTATACAATTGTATAACATTAAGGTCCATAAAATCACATTAAAATGCTTGAAAAAGTCCCTGAATGTCCTTGCATTTGACTTGCCAATGTTTGTATGAACCCTGCTTAAAGGATGTATAGTCCTAGGCCTATTTTCTAGATGGAGTTATGGGCCAATTTGTATACATTCACTTTTATCCCTTTAAGTAAACATGTGCAATAACATGAAAATCGTTTTTATTTTTGTTTCAAACCATTTCAAAATGATTTATAGAAAAACCTATGTACATAAACGGAATCCACTGAACCTCTTTTTGATGTATCCACATTTCCATAAGAAGACTCCTCTGGCTCTGTTCTGAGGAAAAGACACTGAGGCTGTCAGTGGATCTAAGGGTGATATTTTGGTCAAACGAAGACTTGTGCTGGGTTTTTGTTGACTGAACAGAACACTACCTTAAGTTCATCTATGGTAAAAATGGTTTGGCTGACAATAAGGGGCCAGCTTTACAAAACTAGATTGAGCCTATAGTTCTGGACAAAACTAGATTAAGCCTATAGTTCTGGACAAAACTAGATTAAGCCTATAGTTCTGGACAAAAAAATGCAACAACAAAAAAGAAAAAATATTTTTTCAAGTTCTAGGTTAATGATCTAACTTCGATCCAGTTGAAACATTGTCTTGTGTGCACCTCAATAAACCACAAGAAAGCATTACATAATTGCAAACATGACTTTTTTCACTAGAATATTAAATCATGGGAAGTTAGAGATATAAATAGATAAAAGCACCAGTAAAAATGCAATTCTGTGGCGAACTCAAACTGTGCATGCTATTCAAAGCATTGACCTTTCTGGAGACATTTTGAGAGAGACTGGGTAAGGCAAAGATGAGGAGAGAGCTCATGGAGTTTCATACACAGTTAGATTAACGCTGTTGATTTGGATGCAGCACAAAACATCTGACTACTGTTTTCAGATGCAGTAGTCTATACCTAGATTTTGCTGCTGGGGTAATATCATTAAAGTTAATGAGGCATGTATTACTTATTTACGTAAAAGCTCATGAAGCGGACTAAATTGAAATAGACTAGACTTGAGGAACATGTTGTTTGTCTTTGATTACCAATGTGTGAATATGACAAAGTATTAAAGTAAACCAAATTCCAATGTTCCTCATTGAAAAGCATTGAAGATAATTGGAATTTCAGTGTACTTCCTGAATTGTCCCCAACCCTGGTAAATGTGATTATGTAATAATAAGCAGATAGATATATCGTTGTCACGACTTCTACCGAAGTCGAAGCCTCCTTGTTCGGGCGGTGCTCGGCGGTCGACATCACTGGTCTTCTAGCCATCATTGATCCATTTTTAATTTTCCATTGGTTTTGTCTTGTCTTCCTACACACCTGGTTTCAATCCCATTCATTACCTGTTGTGTATTTAACCCTCTGTTTCCCCTCATGTCTTTGTCAGAGATTGTATGTTATTTCAGTGTTGTGTTGTTTTGTATTGGTGCGCGATCAGGTCCTCGTACCCACTTTCTTTTATTTGTTACATTTAGTGTTGGAGTTACGTTTTCGTCTGTTGTTATTTAATAACTCCATTACACTCAGTTTGATTCTCCTGCGCCTGACTTCCCTGCCACCTATACACACCACTCTGACAATCTTATCTGACGGATGAACTGTATTCTCTTATCAATCTTCAGATGAAGTTTCCAAGCATGTTGTTATGTCACTCAAGTCTGAAGAATTTCATAGGAGTCATTTTGCAACGACCACCTTTAGAGCAATAGTAGATTACGAGAATGTCTTAGCAGAAGAGGCTCTGCGTCGGTCTCTCTGGTGCTTTCTGAACTCGGTCCCTTTATTACATCTAGGGTGACTCATTTGGTTTCACTGCGAGAGACTGCTTATCAATCTTGTTTATAAACTCCAAGTGTCCCACATAATTGGTTTTGAGCGCCAAGTAGGCAGTAGGGGAGGCAGGGTTGAGTGGCGGATCGAAGTGGTGGACTGAGTGATGTTTATAATATAGGCCGAATCCGTATTCTTTGCCTGGCATTCATTGTGTACATACTGTATGTGTATTCTGTAAATGTTGCATCTATATACAGTATCTTGGATGTATATACAGTTTATTTATTGCCTGTCTGTATATTCTGTTTATTGTGGCGGCACCATTTCACAGAATCAAATTCCTGTAAATGCAAATGTGGTTTGAGGATAAGTGACTTGGAGGACGAAGACGTAGCGATTGTGGTGCCATCGGGTGAGCCGACAGAGGGGACCCCCATCGTATTTTGGATATTACCTTCTGGAGACCCAGTGGCGATAGCTAGGAAAGACTGCTGATGTCTGGGAAAGACCAGAAATAGGGTGTGGGGGCTTGGCAGGCTTGAGCACAACCTTCCCAAGGAGGTACCCACTATCAATAGCTATGGAAAGATACATAATAAAATATCCCTTAGGTTGGCGAGAGCGGGGGAGGATGATCGACCTACAGGACAGAGCACTGTTATGACCACCCATGATGGACAACTGACAATGGAACAGTTAAACAATTAATCTAGGTTCTGCAGATGTGAGAAGATCTACAAAAACAAGAGGGGTCTGAAGATACATCAGGCAGAGATGAAGTGTACACTACCCAAGAGCGATGTGCAACCTGGTGAGACAGAGGAGAGGCCGGGGCAGGATGTCCATAGAATCTCAGTCCACAGAATCCCCATTTGCATAACGAAAGGGGTAGCGACTGCAACATCACTGATGCACCAGGGGAGACAGAGGACCAACAGGAGAGGGAACCCACTGGGCACAGACGTCAGTTTAATGTCAAGTTTTGATTTACATTTGGTTGAGTTGTCAACTAACTTGAATTGAATGTGAAATCAACAAAACATTTCACAGTGTCATTGGATTTATGTTAAAAGTTGAGCGAATTTCTTTTTTTATCCTGTAGGTTGATGACATTTTGCAAATCCAATCAGTTTTCCATGTTGATTCAACGTCGTTACATTTATATGTTATTTTTAAATGACAAGGAAACAATGTTGATTCAACCAGCCATTCCACGTATTTGAACCAGGGGCACAACTTTCACTGGGGAAATGTCTGCCCCACATTCTGATATTGCATATTGCATTTTTATCCCTCTCAGTTTTATCATTGGAATGTGATACAAAATGAGGCTTTAGGAGCATGCGGACAACTCATATATATATATATATATATATATATATATATATCTATAGACATATATATATCTATAGATATATAGATATCTATATATATAATAATGTCCCCCCCAATTCTAAAACCAAAGTTGCGCCCCTGATATGAACTATTCCAAAGTTAGCACATTTGATTCCACTTGTCAACTAATCATCAAGCCCTTGACTACTTGAATCAGATGTGCTAGTTTAGGGTCACAACAAAAATGTGAAACATCTGAGGATCCCAGAGGAGAGGTTTGACAAGCAGTGATCTGGAGTATAGGGGCTGACCGCTTTGGAAAGAAAGGAAATCCCAGACAAACATCAAGCCAAGAGAAATCCGACGTCTGAAGGAGACAGCAACCCTAAGAGGTGACCTGCGGAGGCTGAAGAAAGTTTTTCACCAAGCAAGGGAGGAAGAGAAACCAGCATAGAAGAACATCCGTGACACCTGAGAGAGCGCATTAAGACCTTGCAGCAATATAAATACCATAGCAGGGACAGAAGGAGGCAGCTGAAGGAGAGGACGGACTTTACAAAGAAACCCTTCCAGTATCTATCAAATCTCCTGGGGGACAAAAGATCAGGAAAGCTCATAGCAACGAAGGAAGAGGTGGAAGAACACCTGTAGAGTCCACAGCGACCCCAGGTGTGAAGAGAAGCTAGAGGAGATTGCAAAACTCATCAAACCAACATCCCCTTTGAGGTGTCGGCACCCAGCTGACAGGGAGGTGAATGACTTTCTCAAGAAGACCAGGGGAAGATCGGTGCCAGGGCCTAATGGCATTCCGTGCAAGGTGTACAAATACTGCGAGGGACTCAGAAAGGGACTCTCGAGGCTGCTGAAAGCGGCATGGAGAATAGACTGGCTAGTTGCTGAGGCGTGTTTCATTTCAGAAGAGAACTCCACAAACATCAAGCAATTCTGAAACCATTGTACTCGTCAATGTATGTGACCATTTCTTTAATAGGTTTGTTATGTGATCTTGTTGCTTTGGCTAGAATAGTAAACATTGGGGAATACATGACATAATCACAAAGATGTCCTGAAGAGGGGGTCCTACTACATGTGGCATGCTCCTTCAACTGAGGCCTACTTACTGTACAGTACATTATTACTTCTCTAAGACCATGTAATCAACAAACATTATTTCATGGAGGCAACGACTATTAAGAAAAGGCTTGACATATACGATCAGCATGTGACATGATCATTTTATGTGGTGTTTAACTTTCCTTACATCATTAAATTGGATGAATAAGATGCATAATTCTAAAAGGTCGTAAGTAAAGTTATGTAAAATGGGGGGTTCTAAATTTGTATGGCACTTTATAGATGACATCTTATGTTCACTTATACAACACTATCAGAACACTCACATCCATCATTTGTACCATATTCATTATGCATACTTGTCAAACATGAACATAAACAGTACATTCGAAAAGTATTCAGACCCCTTGACTTCTTCCGCATTTTGTTACGTTACAGCCTTATTCTAAAATTGATTAAAATGTTATTTTTCTTCTTCCCAATCTACATCCAATACCCATAATGACAAATCAAAAACAGGTTTTTAGAAATGTTTGCAAAATAATTAAATTAAATAAAAACTTTAACAGCACATTTACATATGTATTGAGACCCTTTACTCAGTACTTTGTTGAAGCACCTTTTGGCAGAGATTACAGCCTTGAGTCAAAAAATCAAATCAAATCAAATGTTATTTGTCACATGCACCGAATACTGTGAAATGCTTACTTACAAGCCATTAACCAATAATGCAGTTCAAGAAAGAGTTAAAAATATTTAATGAATGAAATAACATTTTAAAAAATCTAATTAATCAAAAAATAACAAGAAATGCACATAATACAAGATGATTTTTAAGATAAATACACAAGACAGGACGAACATCAATAGAGTAATAACGATCAAGGGAAATAGTGCTTTTTCTGTAATAGGGAATTATCAATGGAAGTAGTTTGTATTCAGTTCAACATCTGTTAGGAATGTCAGTCCTGAACTTATAGCTACGTGTAGCACGTTCTCATTGGTCCAATGTTACACGGAGTGGAACTGGGGGACCCAAGAGCAGCCTCAGCCGAGGAGACTAGGATGAAGTAACCAAGATATTTATTGACACACGGGGGGAGACGGAGTGCAGGTCAGGGGAAGCTCGGGCGGGTTGCTGGAAACCAGGTGCAGAGGCTGGAGCGAGAGGGGTTGAGACAGGGTAAGCAGGTCCGGAAGGGAATCCAAGGGAGTAGTAGAGTGGGGATTCCAGGACAAAGTAGCAGGATGACGAGACGTGGGACTGGAGACAGGGACCAGAGTCAGAGCAGGCAGAACTGTAGCGGAGAGGAAAACAGCAAAAGGCTTGTACAGTATTCACAAATGAGTAAGGACAAGTGTATTATGGGAGATGAAGAGATAAATAGTAAACAGACTAGAAGATTGACTACAGCTTCTTTAGGAGAGAAGTAGGATAATGAGGTTTGGGCACCTGTTGCTTATGTATTTTACTGCAGTGGGCTAAATCCGTGTCACTCAGAGGGATTCTTGGTAGTCTTAAACAAATCTACTTGGAAACAAAAGTATACACCTCGCACATGGTTATGGGCTTTAAAAAAAAGATATGTACCATGTCAGATATGGTCGTTGACTGCAGGAAAGGGCTACGAGAGATTGCATAATGAGGTTTGGGCATCTGGGCCAATATTTCAAAAATGTGTTTCGTTCTTGTGCAACATTTTAGTATATGATCTGTTCTTCAAATGTCAGAATATAAACACAATTTAGGGACAATTTAGAAAATACAAACATGTATAAGGCTGTGTACATAACAAATAAGCATGTTTCATTTATAAATCGCAAAAACCGAGCAACATCCAAGTAAATTGCATATTTTCAAGTTTGACATGTATAAATCACACTGTTGGTTTCTTTAGTCAAGTGCTCAGCACTTCACATAAGTAAACATTTGTGAGGCTGTGAGAAAACGCCCTTGATAACTTGGCATGCAATTTTGACAGAAAACAGTAGTGCACTTCAGAGCTGGCTGTCCATATGCCATCCCTTCTAGCATCCGTAGAAAGCGATTTCACTTTTCACTGTGGAATTGTTTTAAAATGTCATACCAAGGATCATTTAGCTATTTTATTTTGAATTTAGGTATCATAAGATATATAAACAAATTCTTTGATAAAACATGTAATTTTGCCTTACTGCTATTAGCCCATAGAAACACATTGAATAACAGTTTCATACATGGAAGAACAGACAGTAAAAAAATACATCAAAAGTTTGTTTTGAAGTGTCTGTCCTTTATCAGAGAGATATAAGAAAGATCAGGAAATTATTTGTATTTTTCTACCCATATGTAAGCCCTTTTTTGGCACTAAGCTATTTCCATAGTGCCTTCAGAAATTCCACATTTTGTAGTTTTACAGCCTGAATTAAAAATGAATTAAAAAAAAAAAATTCTCACACATCTGCACACAGTATCCCATAATGACAAGGTGAAAACATGTTTTTTTTTAAAATTGTTGCTAATTTATTGAAAATCAAGAAATATCTCATTTACATAAGTATTCACACCCCTGAGTGAATACATGTTAGAATCACTTTTGGCAGGGATTACAGCTGTGAGTCTTTCTGGCTAAGTCTCTAAGAGCTTTGCACACCTGGATTGTACAATATTTGCCCATTAGTCTTTTTTAAATGATTCAAGCTCTGTCAAAATGCTTGCTAATCATTTCTGGACAACAAATTTCAAGTCTTGCCATAGATTTTCCAGCAGGTTTAAGTCAAAACTGTAACTCGGTCACTCAGGAACATTCACTGTCTTCTTGTTAAGCAACTCCATTATAGTTTTGGCATTGTGTTTTAGGGTATTGTCCTGCTGAAAGGTGAATTCGTCTCCCAGTGTCTAGTGAAAAGAAGACTGAACCAGGATTTCCTCTAAGATTGGTCTGTGCTTAGCTCCATTCCTTTTATGTTTTTATCCTGAAAACTCCATAGTCCTTAAAGATTACAAGCATACAAATAACATGATGCAGCCACCACTATGCTTCAAAATATGGAGAGTGATACTCAGCAATGTGTTGTATTGGATTTGCTCCAAATGTAACACTTTGTATTCAGGACAAAAAAGTGAATTGCTTTAGTGCCTTGTTGCAAACAGGATGCATGTATTTTGTACAGGCTTCCTTCTTTCAGTCTGTCATTCAGGTTAGTATTGTGGAGTAACTACAATATTGTTGATCCATCCTCAGTTTTCTCCTATCACAGCCGTTAAACTCTGTAACTGTTTCTTGGCCTCACGGTGAAACTGCCATTGGCCTCATGTTGAAATCCCTGAGCGGTTTCCTTTCTCTCCGGCAACTAAGCTAGGAAGGATGCCTGTATCTTTGTACACACCTTTCAAAGTGTAATTACTAACTTCCCTATGCTCAAAGGGATATTCAATGTATTTTTTTGTTACCCATCTATCAATAGGTGCTCTTCTTTGCGAGGCATTGAAAAACGTCCCTGGTCTTTGTGCTTGAACCTGTGTTTGAAATTAATTGCTCGACTGAGGGACCTTAGAGATAATTGTATATGTGGGGTACAGAGATGAGGTAGTCTTTCAACTTATTATGTGTGTCGTGATGTGACTATCATTAATGTGATGACTGCTATTTATCAAATAATTACCTACTATGTTTATTTATTACTCTATTAAATTATTAATGTAACAATTAATTCAATAGTCATTTGAGCGACCACGGGAAAAGTTATTTAATGAGAAAAATATATATATCGACATCATACCAGTCATACCAGTCATCAATCAATCATTTCCTCATATCAGTCTCATTCTGAACATTGTTGACTCTGTAAATCTGCACGAACCCTAGCCTAAGTGATGAATCAGCAATACACAAATTGCCTTAATTATTTATTTACTAACTATCTAAATAATCACACAGAAATACATAAACACACACACGGTATAGGTTAATGATTACTAACATAATGCATATGAAAAGTCCCTAGTGGACTAACACGTTATGATGGCTTGTTACAAAATGGAAAGGGGTGGGGAAAGATAAATAGCGGGAGAGGCAAAGGTAGTGGACTTACTTTTGGAAATTATGCTGACCGTAAATATTAATATTTAGCACCCCAACAATCGCTCATTCAGATTAGAAATGCAAGATATATTTACGCGTTGATGTCTTTCTCTGTCGTCTCTCAGTTGAAACCACTCTATCCGTCTATGGCGAGTAGTTTGATGTAAGTCTTTGGTTGTCCACCAGAGGTCACACTGTCTTTCTTAGTTGTATGCTTCCTTGTCTCGGAGTGTTTGTTAGAATGGATACATCAGAGTACCACACGGGGGTGAGAGGAATCTGTTCTTCCGGCCTTGTCTTTTGTCGAGTTTCCTTGACTATTTTACATATATAGCTGCAGACTGTGAATGTGTAGTCTAGTCCTCACCACTTGTCGAGAGTATCACAGGGTGTTAACATTTTCTGGTCTTGTAGATTTAAACCATTTGTCAGCCGTGTAGCTACCGCTCCACACTGTCTGGTCTCATGTAAATTCCAACCATTTCAACGTGTGGATGGTCCTCACGTTCGCTTGTCTAATACGTTAATTCCTCAGTGAGTCCTTGTAATCACTCGCCTTGGAGGGCAGTTCCATCATGTTGCCACAATGTCTGTGCTCACGTTGGCGTGGTTATGAAAAACAATCATCTCATTTAGAAGGCTACAATCACATTGCTATAGTATCTTTTTACAAATAGTTTAATATTTAATCATATAAGTTTTACAACATGATTTAAATCTGATATCTACATTGTGAAGCTCTTAAAGATAGTTATTTTGTCACAAAATACAAAATTATATGACATGATTATTGTTTGGAATCCCACCGACCATTCCAGCCGTTTGGATTCCAAAACGAATGTTCTAATAACCAATCTTTTGATGTTAAAGTTTTTAGCAAGAGTCTCTCTTCTGTAACACTCAGCCATTCCATTCTCAATACTGCAGCCAAAGAGCCAAAGAGAGAAAGTTTACGACCAACATGTGACTTGTTAAGCAAGATTTTACTCCTGAACTTATTTAGGCTTGCCATAGCAAAGGGCTTGAATGCTTATTGACTCAATACATTTCAGCTTTTCATTTTTTAAATTTAGATGAACAATTTCAGTGGATCATTTAAAAAAAAGTTTTTAAATTAAGGCTGTGACACAACAAAATGTGAAAAAAGTCAAGGGGTGTGAACACTTTCTGAAGGCACTGTACTGCCATTAATTTTAAACTAGTTCTGTGCTACCTTCAGATTAGTCTTGTGAGGCTTGTGGGCGTCCTAGAGTAAAACAACCAACATGTACGTGTTCGTGAGATTCTCCCCTTTCTTATATGTCAAACTGTTCTGACACTACAGCCTGAATTTGGTAGATCGGCATTACTGACTTCAGTCGAGTCCCGTGATGCTTGTGGGTGTCATAGCAGAAAAATGATTAGTTTGCAGGCCAAACTGTTCAGACGCTACAGATGTTTTCGGGAGAAAACCAATTTTTGGGATGTCTCATGGTCTGACAAACAGCGCTGTAGCTCGGCCACCTTCCACCGCAGATGCGGAAGGCCGCCATTGGCAGATGCTGTGTATTGAGATACAGCCCATGCCAACATATCTCTAGTTTAAACAGACAGATTTGTATGTTTTTCTATTTATTATGCTAATTAGATTCCAGCGTGGCCGCTGACATCGACTCTAGGGGGTGAACATAGAAGGCTATTCCTGACTTAAATAGTAAGATCTTGATCACATGTACCCTACCGTTCAAGAGTTTGGGGCCACTTCGAAATGTCCTTGTTTATGAAAGAAAATATCATTTTTTTGTCCATTAAAACAACATCAAATTGATCAGAAATACAATGTAGACATTGTTAATGTTGTAAATGACAATTGTAGCTGGAATCGGCTGACTTTTAACAGAATATCTACATAGGCGTAACAGAGGCTCATTATCAGCAACAATCACTCCTGTGTTCCAATGACACGTTATGTTAGCACAGCTGAAAAATGTTGTTCTGATTAAAGAAGCAATAAAACTGGCCTTCTTTAGACTAGTTGAGTATCTGAAGCATCAGCATTTGTGGGTTCGAAATGGCCAGAAACAAATAACTTTCTTCTGAAACTTGTCAGTCTATTCTTGTTCTGAGAAATGAAGACTATTCCATGTGAGAAATTGCCAAGAAACTGAAGATCTCGTACAACGCTATGTACTACTCTCTTCACAGAACAGCGCAAACTGGCTCTAACCAGAATAGAAAGAGGAGTGTGAGGCCCCGGTGCACAACTGAGCAAGAGGACAAGTACATTAGTGTGTCTAGTTTGAAAAAACAGATGCCTCACAAGTCCTCAACTGGCAGCTTCATTAAAAAGTACCCGCAAAACACCAGTCTCAATGTTAACAGTGAAGAGGCGACTCCGGGATGCTCGCCTTCTAGGCAGAGTACCTCTGTCCAGTGTCTGTGTTATTTTGCCTATCTTAATCTTTTATTTTTGTTGGCCAGTCTGAGATGGATTTTTCATTGCAACTCTGCCTAGAAGGCAATCCTGTCTCTGAGCTCTACAAACAATTCCTTTGACCTCATGGCTTGGTTTTTGTTCTGACGTGCACTGTCAACTGTGGGACCTTATATAGACAAGTGTGTGCCTTTCCAATTTTTTATTTTTAAATGTTTTTAATTTCACCTTTATTTAACCAGGTAGGCAAGTTGAGAACAAGTTCTCATTTACAATTGCGACCTGGCCAAGATAAAGCAAAGCAGTTCGACACATACAACGACACAGAGTTACACATGGAGTAAAACAAACATACAGTCAATAATACAGTATAAACAAGTCTATATACGATGTGAGCAAATTAGGTGAGAAGGGAGGTAAAGGCAAAAAAGGCCATGGTGGCAAAGTAAATACAATATAGCAAGTAAAACACTGGAATGGTAGTTTTGCAATGGAAGAATGTGCAAAGTAGAAATAAAAATAATGGGGTGCAAAGGAGCAAAATAAATTAATTAATTAAATACAGTTGGGAAAGAGGTAGTTGTTTGGGCTAAATTGTAGGTGGGCTATGTACAGGTGCAGTAATCTGTGAGCTGCTCTGACAGTTGGTGCTTAAAGCTAGTGAGGGAGATAAGTGTTTCCAGTTTCAGAGATTTTTGTAGTTCGTTCCAGTCATTGGCAGCAGAGAACTGGAAGGAGAGGCGGCCAAAGAAAGAATTGGTTTTGGGGTGACTAGAGAGATATACCTGCTGGAGCGTGTGCTACAGGTGGAGATGCTATGGTGACCAGCGAGCTGAGATAAGGGGGACTTTACCTAGCAGGGTCTTGTAGATGACATGGAGCCAGTGGGTTTGGCGACGAGTATGAAGCGAGGGCCAGCCAACGAGAGCGTACAGGTCGCAATGGTGGGTAGTATATGGGGCTTTGGTGACAAAACGGATTGCACTGTGATAGACTGCATCCAATTTGTTGAGTAGGGTATTGGAGGCTATTTTGTAAATGACATCGCCAAAGTTGAGGATTGGTAGGATGGTCAGTTTTACAAGGGTATGTTTGGCAGCATGAGTGAAGGATGCTTTGTTGCGAAATAGGAAGCCAATTCTAGATTTAACTTTGGATTGGAGATGTTTGATATGGTTCTGGAAGGAGAGTTTACAGTCTAACCAGACACCTAAGTATTTGTAGTTGTCCACGTATTCTAAGTCCGAGCCGTCCAGAGTAGTGATGTTGGACAGGCGGGTAGGTGCAGGTAGCGATCGGTTGAAGAGCATGCATTTAGTTTTACTTGTATTTAAGAGCAATTGGAGGCCACGGAAGTAGAGTTGTATGGCATTGAAGCTTGCCTGGAGGGTTGTTAACACAGTGTCCAAAGAAGGGACAGAAGTATACAGAATGGTGTCGTCTGCGTAGAGGTGGATCAGAGACTCACCAGCAGCAAGAGCGACCTTATTGATGTATACAGAGAAGAGAGTCGGTCCAAGAATTGAATCCTGTGGCACCCCCATAGAGACTGCCAGAGGTCCGGACAGCAGACCCTCCGATTTGACACACTGAACTCTATCAGAGAAGTAGTTGGTGAACCAGGCGAGGCAATCATTTGAGAAACCAAGACTGTCGAGTCTGCCGATGAGGATGTGGTGATTGACAGAGTCGAAAGCCTTGGCCAGATCAATGAATACGGCTGCACAGTAATGTTTCTTATCGATGGCGGTTAAGATATCGTTTAGGACCTTGAGCGTGGCTGAGGTGCACCCATGACCAGCTCTGAAACCAGATTGCATAGCAGAGAAGATATGGTGAGATTCGAAATGGTTGGTAATCTGTTTGTTGACTTGGCTTTCGAAGACCTTAGAAAGGCATGGTAGGATAGATATAGGTCTGTAGCAGTTTGGGTCAAGAGTGTCCCCCTTGAAGAGGGGGATGACCGCAGCTGCTTTCCAATCTTGGGAATCTCAGACGACACGAAAGAGAGGTTGAACAGGCTAGTAATAGGGGTGGCAACAATTTCGGCAGATAATTTTAGAAAGAAAGGGTCCAGATTGTCTAGCCCGGCTGATTTGTAGGGGTCCAGATTTTGCAGCTCTTTCAGAACATCAGCTGAACAGATTTGGGAGAAGGAGAAATGGGGAAGGCTTGGGCGAGTTGCTGTTGGGGGTGCAGTGCTGTTGACCGGGGTAGGAGTAGCCAGGTGGAAAGCATGGCCAGCCGTAGAAAAATGCTTATTGAAATTCTCAATTATGGTGGATTTATCAGTGGTGACAGTGTTTCCTATCTTCAGTGCAGTGGGCAGCTGGGAGGAGGTGTTCTTATTCTCCATGGACTTTACAGTGTCCCAGAACTTTTTTGAGTTAGTGTTGCAGGAAGCAAATTTCTGCTTGAAAAAGCTAGCCTTGGCTTTTCTAACTGCCTGTGTATAATGGTTTCTAGCTTCCCTGAACAGCTGCATATCACGGGGCTGTTCGATGCTAATGCAGAACGCCATAGGATGTTTTTGTGTTGGTTAAGGGCAGTCAGGTCTGGGGAGAACCAAGGGCTATATCTGTTCCTGGTTCTAAATTGCTTGAATGGGGCATGTTTATTTAAGATGGCATTTAAAAAAAATATCCAGGCATCCTCTACTGACGGGATGAGATCAATATCAATATCAAAATCATGTCCAATCAATTGAAATTGGGACTGCTATGGGATCCTGCTATGGGATCCCCCATGGCTCCTAACTATGCTAATTTGTATGTGGGTTACATGGAGAAACAGTCTATTTTCAATCCTCTCAAAAATGTTTTCTTGCCTCACATCATTATTTGGAAACGGTATATTGATGATATTTTTGTTCTATGGAGGGGTGATGCAAAACAGCTCCAGGCGTTCCATGCTTTTCTTAACTCCTGTTCTGAGCATCTGAGATTTACTATGCAATCTGATACACGTCTAATCAGTTTTCTTGATCTTCTGATCTTGTGTGAATATATTGTTCTATACACTGATCTTTACAGGAAGCCTACTGATCGTAACAGTTTGTTGAGGGCTGATAGTTGTCACCCACTTCCTTTAAAAAATAGTTTGCCCTACAGCCAATTCTGTCGAATCAAAAGAATTTGCAAAAAAAGCAGTCCGATTTCTACAGAAATATGGCTGAGACGCAAAGAAAGTTCAAGGAGAGGGGCTACAAGAATGATCAGATTAATATTGCCATTGAGAAAATTCAAAACAAAACGAGACATGACCTTTTTCAAGGTCAGTCTCGCAAAAAGACGCATTCTTGCGTTCTAACTACCCGCTATTCAAAGTGCTCGGAACAAATTAAGGGAATTGTTCACAAATATTGGCACATCCTAAAATCCGATGATAGTCTCGGTAATGTGTTTTCGGACCTTCCCTTGGTCGTATTCTCGCGGGGCAGAAATCTCAGAGACCAATTGGTAAACTCTGATTTACCACCCCAAGATATTCCTGAACAACGTCTATTTGCGCCCCTACTGGATGGAAATTACAAATGTAATGGCTGTGCTCAATGCAATGGCACTTATAAATGTAGATCCTTCAAACACCCACAAACAGGGAAATTGATCCCAATAAAAGGTGTTATTACGTGCTCCACTCAGGCAGTTATTTATCTTATAACTTGTCCTTGTGGTAAAAATTATGTAGGTAAAACAAAGCGCGAATTAAAAGTACGTATCTCAGAGCATCGTAGCACCATTAGGTGTAAAAACTGTACTTATCCAGTTGCTGCCCACTTCTTGGAGGCAGGCCACTCGATTTCGTCTCTGCGTTATATTGGCATCGAACATGTCACCCTCCCTAGGAGAGGGGGTGACCTTGATAATTTATTGTTAAAACGAGAGGCTGCCTGGATCTTTAATTTAAAGACCCTTGCGCCCTTCGGTCTCACTCACTTTGATCTGAAGCCATTCTTGTGATTATTGTGACTTTGCCATTGTAATTGTGTGTAAACTTGTATAGTCAAATTAATCTATGATCGTATGCTATCCATTTGTTTGTATGCTGTTCTTTGTATGACATTTTAATATTTGATTATTAACCAATGATATTAGGCCACTCCTGGCCATGATTACAGACACCTGTGTCTTTTGACACTACATAAACGAGTCATCCCGCAGTGTTTGTGATTATACCCTGATGAAGACAGCTTGGCTGTCGAAACGTTGGTATTACATTTTTGCATCTGAGCTCCAAGAGTGTGCGGCTCTCTTTTATTTTCAAGTTTCTACTCCGCTAGCCAGCACCTCGTCTTAATAGGTGTGCGTTCCTTTTTCTTCTAGATCAATCAATTGAAATTACCACAGGTGAACTCCAATCAAGTTGTATAACATCGCAAGGATCCTCAATGGAAACAGGATGCACCTGAGCTCAATTTTGAGTATCATAGCAAAGGGTCTGAATACTTATGTAAATCGTATTTCTGTTTTTTTTTATACATTTGCAAAAATGTCTAAAAACCTGTTTATGCTTTGTCATTATGGGGTCTTGTGTGTAGATTGATGAGGAAAATGTTTTATTTAATCCTTTTTAGGCTGTAACGTAACAAAATGTGGAAAAGGTAAAGGGGTCCATTCACAGGGGCAGTGGTAGCCTTGAGGTTAGATCACTGGGCCATTAACCAAGGGTTGCCGGTTTGAATCCCAGGGACTGAAATTTGGTGTTAGTGAGAAACTCATGGTACGACCTACTATTGTGCCATTGAGCAAGGCATTTAACCCCTAACCAGTGTTTCCAGCCTCTAATGTGAATATACAGTATGTGTGGTATCCGAGGTGTTGGGAAAAAGCGACAATGGACAAATTCATTTGTTTTGAAGGAGGCAATGCACTCGGATGGCACTTGAAAGTGTATACAGTGTCTGTGTTTGTCAAAGAATGGAGGGGTATATTGAGATGCAGGACGTTGTTAAGTCGATGGTACGGGATGGCTGTTTTTGCCCATGCATAAATGGATATTGCCCATTCAAAAAGCACTCAAATACTATGACTGATCTAAAAATAAAATATTACATTTTATTTGGATCGTCTCCTAAACAAATCTCTTTAAGCCTTGTAAATCTAGTCAATGTAGTTTTGGTGGTCACTGATTGAAGATATAAAAAACGGACAGTAGTAGTGGAAAAGCAGTTGACCAAAGTCGTTTGTTGACACAGAATCTACAGATTGTCTGAAATGGTGGACTATCCATACAAAATGGGACCAAATTGTCACGCCCTGACCATAGATTGCTTTGTATGTTTCTAGTTTTAGTTTGGTCAGGTTGTGATGTGGTATTCTATGTTCTATGTTTTGTAGTTCTATGTGTTTGGCCTGGTATGGTTCCCAATCAGAGGCAGCTGTCAATCGTTGTCTCTGATTGAGAACCATACTTAGGCAGCCTGTTTTCCCACTATGGTTTGTGGGTAGTTATTTTCCGTTTCAATGTTTGCACCATACGGGACTGTTTCGGTTTTCATTTATTCTCTTGTTCTTTTGTATTTTGTATTCATTGTTGATTAAAAGGTATTATGGATACCTAGCACGCTGCATTTTGGTCCTCCTCTCCTTCCACCAACGAAAATCGTAACACAAATCCTCTTCCCGATACTAACCCCGAAAAGCTAGGACATTTGCCATGCTCTGAACAACAACCTTGCCTGACGTCTCTTCCATTGGTCCTTTGCCATTCCTAGCTACCATCAGTCACGGAATGAAGGAGGGCAGCTGTATCTTTGCTCCCTTTTGGTCTTTATTGTCTTTTAAAGAGAACTTGTTCTCAATAACTTACCTGGTTAAATAAAGAAAATATATAATCTCCTCTGTCTTCATGTTCATGACAACAACTTATAGAGCAGAGGAGGCTGGTGGAAGGAGCTATTGTAATGGCTGGAATGGAGTCAAACATGTGGTTTCCATATGTTTGATGTGTTTTAAACCTTTCCATTTATACCATTCCAGCCATTACAATGAGCTCATCATCCCATAGCACCTCCCACCAGCCTCCTCTGTTCTAGAGAGCACTTCTACATCTACCTGCCTCAGTCTTCGTTGAGTGTTCAAGGTTGACCCAGTTTGCGGAATATCACAGAGCTGTCGTGTGGCAGTGATGGGATCATCATTATGTATGAAGTACCACCCAGTCTGGTCCTGCATGGAAAGGAAGATGATAAAGAATAATGGGATTCTAGTTATCAGGGAAAACCAGGTGACAGAAAATATATGGTTGGTGTTTTATCTTCCTCCATCATTGGGATGCTGTGGTTAAATAAATATAATTACAACAGATGTAGGATATTTATTTGAGCCAGCTTGCTACGGCAGGAAAATAATCCTCAATTGTCAGGAAATGTGAATTATTATGTGGATTATAATCAATGAACATTTTTGTACGGTTTAATAGATTTTTCATTAGGGCAAATCAAGTCTGAAATTTTAAAGTGGAATTTATACACTTCAGAAGCCTTTTAAAACCTTGACACTACAAGTTTGCACTGAGGAAATGTTTTCTATGCAGAAACATTTTCAGAAACAGAGTGATCGAATGAAGATCCTACATCTGTAGGATGACTATTCCCACGCAGATTAATGTTCTATGATGGGTGGACCAGCGGTATTTCTATTTCTTTGGCTTTAGTTATGTGTAATTATAGCACGTCTTTGATATTCCAATGCATGCCAGAGTGCCCTATGAGACATTCCCTGGTCCATACACTGAAATGGATATTCATTCTCAATGCATTGCTTATTAAATTATTATTAAGTTCTTCCCCATTAATAGCAGAATAGGGTTAAGGTTAAAAGACCCAATCCATTACTACTCCAAGACTGATTCTCACTTTAAAGTGAAAAAGTTTCCACAATATGATGGTCTGCTTAGTGTTGATCTCAAAGGAAATGGCTACGAAGAGGTGATTGGAAAAGAGGTTAATGATACACCATCTGGTGCTTATTTACCCAGGTTCTAACATGCTCTCGCTCTGTTTGATTCATAAAACGTAGTGGGATTTCTACTGTCTCCCATGGTCTCAGCTCCAGCACGATACTGGTACTCCCCTCATCCCTGACCTCCCGCCGGCATAACAAATCATGCTTTTTACTCAGCTTGTAAAGTAAATAAGACCCTCATAACCTCCCATGCTATGAGAGGAAAGAGCACTGTCCTGCATATGATTAAGTTACTCAGTCTCTTGGGAAGCAGGAAGCCAGTCTGGCAGCTACCAGATGGGGTTCCCATGGAGACATAAAGCTGTGTGATTTGTGCGTGTGTATGTGTGAAATCTCAGACCATGTAAATGGTGAGGAGAGGAGCTGTCAGAGCCTCTACCTAACTGTCAAAAGTACTGTAGGCCTGGTGGGAGCAAATTTACGTATTGAAAATAGGTTTGAGATCTGAAAATGTCAGTGGACAAAGTTATCATCATCATCATCACCTCCCACAACCCTGCCAGGTGGATTCTATTCAACCATGAACCTGGCCTCCACCATGGGGAAAACAAAAAAACAGAACAAACTACTGGACAGTGTGGGAGGGGGGAGAGGAGATAATCTAATCCATTCCGGTAACACAACATGGATAAACACCCACCCCACTGTGTGGCGGATCCCCAATGGGGTAAACTTTGTGCCGTTCCCTGTCATTTCTTTCCACAGTTTAGATGACTGCAAAGGCTTCACGTTCAAGGGGCTCATCGGGGGGGGGGGGGACTAATTTTAGTTTCTCTTTGTACATCCTTTTTTTTATTACTTGATTGCAAAGAGTGGCCAGTATTGCTATGGGAAAAGCCTCTGGGGTTCTACAGAGGGCAGGACTTGGCTCTGTGTCTTGTTCCTAAAGGGAGTCTCTCTATTGCAGTTTATTCTGAATACTTAAACACTAACAGTGATTCTCTGAAACCATTAACACTTGTAGCCAATGCATTTACCAAGTGTGCCAAATTGAATGCACGTTCTCTGCTTTACACTTTTTGTAATTTTATAACACACTTTTTGCAAAACTGTAAACACAACTCACTGTTTTACACTCAGTTTGCAATTTAATAACACACTTCTAGCAAAACTGTAAACATTGGTCTCTACATTGCTACACTATTTCGCCAATTGCCTTTCCACATTGACACATGTTAAAACACTTTCAGATAATGAGTTACAAATCAGAGCTTACAAATCAGAGCTTGAGCACTATAAATAGGCCACAGGTATACATTTAGTTTGAACAACAATGGAGGCCAATACTGGACAGAGAGTAAGAGGGGTGAAAACTAGAGGAGGATGAAGAGGACGAGGAGGTGAGTAAGTAAGAGGAGGAGGAGGAGAAGTTGGACGGGCAGAAGGAGACGAAGAGGAAGAGGAAGTCAGGAACACAATAACTGATGAAATCAGAGCGACTGTGGTTGACCAAGTTGTTTTACAGAACTGCAAGAAAACCCGTATCTGGTGGAAAGAGGTCGACAGAGCAGGAGACCCACGTTGTAAAGATGGTCATTGCAAATAACTGCATTAGACTAAGAGAGCTACAGGACCCCATAATGGCAGATAACACCATATTCCAAAACGTCAACAGAGTGAGTCTCGCTGCACTGTCTCGTCTACTGAAACGCAATAGAATTAGGATGAAGCAGCTGTACAGAGTCCCTTTCGAAAGAAACTCAGACTGTGTAAATCAACTGAGATATGAATATGTGCAGGTAAGCTATACAATCCTATCATTGGTACTGGATCTGGAAGAGTATGGTGCTACATCATATTAACTGATCCCTGTCTTTTCCTACTGTGCTACATTGTTTTGTCTTGTCTCTTTGAGAGTCATGGAGCTAGAAGCAGATGCAGTGCATCATGAGCTAATATATGTGGACGAGGCAGGTTTCAACCTTGCAAAAACAAGGGGCCGCGGCAGAAATATCACCGGACACCGCGCCATCATCAACGTCCCGGGACAACGTGGTGGCAACATAACAATGTGTACAGCTATTAGTCAAAACGGCGTCCTTCACCATCATGCAATCCTAGGCCCATACAACACCGCACACATGACCACATTTCTGGACACTCTCCACAACAGACTAATCCCTGATGACCAGGGGCCAGAGCAGCCCAGGTACGTTATCAAAAAACTATTCTCTTCTTTTTTTTCTAGCACAAATGTTTTTGTTTTCTTATACTGCAATTTTGTTGTTTGAGTGTTTTGAGAAAAAAAAAAAAAGTTTTCTACTTATTTGTATTGATAGTGCGTTATGTTCTGAATACACATCCATACTTTACACATTTGGATACCTGTGTGTATGTGTGTTTACTACATGTATGACAATGTACTTTATTGGAAACTGCTATGCCCTGCACACTGAAAAAGCATAAAGCATGAAAAGTGTTTTTCATTTATACTATCAGTGCGTAGTTGGTGCTTCGTGTGCTTATTCAAATGAGGGTTTGTGTGTACTGTATTGACACAAAAACAATAAATAAGGTTTTGTGGTTAGTGTGTAGAGTTTTGAAAAAATAGCCTATAGTTTCAAAGATAGTGCCTAAGCAATCAGAATAAACTGTAAATCAAACCATGGGTATCACTAGATGGATTATCCATGTTGTAACACATAAGCCATATACCAAGCTACTGACAGTGGACACTCATGCATATGTGTGTGTGTGTGTGTGTGCGTGCGTGTGCGTCTGTGTGCGTCTGCGCGTGTGTGCGTGTGCGTCTGTGTGCGTCTGCGTGTGTGTGCGTGTGTGTGTGTGTGCGTGCGTGTGCGTCTGCGTGTGTGTGTTATAGCAACATTAATCCTGTGGGGGAGAAACTGTTAAATAAATGATGAACGACTAGAACGTGTTCTCAAAACAATCAAATTAATGGTGGGGAAATGAGCCTGTCCAAAGGCTCTGTTTTAAAAAGTAACTTTTTGAGCTTTTGATATCTTACCCTCTGGGGACGCAACCAGACGAATGACAGCAATTTCCTGTGTACTGTTATCACAGCAAAAGCATCAAGTGGGGGAATGAATCAAAACATTTTGTCTGTTGAATTGAAAAATCCTGTGGTGAGAGCTCTGTTATTCCACAGAGAAACACAAGCAGTCTAGGACTAGGATTCTTTGATACAGAGGAGTAAACAAATTTCATATGAGCGTTGTTGGTTGTAAATAGATTAATTCATTGATAAGTGTGTCACATTGTTTACCTAACCATTCAGATGAGAGACTGTGGATGCACCACTAGCTACTGATTGTAATACCAGAAAATGTTATTTAACCTAACATTTTTGGTATTCATTACTGGGAGTTACAGGTTTGGCAATACAAAACATTGCCAGAAATATTTTCAACTAACCTGGTATTGGCAACACTATCTTCTCAATCAATGAGAGAAGACTTGAAATAGACAAGATGGCGCTGTACACACTGTTGGATTACTTCATGGACCAAAACAATGATTTATTTGAATGACGGCACATTTTCTAAATTCAAACGGAATGAATTAAACATGAATTAAATGTTTTAATTAGTGGACTATTTTCCAGAATCGAGAACGAAGATAGTATTGCCTATACCAAGTTAGTTGAAAAATCTGGCAATGGTGTGGAATGATGAAATGCTGCTTCTGCTCCTGGCCTGTTATGCTCATGTTTACTGTATGTCAATTTACCCTTCCTTGATTATAACTAACAAGTATTGTCACATAATGTAAAACAATTGTGTAGCCGGTCAGCTAAAATGGGTATTATGAATAATTTAGATACTAATCATTGTGCTGTGGCTGCTAGTAGGCTACTGGCAACTTGTAAATGGTGAATCAGTCTAAACTCACTACATGTGAAAGGAGAAGTCTCACTCTTGATGAACAGAAATATATACACTTTTAATTGAGTAGACAGGGTCTATGATGACAAATCTTCTCTACTCCGTGCAATAATTGAATGACAGACCGATTTAAATGCAAATCGTTTTAAAACACTTTTGGTTTGTAGGCCTAATTCTCCTCATTTCTAATATATTCATATAATATATATTGTAGGCTTCTATGGTGGATCTGGCCACCAACCACACCAACACAGCTCGCAGCTCATCAAATGCTACGGTACATAAAAACATGTTTTTGGAGGCCACTAAAACCTTCCGGCTAATTCTCTCCTCTAATGGGCCTGTAAAAACTGTCTGTCCCCTCAATAAACCACCAATTTAGTCACAGAGGCTAGTCTACAGCAAATGGAATACCAGATGCAAGCAGCATCCCCTCAGGCTATCCCAATTTCACAGAGTATGCTTTCAGGTAAACCATGACACAGTGCCTTCAGAAAGTATTCACACCCCTTGACCTTTTCCACATTTTGTTATGTTACAACAGTACCTCACAATGTCAAAGTAGAATTATGTTTTTTAGAAATTTTACAAATTAATTAAACATGAAAAGCTGGAAAGTCTTGAGTCAATAAGTATTCAACCCTTTGTTATGGCCTAAATACATTCAAGGGTAAAAATTAGCTTGACAAGTCGCATAATAAATTGCATGGACATGATTTTTGAATGACTACCTCATCTCTGTAGTCCACACATACAGTACAATTTTCTGTAAGGTCCCTAAATCAAGCGGTGAATTCCAAACACAAATTCAATCACAAATATAACAAAATCACAAATCCAATTCAACACATTACTGAGTAAGACTTATGAAGCATAATGGGGGCTGCATCATGTTATGGGTATGCTTGTAATTGTTAAGGACTGGGGAGTTTTTCAGGATAAAAAATAAATGGAATGGAGCTATGCACAGGCAAAATCCTAGAGGAAAACCTGGTTCAGTCTGCTTTCCACCAGACACTGGGAGATTAATTGATCTTTTAGCAGGACAATAACCTAAAACACAAGAGCAAATGTTCACTGGAGTTGCTTACCAAGAAGATTTACCCAGAAAGACTCTGTAATCACGGCTGAAGGTGCTTCTACAAATTATTGACTCAGGGGTGTGAATGATTATGTAAATGAGCTATTTCTGTATTTCAGTGATTTGCACAAGTCAATGGGTATGAATACTTTCTGAAAGTGCTCTTTTACTATATTTTTCTGTGGTAAAATCTATGCATTTAGTATGTGTTGCAAGTAAAAATGTTAGAGGGACATTCACATCTCTTATCTTCAACGAACAGACAGGCATGCTATATTTGAGCTTGTTGATGCGGTATTCCTTCTTTTGTGTAAATAATGGAAATATCTGATTGGATGCTAGTGCCAAATAGCTAGCCATCTGTGCTGAGGCAGATTCTTATATTTAAATATTACTGTAGGCTTTTACAAACAAGAAGTGGAATGCAACTTTCCTACTGCTGTGAGGGAGCTCTAAGCCACATCTTTTTTCTCATAAATGGTAATAAAGGTTTAACATGAGCATCCAGTCCAACAAAAGTATACAATTATTTTAGTTGGGAAATAACTCATTTGTTTAAAACATATTAACATAACAGCAATATTTCCCTTGCAAATGTATTTTTCATGTCTCTCAAGTTTTTAAAGTTTACGTTAATATTACTTTAACATAAACTCCCTAGAGTCGATGTCCTCACCCAGAGGAAATCAAATTAGCATAAAAAGAAAATCCCCATCAAAATGTGTCTGATAAAGCTAGAGATATCTGTGGGTCTATATCCACCGCATCCACCAATGGTACATCTGCGGTGGAATTTGGCCGAGCTACAGCGGTGTTTGTCAGACCATGAGATGTCTGTAGCGTCCCAAAAAATGTTCTGAACTTTCTGCTATCGCTCAGATATAGGACAGACACTGTTTTTCCATGTATGAATCTGTTATTCAATGTGTTTCTATGGGCTAATAGAAAGCCAAATTCAATGTCTTTCCTAAAAAATATATATATAATTTTTTTTATACCTAAAATTCAAAATAAAATAGCTAAATGATCATTAGTATGACATCTCAACCCCCCCCCCAGTGTTTTCAATTGGATTCGCCTCCTTGCTCCCAGGTTCCCAGGGGACCTGTGGAGGCAAAGGTCCGCTGCACTACAGCAGCAACACAAAGATGATTCATCAGCATGTCTACCTGCCTTGAACAGGACAGTGGATGTTCACAGAACAGTGTAGCACTTCACAAACTCTCCATCTACATGTCACCGCTTCCATTTCATTAAACCAGTTAGAGGATAATGAGCTCTTTCCTCTTCAGGCTCATTTTGCTCGTGTGAAAAGTTGAAGAGGAGGTGAAGGGGGGCTTATCTCCTATGGCCGCTTGTTGGATGCTAGATTCTTGTAGTGTGTCCTTGAACTCTTCACAAACTCCCGATTGAGAGCACTTTTTGTCAAATGAACGGAAGTTACAGAAGAACATGTTGTATCCGGAGATAATACTGTACATGTCAAGAAAATCTTGAAGTTGGTTTATAAACATACAAAAATGTCTTGGTTGCATGCATTGTGACAAAGTAATCAACTACTGTATGTCAACCTACCATTCCTTGAATCCCTATCTGACGTAACTATGAATGTCAAGTTCACTGGAACGACAACATGATTAGCAAAACTGAATGAGTGCCAAGCTAACAAGTGATGTGAGGAGCAGTGACACCAATGATGATGCACATGGCTGATCACATTGGTCTACAGGTCAGGATGCCTTCACCTTCAGTGCAACTGTAAAAGCTCTCAGTGGTGTCATCCAGCCATGCAGTGCCAGTCATCCGGTACGTGAAGTGAATGCACAGTAATGAGTCTGAGTTTACCCTGACTTTAATTGTACATTCCTCCTACTGTGAAATGAGTGACCTTTGTGTGTGTGTGTGTGTGTGTGTGTGTGTGTGTGTGTGTGTGTGTGTGTGTGTGTGTGTGTGTGTGTGTGTGTGTGTGTGTGGTCATTCCCCCTTCACGTTGCTTGACAATGAGATGAACATAGATTAAATGTTTTAATTTGTGAACATGATTCACAATACATTATCATATATAGAAGCATACAACAATCTAATACAGCAAGCTACTGGATTCAGCGACAGAGGAACACATTTTAAATGTATCGTTTGTACGTAATGTAGTTCTACCCCCAGTCTAAAAACCATGCCAAGGCTCTGCATGGCTTAATGCTTCTTTGGCAAATAGTTTCCTTCCCCCAAAAAATATTCTGCTGGTACAGACAGATGAGGGAAGATGGAGAGGAATAAATCAGGAAATTCCACAAACATTTCTTGGATCATCATCTCAAGTGCTCTTGACACAATCATTATGATGTATTGGGGGACAGGCTGTATGTGATGAGTGCGGAGATAAAGTAATTGAATTTGAAAATAGGGAGGTCTAACACTGTAATTCTCATATGAGCTCCGCAAGCTCATTTCTCCTCGGAACAATAGCAAATTCAACAGAAACGACCCACGAAGGAGTGAGGGCTCTCGGGGGATAAAGATGTTTCTTTCTTCAATGTTTGCCCAGTTTTGCGGGAAAGTGGGCGAGAAATGCTGTGATTTAGGATAAGGCTTTCGGGCTAGTATTATTTTTCGACTAATAATCTCTTCAACACCTCATAAAGGTTTCTCAACACAACTCCTATTTTTCAGACATTTAAAATCCCCCACCGGTGGAGAGTTATGTGTATCCGTGTGAAGAACAGTCTGGCGCTTTTCCATATCAGTTTGACTTTAGCTGGAGTTACTTTTCCTGCTAGCCGGGTGACCTAAACATTGAACCCAGTCATGTGTGGTTACAAGCACAGCCGTCACTGCTAAGATAAATCAGTCAGTTACTCCTGACCTAATATGTAATGTGTTAAATCCTGACTTACTTGTTATTCTTGATTATTACTGATATTGCACTGGACTGTTGAGGAAGCTTGCAAGTAAGCATTTAGCTAACCCTGACCTTCCTTCCATGGAATGACTTTGATTAATCAAGAGTCACAGCCCTCCCAGCATATACTGTACTAGTCTTGAAAACCTGACCCTAGGCAACAGTGACTCTAGTTGGCAACTGCAACAAGGAAAAATAAAATTCCGAGCTGGGTCCTCTTCAGACAGACAACTCTCCCAACAAATCAGGAGACAGACATGCCAGATCATCGCGAATCGAAACTAGGCAAGTCCTTCACAGTGGTTTTTGTTAAATTAAATTAAGTTCAATAAAGGTTCAATATAAATAAATAAAACAATTAGTTGATGCAAACAAGCCGCTTGCAAAATTAACTCATTAAAAGTAACCTCAGTGATCTGAGCTACTATTTAGTGAGCTACTATTTAGTATTTTATTCAAGCAGATAAGGTAGTGGTGTAGACAGTGGCGTAATTCCTCTATGTCGAAAGAGTATAATTGAAACCAGACCCTAGTCACTGTTTCCTAGTGTTGGTTTTCAAAACTAAGCACATGCTGGAAGTAAACGTCAATCCACTTCCTGTCTGAGTCAGAGCTTATCAAGAGGTAACACAATGAAACCAGGCGAGTATGTAAGCCTAATCAGGACTACTAAGGTAGCAGATGGTGCTCTGTGCTACATCCCCTCTTCCTCTCCACTCTGCTCTTATCCTCCTCTCTCTTCCTCTGCGGCATACCAAGAAGATGATTAAACAGCATGATCATTACACAGGTGCACCTTCTGTCACTCAACAAAATGTGGGATGTGGGATAAAATCCCAAATTAATACAACCACTAGCATCAAAAAAACTGTTTTAAGCAATGAGCCTGTTGCAACAGATTTTAATTTTTATTTGTATTTATTTCATCTTTATTTAACCAGGTAAACTAGTTGAGAACAAATTCTCATTTGCAACTGCGACCTGGCCAAGATAAAGCATAGCAGTTTGGCACATACAACAACACAGAGTTCCACATGGGATGAACAAAACATACAGTCAATAATACAGTAGAAAAAAGAAAACAAAGTCTATATACAGTGAGTGCATATAAGGTCAAATAAGGGAGTTAAGGCAATAAATAGGCCATGGTGGCAAAGTAATTACAATATGGCAATTAAACACTGGAATGGTAGATGTGCAAAATATGGATGTGCAAGTAGAGATACTGTGGTGCAAAAGGAGCAAAATAAATAAATACAGTATGGGAATGAGGTAGATAGATGGGCTGTATACAGAAGGGCTATGAACAGGTGCAGTGATCTGTGAGCTGCTCTGACAGCTGGTTCTTAAAGCTAGTGAGGGAGATGGGAATCTCCAGCTTCAGTGATTTTTGCAGTTTGTTCCAGTCAGTGGCAGCAGAGAACTGGAAGGAAAGGCGACCAAAGGAGGAATTGGCTTTGGGGGTGACCAGTGAGATATACCTGCTGGAGCGTGTGCTACGAGTGGGTGCTGCTATGGTGACCAGCGAGCTGAGATATGGTGGGGCGTTACCTAGTAGAGACTTGTAGATAACCTGTAGCCAGTGGGTTTGACGATGAGTATGAAGCGAGGGTCAGCCAACGAGATCGAACAGGTCGCAGTGGTGGGTAGTATATGGGGCTTTGGTGACAAAACGGATGGCACTGTGATAGACTACATACAGTTTTCTGAGTAGAGTGTTGGAGGCTATTTTATAGATGACATCGCCGAAGTCAAGGATCGGTAGGATGGTCAGTTTTACGAGGGTATGTTTGGCAGCATGAGTGAAAGAAGCTTTGTTGCGAAATAGGAAGCCAATTCTAGATTTAATTTTTGATTGGAGATGCTTAATGTGAGTCTGGAAGGAGAGTTTACAGTCTAGCCAGATACCTAGGTATTTGTAGTTATCCACGTATTCTAAGTCAGAGCCGTCCAGAGTAGTGATGCTGGATGGGCGGACAGGTGGGGGCAATAGCATGCAATAGTTGAATAGCATGCATTTAGTTTTATTTGCGTTTAAGAGCAGTTGGAGGCCACGGAAGGAGAGTTGTTTGGCATTGAAGCTCGTCTGGAGGTTAGTTAACACAGTGTCCAAAGAAGGGCTAGAAGTATACAGAATGGTGTCGTCTGCAGCAAGAGCAACATCAATTGATGTATACAGCGAAGAGAGTCGGCCAGAGAATTGAACCCTGTGGCACACCCATAGAGACTGCCAGAGGTCCGGACAACAGGCCCTCCGATTTGACACACTGAGCTCTATCAGAGAAGTAGTTGGTGAGGCAATCGTTTGAGAAACCAAGGCTGTTGAGTCTGCCAATAAGAATGTGGTGATTGACAGAGTCGAAAGCCTTGGCCAGGTCGATGAATACAGCTGCACAGTAATGTCTCTTATCGATGGCGGTTATGATATCGTTAAGGACCTTGAGCGTGGCTGAGGTGCACCCATGACCAGCTCGGAAACCAGATTGCATAGTGGAGAAGGTACGATGTGATTCAAAATGTTCAGTAATCTGTTTGTTAACTTGGCTTTCGAAGACCTTAGAGATGCAGGGTAGGATAGATATAGGTCTGTAGCAGTTTGGGTCTAGAGTGTTTCCCCCTTTGAAGAGGGGGATGACCGCAGCAGCTTTCCAATCATTGGGAATCTCAGACGATACAAAAGAGAGGTTGAACAGGCTAGTAATAGGGGTTGCAACAATTTCGGCAGATAATTTAAGAAAGAGAGGATCCAGATTGTCTAGCCCAGGTGATTTGTAGGGGTCCAGATTTTGCAGCTCTTTCAGAACATCAGCTATCTGGATATGGGTGAAGGAGAAATGGTGGGGGCTTGGGCGGGTTGCTGTGGAGGGTGCCTGGCAGTTGACCGGGGTAGGGGTAGCCAGGTGGAAAGCACGGCCAGCCGTAGAGAAATGCTTACTGAAATTCTCAATTATAGTGGATTTGTCGGTTGTAACAGTGTTTCCTAGCCTCAGAGCAGTGGGTAGCTGGGAGGAGGTGCTCTTATTCTCCATGGACTTTACAGTGTCCAGGAACTTTTTTGAGTTTGTACTGCAGGATGCAAATTTCTGTTTAAAAAAGCTAGCCTTAGCTTTCCTAACTTCCTGTGTATATTAGTTCCCTGAAAAGTTGCATATCACAGGGGCTATTCGATGCTAATGCAGAAAGCCACAGGATGTTTTTGTGCTGGTCAAGGGCAGACAGGTCTGGAGTGAACCAAGGGCTATATCTATTCCTGGTTCTACATTTTTTGAATGGGGCATGCCTATTTAAGATGGTGAGCTTTTAAAAAATAACCAGGCATCCTCTACTGTCGGGATGAGGTCAACGTTGTTCCAGGATAAGGAAAATGATCTTCCCCAAACTTGAAAATCACACGCAGCATACGTATGCAATTAGGTTCTACACCTATTGTAAAGTGGATTAATGTGCTTAATTTTAAAAGTTATTTGGACACTTTAATTGTGATACAAACCTTATCAAAACATATAGGCCTATGGGCTAGGTCACATGAGGTGTGTGACTATGATTTGTAAAAGTCGCAAAAAAAAGCATGCACTATTTCTTGCCTTCAGCTGGGCATCATTCACAAGTGATAAGTTAATATTGTCAGACTGAATTGAATTAATCTTGTCTTTACATATACTAAATAATATGTGTGAAAGTTGTTTTGATTTAGAATGGACCATTATGCACCTTTCTTGAAAAATACATGTCATCTATACACTTAAAAAGCGAAGGGAGGATGCTTTTTCCATGGTTCATGCCAGCCAAGTAGGCTGCTCCTGTTGTAAAGAGACGCAATGTGCTTAATATTAGGAAAGTTGGGAAATAAATATAGTAGGCCTCGCTTATAGAAAACTGATGGGATCCTCCTCTTTTTAATAGAGGCCATCAGTCAGTTTTCTCACACATTTGCATAGAAATGTTGCGCAACATTAGCTCATGGGCACTCATGAAGTGTTTTATTTGATTTTTGAATACATTTGCATTGACGTCAGGGTGATTAGATGGACAATAGAGTGCTGAGTACCAGGTAGTTAGAAAGTTTGGTAGGCTACTAATGAGCTTGGAGAGCTTGGATAAGCCTAATTTCTGTGATTAAACGGTCAAGTGGAATTTGACTGCTGTCATGTCTTGACCACTGGTGTGGCGTTAATACGGTCACCGTATTAACGCCCTACATGTAGGTGTGGTTTTTAACCCCAATTTCGATCTTGTCTCATTGCTGCAACTCCCCAAATGTGCTCGGGAGGCAAAGGTCGAGTGCATCCTCCGAAACAGGACCTGCCAAACTACGCTTCTTAAGATACGCCCGCTTAACCCGGAAGCCAGTTGCACCAATGTGTCGGAGGAAACACTGTTCACCTGACGACTGAGGTCAGCCTGCAGGTGCCCGGACCGCCACAAGGAGTCACTGGAGTCTGATGAGTGAAGTAAAGCCGCCCCAGCCAAACCCTCCCCGAACCCGGTCACTGGGCCAATTGTGCGCTGCCCTATGGGACTCCCGATCATGTGATACATGTGATACAGCCCCGGATCAAACCCGGGTCTGTAGTGACGCCTTTACCGCCTTAGAACGCTGCAACACCCGGGATGCCTCAAATTCAGACACTTCTGAATACCATTATGGTTGATGTGAGACAAATTTTACTCTCTCAAACCAAGCGGTTTGGAAACATGACAGTCAACATGTACCACTGACTGAGAACAGTCTGAAAGGGGGGCAAAGAATGATAACAAACATAATCAAATAACTCTTAAAAAGCATTTTATCCATGTTCAAACATCCTCAATCATCAAACTAAGGGCTGGCTTATGTAAACTTGCTTAATGTGGCCAGAAAAAACATGTTGTGAGTATTTAATTAAACCTAACACTTTATTTGGAATGATTCATATTTATTTTACCTTTATTTGTACGGGTAAATAAATTAAGAACAGATTAGTATTTGTACTGACAACCTGACAGGTCATCTCTTGGCACTAAAAGAATGGTTCATCATAGATTTGAGGTCAACCTGTCTCTCCGGTTAAAGGCAATTCATTGGTTACCTATTATCTATTTGGACCAGTGACACTTCCTGTGGCCATTTCTCTCACCAATGACACTGGATAATGCCATTCAGGGCTTGTTTCTATACTATAGCAAGGTTGTGTTCATTAGGGCACACTGTTTTCATTTTCCTACAACAACAAAAAATGATTGGATGAATGCAATCACCAATGAATGCAGTTGGTCTAGAGGTCACCATATGCTGGCTAGTCCTATTGTCAGTAATTGATATCAAAAGCACATTTTATTTGTCACACGTTTCGTAAACACCAGGTGTAGACTAACAGTGACATGCTTACTTACAGGCCCTTCCCAACAACGCAGAGAGAAACACCAGGTGTAGACTAACAGTGACATGCTTACTTACAGGCCCTTCCCAACAACGCAGAGAGAAACACCAGGTGTAGACTAACAGTGACATGCTTACTTACAGGCCCTTCCCAACAATGCAGAGAGAAACACCAGGTGTAGACTAACAGTGATATGCTTACTTACAGGCCCTTCCCAACAACGCAGAGAGAAACACCAGGTGTAGACTAACAGTGACATGCTTACTTACAGGCCCTTCCCAACAACGCAGAGAGAAACACCAGGTGTAGACTAACAGTGACATGCTTACTTACAGGCCCTTCCCAACAACGCAGAGAGAAACACCAGGTGTAGACTAACAGTGACATGCTTACTTACAGGCCCTTCCCAACAACGGCACCAGGTGTAGACTAACAGTGACATGCTTACTTACAGGCCCTTCCCAACAACGCAGAGAGAAACACCAGGTGTAGACTAACAGTGACATGCTTACTTACAGGCCCTTCCCAACAACGCAGAGAGAAACACCAGGTGTAGACTAACAGTGACATGCTTACTTACAGGCCCTTCCCAACAACGCAGAGAGAAAATTTAAAAGAACAGAAAAAATAATAACACAAGGAATAAATTGACAATAAGTAACGATAATTTGGTTATATACACGGGGTACCAGTACAGAGTTGATGTGCAAGGGTATGAAGAAATTGAGGTAGATATGTACATATAGGTATGCGTAAAGTGACTAGGCAACAGGATAGATTTTTCGGTCAAAGGAAGTGATAGCGGAGACAATATGTACAAAAAAAGTTAAACTCAGCATAGAAAACACACTAAACAGCAGAATTGGTCAGGTCAGGAACCTCCGTCAGATCTCCACACCCTACCACTGTGACTGGCACCCAGAAAATTAGTTCTGTGTCGACTCGAGGAAGATGTAGACAAGCATACAAATAGAATCTTTCTATGCAGACAACTGCCTCAAGCATTGTGACTCACACAGAGCAAACTGAGCTCTGTGACCAAGCTATCTCTAGTGGCATACTGTTGACTAGTGAGACACTATGCTGTACGTCTCTCTGGTACCTCTCGAATGCAATAGCGTGGTATTGGGGTGTGCTGATGAATCTTTCATCTGTAATAAACTCCTTTACCCATAGGCAGTAGGTACCAACCTCATTGGGGGAGATCCTTTCTCCGATGTTGTAATTAATCATCTCTCCTAGGTTCTCCTTACCAGGCTTTCATGTTATTTAGTATCCACGATACACTATTTAATCTCATAAACATACAGTTGAACCATTTTTTCAACCTCTCCACACATTTCTTGTTAATAAACTATAGTTTTGGCAAGTCGATTAGGACATCTACTTTGTACATGACACAAGTAATTTTTCCAACAATTGTTTACAGACAGATTATTTCACTTATGATTCACTGTATCACAATTCCAGTAGGTCAGAAGTTTACATGCAGTAAGTTGACTGTGCCTTTAAACAGCTTGGAAAATTCCAGAAAATTATGTCATGGCTTTAGAAGCTTCTGATAGGCTAATTGACAACATTTGAGTCAATTGGAGGTGTACATGTGGATGTATTCCAAGGCCTATCTTCACACTCAGTGCCTCTTTGCTTGACAACATGTGAAGATCAAAAGAAATCAGTCAAAACAAAAGAAAACAAATTGTAGACCTCCTCCAGTCTGGTTCATCCTTGGGAGCAATTTCCAAACGCCTGAAGGTACCACGTTTATCTGTACAAACAATAGCACGCAAGTATAAACACCATGGGACCACGCAGCTGTCATACCGCTCAGGAAGAAGACACGTTCTGTCTCCTAGAGATGAACGCACTTTGGTGAAAAAAGTGCAAATCAATCCCAGAACAACAGCAAAGGACCTTGTGAAGATGCTGGAGGAAACGGGTACAAAAGTATCTATATCCACAGCAAAACGAGTCCTATATCAACATAACCTAAAAAGCCGCTCAGCAAGGAAGAAGCCACTGCTCCAAACCTGCCATAAGAAGCCAGACTACAGTTTGCAACTGCAGATGGGGACAAAGATCATACTTTTTGTAGAAATGTCCTCTGGTCTGATGAAACAAAAATATAATTGTTTGGCCATTGTTTGGCCATCGTTATGTTTGGAGGAAAAAGGGGAACGCTTGCAAGCTGAAGAACACCACCCCAACCGTGAAGGACGGGAGTGGCAGCATCATGTTGTGGGGGTGCTTTGCTGCAGGAGGGACTGGTGCACTTCACAGGTGCATTTCACAAAATAGCTGGCCCTTCCCAACAATGATGAGGTAGGAAAATTATGTGGAAAAGTTGTGGCAAAATGGCTTAAGGACAACAAAGTCAAGGTATTAGAGTGGCCATCACAAAGCCCTGACCTCAATCCTATAGAAAATTTGTGGGCAGAATTGCTCGCGTGTGCGAGCAAGGAGGCCTACAAACCTGACTCAGTTACACCAGCTCTGTCAGGAGGAATGGCCCAAAATTCATCTTGTGGAAGGCTACCTGAAACATTTGACCCAAGTTAAACAATGTAAAGGCAATGCTACCAAATACTAATTGGGTGTATGAAAACTTCTGACCCATTGGGAATGTGATGAAAGAAATAAAAGCTGAAATAAATAATTCTTTCTACTATTATTCTGACATTTCACATTCTTAAAATAGAGTGGTGATCCTAACTGACCTAAGACAGGGAATGTTTACTAGGATTAAATGTCAGGAATTGTGAAAAACTGAGTTTAAATGTATTTGGCTAAGGTGTATGTAAATTTCCGACTTCAACTGTATGTAATTGTCAACAAATAGAGAAATTATGTGCTGGGGTAATATGGAATTGATCAAATATGTTGAAAGGATTGTTAATAAGCATACACTGAACATTGCTTACCGCTCATGTTGTCAATTGTTTGCAGTGGCTAGTTTAACAAAACCAAAGTGTGGAATTCAGCCACTCCAACGTCCATTGACTGCTTTCAAGGTAAAGAAACAAATATCCAAATAGGTTATATTCTATGATATCGAGAAACAGCAAGCAAATGTCACATACCGTATGTCACCTTCTTTAGTAATGGACACCAAACACACACATCATAGAGAATTTGATTCAGACCCACAGAAAGATATGGTTTGCTCTACATCCACTGCATCCAAACATAATCATGATGACTTATGTTTCGCAATATAAATCCTAATACAATTGAGTCACAGGTTTTTCCATTATTCAACACAAACACAGTCTTGCCTCCCACTCTCTAACTCAAGGATAATATCCCATCCATGATTTACGTACAGGGATTGTCAAATAGGATCAACAGTAATACATTCCTATGGCAGTCATTTTTATCTCGCCCCATGCTTGCGTCGCCTCTCTTCCATTAGTCTCCCTGAGAAGACTTCACTCACACACACTCACATGTGCATGCCCGCACACCCACACGCAGACAGACAGTCAAAGGCATGCAAATCAAATCAAATGTATTTATACAGCCCTTCGTACATCAGCTGATATCTCAAAGTGCTGTACAGAAACCCAGCAGCAAGCAATGCAGGTGTAGAAGCACGGTGGCTAGGAAAAACTCCCTAGAAAGGCCAAAACCTAGGAAGAAACCTAGAGCGGAACCAGGCTATGAGGGGTGGCCAGTCCTCTTCTGGCTGTGCCGGATGGAGATTATAACAGAACATGGCCAAGATGTTCAAATGTTCATAAATGACCAGCATGGTCAAATAATAATAATCACAGGCAGAACAGTTGAAACCGGAGCAGCAGCACGGCCAGGTGGACTGGGGACAGCAAGGAGTCATCATTCCAGGTAGTCCTGAGGCATGGTCCTAGGGCTCAGGTCCTCCGAGAGAGAGAAAGAAAGAGAGAAAGAGAGAATTAGAGAGAGCATACTTAAATTCACACAGGACACCGGATAAGACAGGAGAAGTACTCCAGATATAACAAACTGACCCTAGCCCCCTGACACATAAACTACTGCAGCATAAATACTGGAGGCTGAGACAGGAGGGGACAGGAGACACCTTGGCCCCATCCGATGACAGGGACAGGACCAAACAGGAAGAATATAACCCCACCCACTTTGCCAAAGCACAGCCTCCACACCACTAGAGGGATATCTTCAACCACCAACTTACCATCCTGAGACAAGGCCAAGTATAGCCCACAAAGATCTCCGCCACGGCACAACCCAAGGGGGGGCGCAAGCATGCACACACACACACACACACACACACACACACACACACACACACACACACACACACACACACACACACACACAGAGAGTTTGTTCTATAAAAGTCAAACTCCATAGCACCAGAAACATGTTGTACAGTCCAGTCTAATACAGTACAATTCTAGAGTTGACACACAGTACATTAGAAATGTATGTATTCATGCTTGGTAAGAACACATGTTATCATAAAGCTGAAATGTTCTTTGGTTTCCATATTTAAAACTACAGTTCCCTGCATTGTGTTTCACATCAGCACCTTCACATCTGGCCTCCTTTCCCAATGACTTGACCTGAAAAACTCCTGTGGTTAAGAGCTTTTATGCAACTTGAATAAGAAAATACTTCATAGACAATCAAACATCCACTGACCAAAATATAGCCGATATTGATGAAATCAATAGATTCTTGCCTGGCCTTAAGGAGTTGTACTTGAGCTACTGTAAATGCAACAATACATTACACCAGTACCTTCCCGATTATATTTCTGGTTTATTTCTCCAAGCGTTCAATTGCTTTTTTTCTTGCTTTGGGCCTCGGAGGACGATAACATACGGAGTTGGATAATTGGATGAAAGAATAGACAAGTGGACTAGGTCCTAGCCGACTGCTGTGCATCCCTCACTCAGAACTCCAGGAGGAAGGACAAGAAAGAGAACGGACCACTCTTCACATGACTGGACGGGGCCTCTTTCATGCTACGACAGTGAGAGTTTGGCTCAGGAGTTCGAAGAAGGGCAAGTTATGAATTACAGTTAAATCATTTGAATTGATATGCTGTAGCACATGAAATCAAAAGTGCATTATTTTGTGGGCAAGAGGAATTTGTTATATTATTTATTATTGTTATTATTATAAATGATTCGTTATCCACAGGCAGAGTGGTGATTATCGTACCATGCATGTCAGGAGAATTTTACTCCCATGGAACAGAATCCAAGGTTGTGCAAAATGATAAGCATCTACAGCTGAATATTGCAAAGAAGGAAAGAGGAAAGGGGAGACCTAGTCAGTTGTACAACTGAATGCATTCAACTGAAATGTGTCTTCCGCATTTAACCCAACCCCTCCGAATCAGAGAGGTGCGGAGGGCTGCCTTAATCAACATCCACGTCTTCGGTGCCTGGGGAACAGTGGGTTAACTGCCTTGCTCAGGGGCAGAACGACAGATTTTTACCTGGATTCAATCCAGCAAGAGGCAGTGTTGTCAGGTTTGGGGGAATGTTTTCATCAAATCTCTGCCATTCAATTGCAGTGAAGAAGTTAGACAGTCATTGCTTTAGGAGACGTGACTGAAAAAAACTCAACTTAAAGATGCTCTACAAGATCTTAATAAGCACAACAAATTCATAACATTTAGTACGAATTCAAATTGGATTCCATATCATATGAATTCCCCGCCAAAAGAGGGTGTAACATATCATACGAAATGGATGACATAGTACACAATTTTATAACGTAGCACACAAAAAACAGGGACCACTTTTGGCTTGTGAACACCACTTTCAAAACTACTGGCTGAAATGATATAAAAGTTCCAGAGTGCATCTTTAATTCAATGCCACATCTTGATTCAATGCCCCAAAAGTGATTGTGATATTTCAAAGAACAAGTCTTCGCTCATTGAATAATGAGAAAATTGAATACATTAATTGATTCATGCTCTCTCCCCCACATTCTCACACTGCCTCTATATCTTACTCACTCAGACACACACACACACACAAATTCCTTCAGACAGCCTTGGGAATCTACATGGCCCCATAATTCTCTTTGACTCTGTTCCAAAGACTAGAGTACATTGTTCACATCTGAGCCAGCTCAGTGGGACATCTGTGTCATTGTGTGAAAATGTGCAGTTTCATCGGGCATCGGTCACATCGAAATTTAGAAAATCAACACCTCAGCATTCGGAGAAGCCCAGTCAACAGAAAACTCTCGTAGCTAAATCTAAACTGTCGACTTAGTCTGCACATATTGCTCGACTGTTGATCATGCTTTCTGGGGATCCTTTAAATGCAAGGCATTCTTCAGTTACATAAAGGCCCACAATGACTCATTAAATGGGAGCAGTGATGATTTTTCAGTCTTTAATTTGATTTATGATATTAATAGCCATATGCACAGAGTCTGTCTGCAACTAGCTCACACACCCAAGGAAATGCTGAAGATACAAATTAAATGACAAATGCTAGACAGATGATATCTTCCCTCCCTGGGATGTTGTGGCGGGTCATTTGGAGAGGCTGACAGCTTATCATGGTTTGATTTGTAAAGGTTATTTGACCTTCGCTGCTCCATTCTGAGATTTGACCCCGAGGGGTGTTATTGGGGGTACAGACTAGAGGGCAAGACAGATTCAGCTGAAACACCAGGGGATTGCTTCTACCAGCAGCATATGATTACGATTTCAAGGGGCAGATTACGATTTCAAGGGGCAGAGTGCTTCATCAACTTCCACTGTAGCGGACCATATTTTGGTCTCGAGCATCAAAGCTTTTTACTCTCCCTCTTGGTAGACAACGTCATTTCAGGATACCACCCTTTTCATTGAGCATCCCTTTTTTTAGTCCCATCCCCAAATACCTTTATGTCATCCCTCTTATAAATGTAATCAACAGAGTCTCTTCGTTCAGTTAGAAGATTTCAGGAGAATTAGGCTGCATGCACAGGGTACGGGATATCCTTTCTTTGTTCCCTCATGTCAGAGGAATGTAGATGAATGTAGGGCATGAGCGGTGCAGGAATACCCCAACCCCCTGCCACTGGAGCAGCGGAAATCCCCACAGCCTATTATCAGGGTGGGGGGTTAGGGTTAGGGGGGGGGGGCTCTGAGGGTCCTTGTGCACGTCATTTCACACCTACATGGTGAGTAGGTCAGACAATATCACTTCCTCACCTAATTGGCTATCAAGGCCATTGATTGGGATGGATAATGTCAGGGGTTCAAGCCCTGGCCATGTACGCCCCTCTAGATCTTGTGAGGGTGGGAGGCACTGGTGTAGCGCAGTTTCTTTGGAACCCCCCTCTGCAAAGTCTGAGTTTACCCCCCCCTCCCTAAAATAAAATCTATTGCTTCAGCCGCTCACAAAGCATGGACTACCGATCGCTGTCCATGGTTCTGAAATGTCAACGTCTATGCAGCTGTCTGTTGCTAGGCTATCAGATTATGTGGTAGTAGCCTATGACTTTGCTTTAATGGACATATGTTTATTTTTATTTGGTCGTCATTTTCTCATGTTAAGCTACAGGCCTACGGTGTCGCAATACTGCTATTTAGAATGCTGTCTGGCAGCAATAATATATTTACTTGTTTAATAGTTAAAGTGGAAATTCAAACATTGTAGATTGATTATATAAACACACACAACTCTCCTGTAAGGCCTATAGCCTGTCTTAGCCATCCTCGCACTCTCTCACATCTTGGATAGAATGTTTGTACCGCATAAAACCAGTCTATTAATGCCAAATAAGACAATAAGTCCACCGTCAAAACAATAGCTAACTAGGGATTGTTTCATTATGCAGACAACGGAGTCTAGCCTATCTATAGCTCCGGCTGTGCTCGCCCCCTTGGCAGAGTGAAGCGCCAAGGCTGTCTGGATGAGAATTAGTCTCTGTCTAATGTTGGTTTGTCTACTCCCACTCCCACTGTCATAACCTCTGCCCAGACATGCTAACAATGCTTTCAGGGGGTGTTTTTGTTATCCGGTTTTACACAAGGGTAGAGCGAGAGAGAGAGAGAATTTTACTACATTTTTTATCTTGTTTACTCATATGTTTTACTGTGAAGCTCAGAATCATGAGGATCAGATCCCTCCTGTCCATGTAATCAAATTAATTATGATCTAAAAGGCTAAACTGATCCTAGATCAGCACTGACTCCTACTTGCTTTATAAATAGAGATCTCTACCCCAGGGTCAGATCAAAAAGCATAACAACCAACATATAAAAAAAGAAGAAGAAGCTACTTGTTCTTAAGATGGAATTAGAAGCTGTAGCAGAGACTGACCATCAGTGGATACTACAAGGGAGATGACCAGGGGGTCAGCGGGTGATGCGTAAGAAGCTGTAGCAGAGACTGACCATCAGTGGATACTACAAGGGAGATGACCAGGGGGTCAGCGGGTGATGCGTAAGAAGCTGTAGCAGAGACTGACCATCAGTGGATACTACAAGGGAGATGACCAGGGGGTCAGCGGGTGATGCGTAAGAAGCTGTAGCAGAGACTGACCATCAGTGGATACTACAAGGAGATGACCAGGGGTGAGCGGGTGATGCGTAAGAAGCTGTAGCAGAGACTGACCATCAGTGGATACTACAAGGAGATGACCAGGGGGTGATGCGTAAGAAGCTGTAGGGACTGACCATCAGTGGATACTACAAGGAGATGACCAGGGGGTCAGCGGGTGATGCGTAAGAAGCTGTAGCAGAGACTGACCATCAGTGGATACTACAAGGGAGATGACCAGGGGTCAGCGGGTGATGCGTAAGAAGCTGTAGCAGAGACTGACCATCAGTGGATACCAAGGAGATGACCAGGGGTCAGGGGTGATGCGTAAGAAGGTAGCAGAGACTGACCATCAGTGGATACTACAAGGAGATGACCAGGGGGTCAGCGGGTGATGCGTAAGAAGCTGTAGCAGAGACTGACCATCAGTGGATACTACAAGGAGATGACCAGGGGGGTCAAGGAGATGACCAGGGGAGATGACCAGGGGGTCAAGGTGACCATCAGTGGATACTACAAGCCAGGGTGATGCGTAAGAAGCTGTAGCAGAGACTGACCATCAGTGGATACTACAAGGGAGATGACCAGGGGTCAGCGGGTGATGCGTAAGAAGCTGTAGCAGAGACTGACCATCAGTGGATACTACAAGGGAGATGACCAGGGGTCAGCGGGTGATGCGTAGCAGAGACTGACCATCAGTGGATACTGGAGATGACCAGGGGTCAGATGCGTACTGACCATCAGTGGATACTACAAGGAGATGACCAGGGGGTCAGCGGGTGATGCGTAAGAAGCTGTAGCAGAGACTGACCATCAGTGGATACTACAAGGGAGATGACCATCAGTGGATGTAGCTACCATCAGTGGATACTACAAGGAGATGACCAGGGGGTCAGCGGGTGATGCGTAAGAAGCTGTAGCAGAGACTGACCATCAGTGGATACTACAAGGGAGATGACCAGGGGTCAGCGGGTGATGCGTAAGAAGCTGTAGCAGAGACTGACCATCAGTGGATACTACAAGGGAGATGACCAGGGGGTCAGAGATGACCATCAGGGGATACTACAAGGAGATGACCAGGGGTCAGCGGGTGATGCGTAAGAAGCTGTAGCAGAGACTGACCATCAGTGGATACTACATGACCAGGGGATGATGCTAAGAAGCTGTAGCAGAGACTGATCAGATACCAGGGGACCAGGGGTCAGCAGGGGCTCAGCGGGTGATGACCAGGGGGTCAGCGGGTGATGCGTAAGAAGCTGTAGCAGAGACTGACCATCAGTGGATACTACAAGGGAGATGACCAGGGGTCAGCGGGTGATGCGTAAGAAGCTGTAGCAGAGACTGACCATCAGTGGATACTACAAGGGAGATGACCAGGGGTCAGGGGTGATGCAAGCGGGTGACCATCAGTGGATACTACAAGGAGATGACCATGGGGTCAGCGGGTGATGCGTGTGTGAGCAGAGACTGACCATCAGTGGATACTACAAGGGAGATGACCAGGGGTCAGCGGGTGATGCGTAAGAAGCTGTAGCAGAGACTGACCATCAGTGGATACTACAAGGGAGATGACCAGGGGTCAGCGGGTGATGCGTAAGAAGCTGTAGCAGAGACTGACCATCAGTGGATACTACAAGGGAGATGACCAGGGGGTCAGCGGGTGATGCGTAAGAAGCTGTAGCAGAGACTGACCATCAGTGGATACTACAAGGGAGATGACCATGGGGTCAGCGGGTGATGCGTAAGAAGCTGTAGCAGAGACTGACCATCAGTGGATACTACAAGGGAGATGACCAGGGGGTCAGCGGGTGATGCGTAAGAAGCTGTAGCAGAGACTGACCATCAGTGGATACTACAAGGGAGATGACCAGGGGGTCAGCGTGCGTAAGAAGCTGTAGCAGAGACTGACCATCAGTGGATACTACAAGGGAGATGACCAGGGGGTCAGCGGGTGATGCGTAAGAAGCTGTAGCAGAGACTGACCATCAGTGGATACTACAAGGGAGATGACCAGGGGGTCAGCGGGTGATGCGTAAGAAGCTGTAGCAGAGACTGACCATCAGTGGATACTACAAGGGAGATGACCAGGGGGTCAGCGGGTGATGCGTAAGAAGCTGTAAAGGACCGTGGCATCCAGCATAGTGTGGGCTTGTAGCGGCCTTATGTTCCACAGTGAACAAGAGGAGTAAGCAACCATGCATAACACACAGCCCTCTGTAGCTCAGTTGGTAGAGCTTTGGCGCTTGTAACGTCTACATCTCTCTTAGCTCCATTCATTTTAGTATTGATGTGAGCTGTAGAACATATTTTACACACTCTATTATACTGGAAAAAGACACCGTCTTGACTGCAAAATGGAAAGTGAGTTAGCATTTCAGATGTGTTTTGATCCAATGCATTTTAAGCTCTTGGTTAGACTTGAATGTAACACTGAATACTGGTTACTAATATAGAACATTTATTATTATTCAGTGCTGTACTTGGCCCTCGCCAAGGCATCGTTGTCAATAAGAATTTGTTCTTAAGTAGTACAAGCATTGAGGCAATAAAGTATACACAATTGCTGTAAAAACAGTGAGTAAAAACTGAACTACCCATCTAGCAGCTGTTCTAAATCACAGATAAACCACACTGCTGACATTTTGCATTTCAGTGCTCATTAATCTTGTAAAAATTACATAGGCTCTTCTACAGAGACCACATAATTATAGATGTAATTCAATGGGCTTCTCCATCCATATTACCAATTAATTCACTGAATTTCTATATTTGTTAAACTAAACAATATTTCAACAGTAAAACTTTGTGCCAGTTTGTTATCCCCAGATTGTGTGTCAAAGATACTGACAGATTGTCAATGTGCTTCAAAGTCCTCTGTTGAATTGACACTTGACGTTTGGATGTTTGGTGTTCTTTGTGTTCTTTCATCCCATGGTGCGATGACATGATAATGCCAATTAACTCTTAAAAAGCCATGGACACCAATGTGACATATAGAAAAGAAAGATATACGGTATATCAGGATTATTATTGTATAGAATTAAAGGATGAAGTCAATTAAATATTTCACACCATGGTAACAGAGGGACAGTGACACACACTCTTTAACCAAATGACAATCTAAGTGAGATCTGAACAGCTTCTGCCATGAAACAATGATATCAAGGCTCAGAAGACCTTTTTGGCCGTGTTTGAATATGCCTACATTAACTATGATGGCAAATTACTCAGACATGAAAGTTGGCCTTCTCTTTGAAGTCCTTCACAGACCTTGTGTACTGATGGGAAAAGAGGACCATCATTAACACATATATCAGGCGTTTAAAGACTGTGAGGCGGGCTGTGGGCCCTGCGGTGTCACTGATGGTCCTGGCATGTCTGGCTGGCAGAAGAATATAGACTTCAAAACCCAGAGAATTAGCAACTGTAGAACACACTATGTTCAAAGTAACTAATGATTAGGTTGTTGTAGAGAACAAAGAGAGAACAACGGAGAACAAACACAAGCAATTTTTTATGGAATTTCAAGTGTAGGTTTCCTCTTTTTTTCATTGTTCTTCTGTTTTGGGCCGAATGTGTCTTTTGTTTTTACTAGCAAAGTGCAAGAATCGTAATTCAAATCAAATGTTATTTGTCACATGCGACAAATACAACAGCTGTAGACTTTACAGTGGGGGGGCATTTGATTAGCTGTTCAGGAGACTTATGGCTTGGGGGTAGAAGCTATTTAGGAGCCTCTTGGTCCTAGACATAGTGCTCCGGTATCGCTTGCCGTGCGGTAGCAGAGAGAACAGTCTATGACTAGGGTGGCTGGAGTCTTTGACAATTTTTAGGGCCTTCCTCTGACACCGCCTGGTATAGAAGTCCTGGATGACAGGAAGCTTGGCCCCGGCGATGTACTGGGCCGTTCGCACTACCCTCTGTAGTGCATTGCGGTCGGAGGCCGAACAGTTGCCATCCCAGGCAGTGATGCAACCCGTCAGGATGCTCTCGATGGTGCAGCTGTAAAAAAAAACTCTGACCTTCTCATTCAATGGGTTTTGAGAAGGAGGTGAGGAGAGAGTACGCAAGGAATCAATGAAATGCAATTGAGATTCCACTAAAGAGTACTGAACCACAGCAGGTTTCTCCTCTCCACCTCTCCACCACCAGTCACCGGAGGGGCCTGACCTCATATCTGTTCCCCCTATCATCACGTCTGGGATAGGACCTTGTCTGATGTGGGGTGTAGTGATGGAGTGCCACAGGGGCCCTCAGAGCTAAACACATTAACATTTCTTTGGGCCAGGCCAGCATCGCCAGATAGAGGAAGAAACTTAAAAAATAACATCACAGCCCGTAAAAAAACAGTCAAATGATAATTGCTTCCTGGAATTGGTAGTAATCGGCTGCCTGTTATGTGCCTAATGAACGCGAGCACAGTTCCCCGCCATCAGCGATGGATTACTGCCCCGGACAAGTGCCCCGGTTCTATCAGGAACAAATTGAACTTCTGTGTATTAAATAACTGTTTTTTATGTAACTAGGCAAGTCAGTTAAGAACTAATTCTTATTTTCAATGATGGCCTAGGAACAGTGGAAGTACAACAGATTTTCACCTTGTCAGCTCAGGGATTTGAACTTACAACCTTTTGGTTGCAAGTTACTAGTCCAACGCTCTTTCCGCTAGGCTACCCTGCCACCCCAACAATGACAGGCTACCCCGGCCAAACCCTATCCTGGTCAACACTGGGCCAACGGTGTGCCGCCCTATGGGACTCCCAAATCACAGCTGGCTGTGATACAGCCTGGAATCGAACCAGGGTCTCTAGCAGTACCTTAGATTGCTGCGCCACTCGGGAGCCCTATATTAGATTGTTTTTTAAGTAGCTAACTCAGTCGGAGCAGTAAAAAGTCTTGCAGTCAATTGCCAACACAGTAATGATGACTGGTAATGAACACATTAGCTGCCTCAATATGTCACAGTTGTTCATGCCGTGTTCTTCATTAGGAGGAGTGGAGAGGTCTGTCTTTCCCCAGAAGGGATTTTCTTATTAGTCCATCTCTGGTCCAAAGCTAATGTGGTCTATAACCCACTTATTGAGAGTATAGAAGGAAGTAGCTGTTTAAAGGAAATAACTTGGCGCTTACCAAGATGCCAGAGGACGGCTGAGTGGACACACAATCCAATAATCAATATTAGAAATGACTCGGGCCCCTATTGGTTTATAGTGAGTGGTCATTTGGGACAAAGCCAAGATTATGTTAAATACACAACGTTGCCAAAACAGATGGAAAGGAATACATCAATTGTCTGTTCAATGACAGGAGATGAATGTGTACTAACTCAGTCTGATCTGCTCCATAGCAACCACTGTTACTACAGTTAGGGTTTCAAGTGAGCAGATCTCAAGTCAGAATACCCCCAACAAAGAAGAATATTCCAAACAGCAACATGAAACAATGTGTACTTGCACGGTTCTGACGGTTCCTGGTGCTGCATACCTTACAGTCATTAGGATGGGACCGGAGCTGCAATAACGTGTCGGAGTTGATTCACCCTTCCTGGGGAAACTTCCACCTGTGTCAAAGGGCCGGAGCTAGAGTAAGCAGACAGATACACTGTTACTGCCACCCCCGGTCCCACAGTGCACCTGTGGTAATGGACAAGCAGTGAGAATGGATTGGTCTGCCTGGTTCTGAGTGACATGGTCAGTGACCAATAAGAACTGAGCAAATCAAATCCATTCAAAGTTTATTGGTCACATACACAGTCTAGCAGGTGTTATAGCGGGTGCAGCAAAATGCTTATGTTACTAACAATGCAGTAAAATGTCAAACAAGTACACAAATAGGAAATACATGAGGAAATGTCATTTCCAATTAACAAACCAAATAGCACCATAACAGTATTCCAAATGCAATGACATTTGAGTTATTTAGCAGACGCTCTTAACCAGAGCAACTTACAGTAGTAAGTGAATACATTTTCATACTGTTCCCCTGCTGGAATTGAACCCACAACCCTGGAGTTGCAAGCGCCATGTAAATACACCAGAGGACTTTACACAGGACATAGAGTACTAAGAATGATATGTACTGTACATCAGTAGGTGCAGTATATTAGAGTGAGCTGTGTCAAGAATCCAGTATATAAATATGCTGTGTATAAACATTATAACTAAAATGCAATGTACTGTTGTAGAAATATTAGAATGTGCTTTGTCGTGAATCAGTGTTGGGGAAGATACTCTGAAGATATATTTTACCAAGCTACCAGTTACTGGAAGAAGTGAAGCTACACTACAGCGACTGTCGTAGCGTTGACTATCATTACATGTGAAGACTGTTATATTATCAAATCAATTCTCTATGTGTAATTATTCCTTACGTGATTAAACTAAATCATGTACATTTAATTAACTAGGAAGTCGTGGCACCACGGGAAATTGTTTGTAGAGTCTCTATTTCCCAAATTAACTCACATCTTATCGATTAAAGTCTTCTATTAATGTATTATTACCTCATCAGTCTCATTCCTGAATGTCGCAAACCCTTGGATATCTGCACGAACCCTAGCATCAAATCATGAATCAGCTAAATACAAATTGGCTTAATTATTGATTTACTAACTAACTAATCAGTCATAGAATTACATAAACACACACAATAGGTCATACATTGGTTACTAACATGATACCAAGAAAAGTCCCTAGTGGATGAAACCGATATGACGGCTTGGTAGACAAAGGAAGGGGGTGGGGACAGCTCAAGAGCGGGAAACTCAGAGTGGACCCACTGTAATAAGTTCATAACTACACTCATGTAAATGCTAATACTTTGAACATGAACAGCCTCACATTAAATAAATAGCAATTGACATATTTACAAGTGTATGCCTTTGTTGTCCATCTCTGTGATCACTGGTCTGTCTGCTGGATAATAGTTCAACAGAGAGTCTCTGGTAGTTGTAGGTTGTCTAATGGATAGAGTTCCATTCTGAAATATTCTTAGATCGGATGTGTTTACCAGACTAAAGTATTTAAACAGCTGCATCCTGAATAATTGGTCTTTAGTTTGTAGATTTCTTCACAATTTCAGAGTGCAGATGATCTCCACGTTCTCTGGTCTGTTCCTTTTGTAGAGTTGTTTGGTCCATAGAGTGTTAGCCATTTCAACGTGGGGACCACATCCCTGTGTTCTCTTGACTATATTTAAATTACCAACCATTTCAACATGTAGCGAAAGCTCCATGTTTTCTGATCTAATGTAAATTTAGTCGGAAATGGCTTTTATACTGGTGTAGAAAACGGGGTGTTCCATGATGCCGATGTAAATATCTGTGCTTACGGGGGCGTGGCCACTGACTGATATATACATTAAGAGATACAGAACAGTTATGTTGTCCTACCATCTTTAGTTACATCACAAATTATTAACAAATTCAACAGGATTGATCTTTAAATACCCACGGACATCTCCAACTGGTTGGAATACAGAAATATTGTTACATTATTCAACCTTTTGAGGTTATCATACTGTAAAGTTTTTCTCTGTGGTAACAAAGGGATTCTCAACTTTCATTTTGGCAGAGTGGGGAAAGGAGTTTTGGTATTTACGACTGTCAAAAGAGCTTTTTTGCAAATTTATGAACAAATAAATAACAGAAATACCTTATAACAGAAAGAAGTATTCAGACCCTTTGCTATGACACGAAATTGAGCTCAGGCACATCCTGTTTCCATTCATCATCCTTGAGATGTTTCTACAACTCGATTGGAGTCCACCTGTGGTAAATTCAAATGATTGTACATGATTTGGAAAGGCACACACCTGTCTATATAAGAAGGTCATTGAAGGTCCCCAACAAGAATGGAAGCAGTTTGGAACCACCAAGACTCTTCATAGAGCTGGCTGCCCAATCAAACTGAGCAATCGGGGGAGAAGGGCCTTGGTCAGGGAGGTGACCAAGAGTTCCTCTGTGGAGATGGGAGAACCTTATAGAAGGACAACCATCTCTGCAGCACTTGACCAATCAGGCCTTTATGGTAAAGTGGCCAAACGGAAGATACTCCTCAGTAAAAGGAACATGACAGCCCGCTTGGAGTTTGCCAAAAGGCACCTAAAGGACTCTGGCCATGAGAAACAAGATTCTCTGGTCTGATGAAACCAAGATTGAACTCTTTGGCCTGAATGCCAAGCATCACCTCTGGAAGAAACCTACGGTGAAGCATGGTGGTGGCAGAATCACGCTGTGGGGAGATTTTACAGCGTCAGGGACTGAGAAACTAGTCAAGATCGAGGAAAAGATGAACAGAGAAAAGTACAGGGAGATCCTTGATGAAAACCTGCTCCAGAGCCCTCAGGACCTCAGACTGGGACTACAGTCTGAATGTGGCACAACAGGACTACAACCCTAAGCACTCAGTCAAGACAACGCAGGAGTGGCTTCGGGACAAGTCTTTGAGTGGCCAGCTCTGGAGAGACCTGAAAATAGCTGTGCAACGACGCACCCCATCCAACCTGACAGAGTTTGAGAGGATCTGCTGAGAAAAATGGGAGAAACTTTCCAAACACTGGTGTGCCAAACTGGTAGCGTCATACCCAAGAAGACACGAGGCTGTAATAGCTGCCAAAGGCGCTTCAACAAAGTACTGAGTAAAGGGTCTGAATACTTAAGTAAATGTTTTTTTTTTAAATAAATTGCTAAAAATCTATAAACACATTTTTCTTTGTATTATGGGGTCTTGTGTATAGATAGATGGTAAAAAAAAAATATGTAATCCATTTTAGAATAAGGCTGTAACGTAACAAAATGTGGAAAAAGTCAAGGGGTCTGAATACTTTCTTGAATGCACTGTTTGGGTACAGGTACCAAGTCAATGGTCGGGGGTACAGGATAGTTGAGGTAATATGTACATGTAGCTAGGGGTAAAGTGACTATGCATAGATAAAAGCACAACATAGCTTCAGTGTGTAAATCAGCTAGAAAGATGTCGGCATCTAGTAATTGTCTCTGGCCCCCTCCCAGTTAGGGGGAGTGATGAGCTCTACAGCAGAGTCTCACAACTCAATCGATGGTTGAAAACTGTTTTCTGCCCCTCCCAATTGATAGAATTTGTAGATAATTGGACCTCTTTCTGGGACTCACCCACAAACAGGACCAAGCCTGGCCTTCTGAGGAGTGACGGATTCCATCCTAGCTGGAGTGGTGCTCTCATCTTATCTACCAACATAGACAGGGCTCTAACTCCTCTAGCTCCACAATGAAATAGGATGCAGGCCAGGCAGCAGGCTGTTAGACAGCCTGCCAGCTTAGTGGACTCTGCCACTAGCACAGTAAGTGTAGTCAGCTCAGCAAAACTAAACATGGCGGTGTTCGCCTTAGCAATCTCATTAGGATAAAGACCTTCATTCCTGCCATTATTGAAAGAGATCGTGATACCTCACATCTCAAAATAGGGCTACTTAATGTTAGATCCCTCACTTCAAAGGCAGTTATAGTGAATGAACTAATCACTGATCATAATATTGATGTGATTGGCCTGACTGAAACATGGCTTAAGCCTGATGAATTTAATGTGTTAAATGAGGCCTCACCTCCTGGTTACTCCTGGTTACACTAGTGACCATATCCCCCGTGGCGGAGGTGTTGCTAACATTTACGATAGCAAATTTCAATTTACAAAAACAAAAATGACGTTTTTGTCTTTTGAGCTTCTAGTCATGAAATCTATGCAGCCTACTCAATCACTTTTATAGCTACTGTTCACAGGCCTCCTGGGCCATATTCAGTGTTCCTCACTGAGTTCCCTGAATTCCTATCGGACCTTGTAGTCATAGCAGATAATATTCACATTTTGGGTGATTTTAATATTCACATGGAAAAGTCCACAGACCCTCTCCAAAAGGCTTTTGGAGCCATCATCGACTCAGTGGGTTTTGTCCAACATGTCTTTGGACCTACTCACTGTCACAGTCATACTCTGGACCTAGTTTTGTCCCATGGAATAAATGTTGTGGCTCTTAATGTTTTTCCTCATAATCCTGAACTATCAGACCACCATTTTATTACATTTGCAATCACAACAAATAATCTGCTCAGACCCCAACCAAGGAGAATCAAAAGTCGTGCTATAAATTCTCAGACAACACAAAGATTCCTTGATGCCCTTCCAGACTCCCTCTGCCTACCCAAGGACGTCAGAGGACAAAAATCAGTTAACCACCTAACTGAGGAACTCAATTTAACATTGCGCAATACCCTAGATGCAGTTGCACCCCTAAAAACTAAAAATGTTTGTCATAAGAAACTAGCTCCCTGGTATACAGGAAATAGCCGAGCTCTGAAGCAAGCTTCCAGAAAATTGGAACGGGAATGGCGCCACACCAAACTGGAAGTCTTCCGACTAGCTTGGAAAGACAGTACCGTGCAGTATCGAAGAGCCCTCCCTGCTGCTCCACCAAACTGGAAGTCTTCCGACTAGCTTGGAAAGGCAGTACCGTGCAGTATCGAAGAGCCCTCACTGCTGCTCCACCAAACTGGAAGTCTTCCGACTAGCTTGGAAAGACAGTACCGTGCAGTATCGAAGAGCCCTCACTGCTGCTCCACCAAACTGGAAGTCTTCCGACTAGCTTGGAAAGACAGTACCGTGCAGTATCGAAGAGCCCTCACTGCTGCTCCACCAAACTGGAAGTCTTCCGACTAGCTTGGAAAGACAGTACAGTGCAGTATCGAAGAGCCCTCACTGCTGCTACACCAAACTGGAAGTCTTCTGACTAGCTTGGAAAGACAGTTCCGTGCAGTATCGAAGAGCCCTCACTGCTGCTCCACCAAACTGGAAGTCTTCCGACTAGCTTGGAAAGACAGTACAGTGCAGTATAGAAGAGCCCTCAGACAGTACAGTGCAGTATCGAAGAGCCCTCACTGCTGCTCCACCAAACTGGAAGTCTTCCGACTAGCTTGGAAAGACAGTACTGTGCAGTATCGAAGAGCCCTCACTGCTGCTCCACCAAACTGGAAGTCTTCCGACTAGCTTGGAAAGACAGTACCGTGCAGTACAGAAGAGCCCTCACTGCTGCTCGATCATCCTATTTTTACAACTTAATTGAGGAAAATAAGAACAACCCAAAATGTATTTTTGATACTGTCGCAAAGCTAACTAAAAAGCACTAAGAGAGGATGGCTTTCACTTCAGCAGTAATAAATTCATGAACTTCTTTGAGGAAAAGATCATGATCATTAGTAAGCAAATTACGGACTCCTCTTTAAATCTGCGTATTCCTCCAAAGCGCAGTTGTCCTGAGTCTGCAAAACTCTGCCAGGACCTAGGATCAAGAGAGACGCTCAAGTGTTTTAGTACTATATCTCTTGACACAATGATGAAAATAATCATGGCCTCTAAACCTTCACACTACATACTGGACCCTATTCCAACTAAACTACTGAAAGAGCTGCTTCCTGTGCTTGGCCCTCCTATGTTGAATATAATAAACGGCTCTCTATCCACCGGATGTGTACCAAACTCACTAAAAGTGGCAGTAATAAAGCCTCTCTTGATAAAGCCAAACCTTGACCCAGAAAATATAAAAAACTATCGGCCTATATCGAATCTACCATTCCTCTCAAACATTGTAGAAAAAGCTGTGGCGCAGCAACTCACTGCCTTCCTGAAGACAAAACAATGTATACAAAATGCTTCAGTCTGGTTTTAGACCACATCATTGCACTGAGACTACACTTGTGACGATGGTAAATTACCTTTTAATGGCGTCAGACTGAGGCTCTGCATCTGTCCTCGTGCTCCTAGACCTTAGTGCTGCTTTTGATACCATCGATCACCACATTCTTTTGGAGAGATTGGAAACCCAAATTGGTCTACACGGACAAGTTCTGGCCTGGTTTAGATCTTATCTGTCGGACAGATATCAGTTTGTCTCTGAATGGATTGTTCTCTGACAAATCAACTGTAAATTTCGGTGTTCCTCAAAGTTCCGTTTTAGGACCACTATTGTTTTCATTATATATTTTAACTCTTGGATGTCATTCGAAAACATAATGTTAACTTTCACAGCTATGCAGATGACACACAGCTGTATATTTCAATGAAACATGGGGAAGCCCCAAAATTTCCCTCGCTAGAAGCCTGTGTTTCAGACATAAGTGGATGGCTGCAAACTTTTTACTTTTAAACTCGGACAAAACAGAGATGTTTGTGCTAGGTCCCAAGAAACAAAGAGATCTTCTGTAGAATCTGACAATTAATCTTGATGGTTGTACAGTCGTCTCAAATAAAACTGTGAAGGACCTCGGCGTTACTCTGGACCCTGAACTCTCTTTTGAAGAACATATCAAGACTGTTTCAAGGACCGCTTTTTTCCATCTACGTAACATTTCAAAAATCAGAAATTTTCTGTCCAAAAATGATGCAGAAAAATTAATCCATGCTTTTGTTACTTCTAGGTTAGATACTGCAATGGTCTACTTTCCGGCTACTTTCAGACCTATATCCATTCTGCCCTGCCTATCTAAGGTCTTCGAAAGCCAAGTCAACAAACAGGTCACTGACCATCTCGAATCCCACCGTACCTTCTCCGCTATGCAATCTGGTTTCCGAGCCGGTCACGGGTGCACCTCAGCCACACTCAAGGTACTAAACGACATCATAACCACCATCGATAAAAGACAGTACTGTGCAGCCGTCTTCATCGACCTTGCCAAGGCTTTCGACTCTGTCAATCACCATATTCTTATCGGCAGACTCAGTAGCCTCGGTTTTTCTGATGACTGCCTTGCCTGGTTCACCAATTACTTTGCAGACAGAGTTCAGTGTGTCAAATCGGAGGGCATGTTGTCCAGTCCTCTGGCAGTCTCTATGGGGGTGCCACAGGGTTCAATTCTCGGACCGACTCTTTTCTCTGTGTATATCAATGATGTTGCTCTTGCTGCGGGCGATTCCCTGATCCACCTCTACGCAGACGACACCATTCTATACACTTTCGGCCAGTCATTGGACACTGTGCTATCTAACCTCCAATCGAGCTTCAATGCCATACAACACTCCTTCCGTGGCCTCCAACTGCTCTTAAACGCTAGTAAAACCAAATGCATGCTTTTCAACCGATCGCTGCCTGCACCCGCTAGCCCGACTAGCATCACCACACTGGATGGTTCCGACCTTGAATATGTGGACACCTATAAGTACCTAGGTGTCTGGCTAGACTGCAAACTCTCCTTCCAGACCCATATCAAACATCTCCAATCGAAAATCAAATCAAGAGTCGGCTTTCTATTCCGCAACAAAGCCTCCTTCACTCACGCTGCCAAGCTTACCCTAGTAAAACTGACTATCCTACCGATCCTCGACTTCGGCGATGTCATCTACAAAATTGCTTCCAACACTCTTCTCAGCAAACTGGATGCAGTTTATCACAGTGCCATCCGTTTTGTCACTAAAGCACCTTATACTACCCACCACTGCGACTTGTATGCTCTAGTCGGCTGGCCCTCGCTACATATTCGTCGCCAGACCCACTGGCTCCAGGTCATCTACAAGGCCATGCTAGGCAAAGCTCCGCCTTATCTCAGCTCACTGGTCACGATGGCAACACCCATCCGTAGCACGCGCTCCAGCAGGTGTATCTCATTGATCATCCCTAAAGCCAACACCTCATTCGGCCGCCTTTCGTTCCAGTACTCTGCTGCCTGTGACTGGAACGAATTGCAAAATCGCTGAAGTTGGAGACTTTTATCTCCTCACCAACTTCAAACATCAGCTATCTGAGCAGCTAACCGATCGCTGCAGCTGTACATAATCTATTGGTAAATAGCCCACCCATTTTCACCTACCTCATCCCCACAGTTTTTATTTATTTACTTTTCTGCTCTTTTGCACACCAATATCTCTACCTGTACATGATCATCTGATCATTTATCACTCCAGTGTTAATCTGCAATATTGTAATTATTCGCCTACCTCCTCATGCCTTTTGCACACATTGTATATAGACTCCCCTTTTTCTCTACTGTGTTATTGACTTGTTAATTGTTTACTCCATGTGTAACTCTGTGTTGTCTGTTCACACTGCTATGCTTTATCTTGGCCAGGTCGCAGTTGCAAATGAGAACCTGTTCTCAACTAGCCTACCTGGTTAAATAAAGGTGAAATTAAAAATAAAAAAAATAATAAAATAAAATACCTGGATAAAGCACTAAATAAACTTCAGTTAGTGCTAAATACAGCTGCTAGAATCCTGATTAGAACCAAAACATTTGATAATATTACTCCAGTGCTAGCCTACCTTCACTGGCTTCCTGTTAAGGCAAGGCCTGATTTCAAGGTTTTACTGCTAACCTACAAAGCATTACATGAGCTTGCTCCTACCTATCTTCCGATTTGGTCCTGCCGTACATACCTACACGTATGCTACGGTCACAAGACGCAGACCTCCTAATTGTCCCTAGACAACAGCTGGAGGCAGGGCTTTATCCTATAGAGCTCCATTTTTATGGAATGGTCTGCCTACCCATGTGAGAGATGCAGGCTTGGTCTCAACCTTTAAGTCTTTACCGAAGACTCATCTCTTCAGTGGGTCATATGATTGAGTGTAGTCTGTTCCAGGAGTGTGAAGGTGAACGGAAAGGCTCTGGAGCAACGAACTGCCCTTGCTGTCTCTGCCTGGCCGGTCCCCTCTCTCCACTGGGATTCTCCACCTCTAACCCTATTACAGGGGCTGAGTCACTGGCTTACTGGTGCTCTTCCATGCCGTCCCTAGGAGGGGTGCGTCACTTGAGTGGGTTGAGTTACTGATGTGATCTTCCTGTCTGGGTTGGCGCCCCCCCTTGGGTTGTGCCTTGGCGGAGATCTTTGTGGGCTATACTCGGCCTTGTCTCAGGATGCAAAGTTGGTGTTTGAAGATATCCCTCTAGTGGTGTGGGGGCTGTGCTTTGGCAAAGTGGGTGGGGTTATATCCTGCCTGTTTGGCCCTGTCCGGGGGTTATCATCGGATGGGGCCACAGTGTCTCCTAACCCCTCCTGTCTCAGCCTCCAGTATTTATGCTGCAGTAGTTTTATGTGTCGGGGGGCTAGGGTCAGTCGGTTATATCTAGAGTACTTTCCTGTCTTATCCGGTGTCCTGTGTGAATTTAATTATGCTCTCTCTAATTCTCTCTTTCTCTCTTTCTTTCTCTCTCTTGGAGGACCTGAGCCCTAGGACCATGCCTCAGGACTACCTGGCATGATGACTCCTTGCTGTCCCCAGTCCACCTGGCCGTGCTGCTGCTCCAGTTTCAACTATTCTGCCTGCGGCTATGGAACCCTGACCTGTTCACCGGATGTGCTACCTGTTCCAGACCTGCTGTTTTCAACACTCTAGAGACAGCAGGAGCAGTAGAGATACTCTTAATGATCTGCTATGAAAAGCCAACTGACATTTACTCCTGGGGTGCTGACTTGTTGCACTCTCGACAACTACTATGATTATTATTATTTGACCATGCTGGTCAATTATGAACATTTGAACATCTTGGCCATGTTCTGTTATAATCTCCACCCGGCACAGCCAGAAGAGGACTGGCCACCCCTCATAGCCCGGTTCCTCTCTAGGTTTCTTCCTAGGTTTTGGCCTTTCTAGGGAGTTTTTCCTAGCCACCGTGCTTCTACACTTGAATTGCTTGCTGTTTGGGGTTTTAGGCTGGGTTTCTGTACAGCACTTTGAGATATCAGCTGATGTAAGAAGGGCTTTATAAATACATTTGATTTGATAATAAACAGCAAGTAGCAACAATGTAAAAGAAAAGGGGGGGGGGCAATGCAAATAGTCTGGGTAGACATTTGATTAATTGTTCAGCAGTTTTATGGCTTGGAGGTAGAAGCTGTTAAGGAGCCTTTTAGACTAAGTGCTCTGGTACCGTTTGCCGTGCGGTAGCAGAGAGAACATACTATGACTTGTTTGTCTGGAGTCTATGACCATTTTTAGGGCCTTCCTCTGACACCGCCTAGTATAGAGGTCCTGGATGACAGGAAGCTTGGGCCCAGTGATGTACTGGGTCGTATGCACTACCCTCTGTGCCTTGCAGTCGGATGCTGAGCAGTTGCCATACCAGGTGGTGATACAACCTGTCAGGATGCTCTTGATGGTGCAGATGTTGAATTTTGAGGATCTGGGGACACATGCCAAGTTCCCTGTTGGGGAAAAGGCGTTGTAGTGCCCTCTCCACGACTGTCTCGGTGTGTTTGGACCATGATTGTTTGTTGGTGATGTGGACACCAAGGAACTTGAAGCTTTTGACCCGCTCCATTACAGCCCTGTTGATGTGAATGGATGCGAGTTCGGCCTACCACAATTGTGTCGTCAGCAAATGTAATGATGGTGCTGGAGTCGTGCTTGGCCACGCAGTCGTGGGTGAACAGGGAGTACAGGAGGGGACTAAGCACGTACCTCTGAGGGGTCCCCGTGTTTAGGATCAGCATGGCAGATGTGCTCTTGCCTACCCTTACAACCTAGGGGTGGCCCGTCAGGAAGTCCAGGATCCAGTTGCAGAAGGAGGTGTTTAGTCCCTGGGTCCTTAACTTAGCAATGAGCTTTGTGGGCACTATGGTGTTGAACCCTGAGCTGTAGTCAATTAATAGTATTCTCACATATGTGTTTCTTTTGTCCAGGTGGGAAAGGGCAGTGTTGAGTGCAATTGAGATGGCATCATCTGTGGATCTGTTTGGGTGGTATGCGAATTGGAGTGAGTCTGGGGTTTCCGGAATGATTGTGTTGATGTGAGCCATGACCAGCCTTTCAAAGCACTTCATGGTTACAGACGTGAGTGCTACGTGGCAGTAGTCATTTAGGCAGGTTACCCTGGCTTTCTTGGACACAAGGACTATGGTGGTCTACTTGAAGCATGTTGATATTAGACTCGGTAAGGGAGAGGTCGAAAATGTGAGTGAAGACACTTGCCATTTGGTCCGCGCATACTCTTGAGTACACGTCTTGGTAATCCATCTGGGGACAAGTCTGTTTGGCTCAGATTAGCCATGAAGAGGAAGAACATTGCATCTGTTTCTGATTAATTAACATTGCCATGCTTTTGAGTAACATTAAAACCCAGCCCTGAAATTGTTACGCCCTGGCCATAGAGAGGCTTTTTATTCTCTATTTTGGTTAGGTCAGGGTGTGACTAGGGTGGGCATTCTATGTCCTTTTTTCTATGATTTTCTATTTCTATGTGTTTGGCCGGGTGTGGTTCTCAATCAGAGGCAGCTGTCTATCGTTGTCTCTGATTGAGAACCATACTTAGGTACCCTTTTTCCCCCACCTGTTTTGTGGGAAGTTAACTTTGACTTTGTTCAGGGCACATAGTCCAAAGCTTCTTGGTTTTGTTCTTGGTTTTGTCGGCGTCATTTTTAATAAAAATAAAATGTACGCTTACTATGCTGCACCTTGGTCCAGACCTTCAGCCAGCCGTGACAGAAATAGAGCCTGCACAAGTGAATATTTCTCGGCAACCAGGGGATCCTGATATATTACATGTGAAGAAGATGGACTTTGTAGCATTTATTGCAATGGTCATAAACAACACAGCACCAACACTTTTTGGGACTCACTGAGTCCAAGAAATCCTGTCAAAGAATGTTCTGCTCTCACAGGCCCCTGAGCCTGTGTAGGAATGTGATTTGAATTAGAATGTGAGTGGGATGTTTTTTTTTGTGTGTGTGTCTATTTTTGTATTTTGTATGATGTTGGTTTTTCCCCATTTGGATACAATGGATAAGTTTACAGTAGGTGGTGACATACACCTCTAACGCTTGTTTGGGGACCACCATGATACCGAAGAAGAAGAAGCTTATCCAGAAAAGTATTTGCACGTCGTCTCATAAGGAAACATACAGCATTGACACTGATTTCCACAGATTTCCCATTACAAGCCCAAATATATCATACTTTGATTATAACTATGACTTATTGTGCAGCATCATGGCTAAGCTCTGGGCATCGTCAGTTTTGTACTTTAATGTACTTTTTATTTTATTTCAGACTACTGTGTATAAAACTGCTTCAGTTCTTAACATATCATAAACTTCCAAGACATTTAGATGTTGCAGCTATAACTTCCAGGATCTCTGACTGTATGTTTACAGGAAATCACAGCGAGGATACAGCAGAAAGCAAAGTGATCTGTTGACATCATGAATCATGTGAAAGTAGGCTGCAGTCAGCTTGAATGGATGGCTGTTTCATCAGCTTCACATTAGTAATGCAGGATTTTAAGAGCACTGTCGAGGCAATTTACATTTGAAGCACCATCCAAGTCATGGAGATGGAAATTGTAAGCCTGTAAATTGCCCGTTGCTTCATCAAATATACGCAAATTTCACAGCTATGGCTCTTATTGGGGCTGTGCTCAAACAAAAAAAAGGCACCTCAAATGGTCACAGGCTCCTTGAGCAATCACACTGAACAAAAATATAAATGCAACTTGCAAAAAATGAAAAAGATTTTACTGAGTTATAGTTCATATAAGGATATTGGTCCTTTTAAATAAATTCATTCGGCCCTAATCTATAGATTTCACTTGACTGGGAATACAGATATGCATCCGTTGGTCACAGATATCTCAACAAAAATAGGAGTGTGGATCAGAAAACCAGTCAGTATCTGGTGTGACCACCATTTGGCTCATGCAGCGCAACACCTCTCCTTCACAGAGTTGATCAGGCTGTTGATTTTTACTTGTGGAGTGTTGTCCCACTCTTCAATAGCTGGGCGAAGTTGCTGGATATTAACGGGAACTGGAACACACTGTCGTACATGCCGATGCAAAGCATCCAAAACATGCTGAAAAGGGTGACATGTCTGGTGAGTATGCAGGCCATGGAAGAACTGGGACATTTTCAGCTTCTAGGAATTATGTACAGATCCTTGCGATATGGGGCCATGCATTATCATGCTGAAACGTGAGGTGATGGCGGTGGTTAAATGGCATGACAATGGGCCTCAGGATCTCGTCAAGGTATCTCTGTGCATTCAAATTGCCATCGATAAAATGCAATTGTGTTTGTTGTCCGTAACTCATACCATAACCATGAGGCACTCTGTTCACAACGTTGACATCAGCAAACCGCTTGCCCACACGATGCCATACATGCTGTCTGCCATCTGTCCGGTACAGTTGCCAGTGGCCATCGAAGGTGAGCATTTGGATTGTTCACCCACTAATAGGGATCGTGAGCTGGGTTTAGACCATCGTGAGACAGGTTAGTTTTACCCTACTGATGATGTGTTGTTGCAATAGTAATCCTGCTAATCCAACCCAACTCAATTTGTTTCCACTAGCATGTATCCCAGTGGTTTGCAAACTTTTTGACCCGCGAGGCCACGACACCCAAAGAGGAGTGGTACAAAACTTGCCACGAACATGCACGCACAATCGCTGCGTAAATGTACAGTAGTCTGTCATTATAGCCATAAATGATGATGCATTTTCAAAATACAAGAAAATACAATACACCTGTATTTGGAGCTGAAAGTCTGCCAATAATATCGTCTAGGGATATATATCATGTCACTTTTCTGGAGTCCAGAGCAAGCTAAATCATACAACCTACTTGTAGCAGAGGTTGCAAGAACATATGTTCTGTCTGCACCACACCATCAATTTTGAGGGCAGCCTGGCTGGAGAGTGCTCGTTGCTAGCCAGGTAGCCCTGTTCTTCTTAATAAATATTGTAATAAATTTGCCAAAATATGTTACATCTTCATTCCATAACACTGAAGGGAGCGCGATGTTACAGCTGCTTATCTTTAGACACATAGCCAGTAAGCACACAAACTAGGCCTATCTGAAATGTGAAAATAATCAAATTGCCAGGTTGCTTATTATTTTTCTGGCAAAGATAAGTCAGTAGTAGAACTGTATTTAATATGGAGGATAAATGTAGGCCTACTCCGTTTTTGCCTGGCAAAACTGGGGGAAAGTAAACAAGTTATTTCTGGTCACTAATCTGGATATGCGCTCCCACCTTTGGGTTCTAAAGCATAGATGAGAATTTAATAACAAAAACATATTTTGGGGGGAATGATACTACCACCGAAAAGGGCACTTTGCAGACTGGAAGGACAAAGGGGCGTGTCTGAACAGGTAGAGCCCCATCTTGGCATGTGTCTGGTGCCTCTCACTTGGGTGGTGCCCTCGCTTGGGTGGTGCCCTCAAATGGGTGGTGCCTTCACTTGGATGGTTCCCAGACTTGGGTGGTGCCTTCACTTGGGTGGTGCCCTATTACAAAAGTTTTTAATTCAACCTTGAGATATTAGAGATGGTATACAGTATGAAAAGTCACTTTTTTCTCTTCTAAAGTTATAAAATAGCGAGATATTTTATAAGTAAGGCAAAAGTAGTATAGGTATATCATCCAAACAAGAAGGCCTACATTAAATTGCAAAATAAAAAATTTCACGCAATAATTATCTTAATAAATGATCCCCATGTTCTGACTATCAATGACTTCTTGGTCAAAATAGAGTAAAAATACTAGTCATTAAATTATACATGGACGGGCTACAATGCCGAAGAATAATAAACCCCAAAATAACTTCATATCATAGTCGGAGAAGAAATAGTCTACCAGTATTGCAGAAATAACACAACATTGAAAGAGCATGCAAAATCCAAACAATGGGGTGTAATTAATTAAACCATTAATCAACATATCAAACCACATGGATGTCCTTCATATGGAACAATGACGGACCTTTGATATGGGTTCCGTGCCAAAGGTGGAGCATTCCAGGATAAAGCCACTCCAGTATTTATTTTATATTTAACTAGGTTAAGAACAATGACAGCCTACCTCGGCCAAACCCTAACCCGGACGACACTGGGCCAATTTTGCACCGGCCTATGGGACTCCCAATCACGGCTGGTTGTGATACAGCCTGGAATTGAACCAGGGTCTGTAGTGACGCCTCTAGCACTGAGATGCAGTGCCATAGACCACTGCGCCACTCGGGAGCCCGTGGTGTATAGTCAATATTAGGACTTCATATTAGGAGTCACACAGCCATGGAGGTTGTCAAACTGTCCTAATATGGACACTGTAATCAGACCCAGCTGTAGTGGGAAGAGGAAGCATCTGTTCCTCGTGTCGCTGGTGCACCGACTACCACTCCAAATCGCTGCTTCCCACCACTTTAATCATCACTGGGTAGCCCCTTTATTTAGACAACACCTTTGGAGAGCTCAGACCTAGCGGGGGGCCCCGCAAAACTGCGGTACTCCACATCTTAATCTTAGCTAGACAGACTTGGGGATGGATATCTAATCAATCATTCAGGATAATATATTCGTACACCATATAGCCTACCATGGTGGCTTTACTGGTTTGCATCACACAATCCCAGACAATGTGTTTTTTTCAAGAGAGATGAATGCACTCTTATCAATGTATTCTGATGAAGGCCAAGATGAAGGAGTTTTGGACTTCGAGAGTGAGAGCTGTACCTGTTTCTTCCCCGTTTTAATCACTCTACAAATAATAGCTGTGTAACGGCCACTTCAGTGAAAATGTGGGATTTGTTTGGATTCAATTCATTATAGTCGGAAGCATAAAGGGCTAGCTTAATGACTGTCCTTCTTTGTGTTGTGCCCTTGTTGAAATGAATTATGCTAATTAAAAACAAGGCACCATTGCACTTTTAAGAAGTGCAAATAGCAGCTGGCCATATTGAGCCCTGTTCTTGTTCACTAATACTAAACCATGTATTAATCCAAGTGGATTTCATTGTGGTAATAAGAACAAAACAATTCCCTTGCCATGGAGAAGTACTAAAGGAGGTGGTAAAACCCATGAGACATGTACTTATTCTTCCTGGGGGTACTTTGTGATGTCGTGGCACATACAAGGACATTCAAAATTCAAAAGGCAATCGCACATCTGAGCTATCTTTGTTGCAGGTGCATGGTAACAGTTGAATAAGATGAGAAAAAGAAGAAACCCACACACTGCTCTTGCTAGTATCACTGCTCTTACTAGTATCACTGCTCTTGCTAGTATCACTGCTCTTACTAGTATCACTGCTCTTGCTAGTATCACTGCTCTTACTAGTATCACTGCTCTTACTAGTATCACTGCTCTTGCTAAGACCACTGCTCTTGCTAGTATCACTGCTCTTGCTAAGACCACTGCTCTTGCTAAGATCACTGCTCTTGCTAGGATCACTGCTCTTGCTAGGATCACTGCTCTTGCTAGTATCACTGCTCTTGCTAGTATCACTGCTCTTGCTAAAACCACTGCTATTGCTAGGATCACTGCTCTTGCTAAGACAACTGCGCTTTCTAAGATCACTGCTCTTGCTAGGATCACTGCTCTTGCTAGGATCACTGCTCTTGCTAGGATCACTGCTCTTGCTAGTATCACTGCTCTTGCTAAGACCACTGCTCTTGCTAGGATCACTGCTCTTGCTAAGACCACTGCTCTTGCTAAGACCACTGCTCTTGCTAGGACCACTGCTCTTGCTAAGACCACTGCTCTTGCTAGGACCACTGCTCTTGCTAGGACCACTGCTCTTGCTAAGACCACTGCTCTTGCTAGGACCACTGCTCTTGCTAAGACCACTGCTCTTGCTAAGACCACTGCTCTTGCTAAGACCACTGCTCTTGCTAGGACCACTGCTCTTGCTAAGACCACTGCTCTTGCTAGGACCACTGCTCTTGCTAGGACCACTGCTCTTGCTAAGACCACTGCTCTTGCTAAGACCACTGCTCTTGCTAGGACCACTGCTCTTGCTAGGACCACTGCTCTTGCTAGGATCACTGCTCTTGCTAAGACCACTGCTCTTGCTAGGACCACTGCTCTTGCTAGGACCACTGCTCTTGCTAGGACCACTGCTCTTGCTAGGATCACTGCTCTTGCTAAGACCACTGCTCTTGCTAGGACCACTGCTCTTGCTAGGATCACTGCTCTTGCTAAGACCACTGCTCTTGCTAAGACCACTGCTCTTGCTAGGATCACTGCTCTTGCTAGGATCACTGCTCTTGCTAAGACCACTGCTCTTGCTAGGATCACTGCTCTTGCTAGGATCACTGCTCTTGCTAAGACCACTGCTCTTGCTAGGATCACTGCTCTTGCTAGGATCACTGCTCTTGCTAAGACCACTGCTCTTGCTAGGACCACTGCTCTTGCTAGGATCACTGCTCTTGCTAAGACCACTGCTCTTGCTAAGACCACTGCTCTTGCTAAGACCACTGCTCTTGCTAAGACCACTGCTCTTGCTAGGATCACTGCTCTTGCTAGGATCACTGCTCTTGCTAGGACCACTGCTCTTGCTAGGATCACTGCTCTTGCTAGGATCACTGCTCTTGCTAGGACCACTGCTCTTGCTAAGACCACTGCTCTTGCTAAGACCACTGCTCTTGCTAAGACCACTGCTCTTGCTAGGATCACAGATTTTTATTAAGCTTGACTTATCATCCTCAAGGCCTTCGTCAGAGCTTTTACGAGGCCAATACGTAAAGCTTAATAAAAGCATACATACAACGATATTAAAATAATGAAAAGCACACATAAGTGTATTACATTCAAATACTAGTTAACGACAATATAAGCCCAATACAATAGTGTATGTGGGTGAATTGATGATTAGGTCATTGTATAACTCATTACACAGGATACTTTCGACTAATTCATATGATAAACACACTTTTCAGAAGGTGGGTTTAGGCAAAAATATTGGAGGGCTTTAGTGTATTCAGAGACATACAAAGCACAGGCTATTTTTAGGACAGTGATTCTGTCCTTTGTGTGCGGTTGAGGAAATGAATCTATAAAACTCATATCAGTTTATGCTGTTAAGATTCTGTCAGCAATATTTATTGGGCAAGGAGAGCCAACTAGTGGTTCAAGTAATTACTGTGGGTGTTTAGAGAACGCACTCTGAATGTAATTTAGTGAGATATGTTTAACTAGATGGCTACTTATTTGAAATTCACCAAATTGCTGATATTGTGCAACCAAAAAGATCTCTGCATTATTGCTTTCCATGTGTCCTATATCCTAATTGACTACTGAGCAAACATATAAACACAACATGTAATGTATTGGTCCCATGTTTCCTGAGCTGAAATAGAAGATCTCAGAAATGTTCCATACACACAAAAAGCTCATTTCTCTAAAATGTTATGCAGAAATTTGTTTACATCACTGTAAGTGAACATTTCTCCTTTGCCAAGATAATCCATCCACCTGACAGGTGTGACATATCAAGACTCTGATTAAAAAGCATGCTCATTACACAGGTGCACCTTGTGCTGGTGACAATAAAAGGCCACTCAAATGTGCAGTTGTCACACAACACAATGCCACAGATGTCTCAAGTTCTGAGGGAGTGTGCAAAAGGCATCAGAGCTGTTAACTTTTCTCTACCATAAGCAGCCTCTAAAGTCATTTTAGAGAATTTGGGAAAAACAAACACCAAAAGATTTTTGGGTGGAGTTTTCCTTGAAGTCCCCTGCTCAAGGGCACTTCAACAGATAATTAGTTTGGGGATTTGAACCAGCAACCTTTCAGTTGCTGGCCTAACACTCTTATCCACTAGGCTACCTGCCGCCACAAATACAAAATCTTACACTAATTGCAATATACTGTGCCTGTGAGATTTGATATGGGTTTATTGTACAATTGTATATTGCGAATCATTAATTGTCTTCAGAATAATTGCTTTAGAGAACAACAATTCTCTTAGGTCCTTAATCAAGCGAACATGGGTTATCTTCTCCCTCTAATCTCAAATCAAATCCAATTTTCAGACCAGTATAAACATCAATGTGCAGGTGCGGGTGCAGTTAAAAAAACAACATGAAAATAGTTTAAAAAGCGGTTTCTCCATTTCGAGACATGGCTGATGACATTTAGTGATGACACAGTCTGCGATAAGGCTTCCTGAACAATTCATGTGAAGGAATAGTGCCCAATGAAAATGTTTCCCAGGAAGTATCTGTCAGACATCGCCCCAATTGTCCTCATCGTCTGTCTGAGAGCTTATTAGAATAGCTGTTAAATGGCCCCTAATTGGAAATCAACTCTGCACCCTCTTGTTTCTGTTGGTGAAACAAGACGTCCACAGCGTCCCTTATTATCCCTCACATTTGAATTAATTACCGGAATTAGGGGCTTCCTGTTTCAGAGGATTGACTCAATGCGGAAAGCTCAATGTAGCCCACATCCAAATATGAAATGTGAATGTGCACCATTCAAATTAATAGGTGTAACTCTGTTTTGCTCCTAAAATGCTGTGGCAACAAGACACTCATTGGAAATGTTCCGTAGATGAGTTAAAAATTGGAGATAGATTGTGGAGCTGCCAAATTCACTAAGCTACAGCTACATTGATTTTCAAACAGCATGAATGTAAAGGATGAAGCTACAAATAGTTTAAACTGGTTATAAACCGTAGGTGATTCAGTGCTTGTTTATTTGATTGGATCTTGAGGTGGGGGTGAGGGGTAGATCAACCTACATTTGATTTACTTATCACTTTGCCTAGGATATCGAACAAGAGCTGAATTCCTAGAGGGCACAGTGACAGGCCCTCTGAGTTATTATCTTCTGTACACATCCTGAATAACGACACAAGCGCTTCATTCCAACGTTCCAATATTGACGCATTTACGCTCCATTCTAACGTTCCAATATTGACATTTAAGCTCCATTCTAACGTTCCAATATTGACATTTAAGCTCCATTCTATCATTCCAATATTGACATTTAAGCTCCATTCTAACATTCCAATAGACATTTAAGCTCCATTCTAACGTTCCAATATTGACATTTACGCTCCATTCTAACGTTCCAATATTGACGCATTTACGCTCCATACTAACAGTCCAATATTGACATTTAAGCTCCATTCTAACATTGCAATATTGACATTTAAGCTCCATTCTAACATTGCAATATTGACATTTAATCTCCATTCTAACGTTCCAATATTGACACGCTTGCGCTCCATTCTAACATTCCAATACTGACATTTACACTCCATTCTAACAGTCCAATATTGACATTTACGCTCCATTCTAACATTCCAATATTGACATTTAATCTCCATTCTAACGTTCCAATATTGACACGCTTGCGCTCCATTCTAACGTTCCAATATTGACACGTTTACGCTCCATTCTAACATTCCAATATTGAAACAACTGCTCCTTTCCAACATTCCAATATTGAAACAAACGCTCCATCCCAACGTTCCAATATGGACACAAATGCTCCATTCTAACGTTCCAATATTGACACAAAATTTCCATCCCAACGTTCCAATATTGACAGAAATGCTCCATTCTAACGTTCCAATATGGACACAAATGTTCCATTCTAAAGTGATGATATTGACACAAACGCTCCATTCTAACGTTCCAATATTGACACGTTTACACTCCATTCTAATGTTCCAATGTTGACACTTCTGCTTGCTCCTTGTGGTCTAGGCCGGCTTGCTGTTGCAAAGGACTTTGAATACATTTGATTGATTGGTTTACACATCTGCTCCATGTGGAACAAAGACCTGCGACACTGAAGACGCACAGAATACTGAGGCGGTTGCTCATCTAGAGGCTATGACCAGATCGATATCTGTGCTGTAGACGGCTTTGTGGTAGACTAGCTCCTTCAGTAGCCTGTCTCCATGATGAATGAGTCCAAGACCGAACAGACAACTGAAATTAGACAGCAATGTTATCAATGCCCCAAGTCTTTTCATAAAGTGGTGTTGAGCAAAGAAATAAAAACAGAGTACAATTAAAAGTTTTAGAGGACAATGCTATGACTGAGAATGTCATTTAAAAGGCTAGGGGGCAGTATTTTGACGTCCGGATGAAAAGCGTTCCCAAAGTAAACTGCCTGTTACTCAGGCCCAGAAGCTAGGATATGCATATATAATAATGTCGGTGAGCATAACAGACCTGATTTGGCAGCCGAAACCCCGAGGACAAACCATCCAGGGAAATTGAGGTCATAGTATTTCCCAATGATTTTCTATGGGATACCCTTATTAATTAGGAACCTGGTTAGTGTTCCTATGGCTTCCACTAGATGTCAACTATCTTTAGAAATTGGTCAATGTTTTTCTTTTGAGAAATTAAGAAGTAGTGCTATTCATTCCATGTGTCACTCTGAAGGTCTCTACTATTCTTGTGCGTGTGAACAGGAGCGCGCTCCGTGTTATTTTTCTTCAGTATTGGAAACACCTCTTAAATTTTATCGATTATTTACATTTTAGGATACCTGAGGTTGGATTAGGAACGTTGTTTGAAATGTTTGGACCAAGTTTACAGGTAACTTATTAGATACTTTGTAGTATTTCTAAATAAAAAGCGACAAATAAATGGACATTTTGGGGATATAAAGAAGGAATTTATCGAACAAAACGACCATTCACTGAGACACTTGGGATTGCAAAAAGAAAAAAAAAAGAAATGTCTTCAAAAAGGTAAGGCATTTATTATATCGTTATTTCTGACTTTTGTGTCGCACCTTCCTGGTTGAGAAATGATTTTCATGTGTTTGTACGCGGGGCGCTGTCCTTAGATAATCGCATGGTCTGCTTTCGCTGTAAAGCCTTTTTGAAATCTGACACAGTGGCTGGATTAAAATAATTTAATAGTGGATCAATTAAAAATCTAAATACATTTAAGGTGATTTTACAATATGATAAAATCCTGAATATCAGCAAGTATGTAGCCTATATGGAAAACATTCAGCTTGCCGCTCACGTCTCTCGCCATAACCGCAGGTCAATAGAGGATAAAGATAGAAAGCTGTATGTCTCCTCCTCCTCTTCATCCCTCTACTGATACACATTAATCATTTAGGTCTTGGTAGACAGCACAGCGAGACCTTTTGAAAGAGATTGAACACATTGTATATTTCACCCGTTCATTATGCTGTAAATGGAATCTCCCCAGGTACACCGGAGACTTTGAATTCACAACCATGTAACATCAGTCTGGTATAGTAACCCTTCAATGAGTTCACATAACCATGAATAACGGAGAGAAGAGTTAACGCCTTCATACAACACCCACCATTTTGTCCAAAGCCAACCAGCCCTACCGATTACATTTTTTTACACCATTATTTGCTATTAACATGCTCTTTGGATTAAAAATATTCCTTACAAATGTACAAAAGGTAGACACAAGATATGTGAATAAGAGATCGAGGTGAAAACAACGGTAGCTTTGCACACACTCAAAGGGACACATGAGCGGCACATTTATTCATGAGTGAAGTCAATGCTCCTGGGTTCTGTAATGAACACGAGGGAGACGAGGGAGCTGGTTTCAAGTGCAGAGCGCAGCAGATGTTTAATGCAAGGGACCATAGGAGGAGGCAGGTAGCTGGGTCCAGGGGCAGGCAGAAAGTCATACATGGTAGGTCAAAAATGGCAACAGTACAGGCAGGAAATAGGCAAAAGGCGTTGTGAGTGAGGCAGGCAAAAACTATCATACACAGGAGGCGAGAAGGATGGGGGGAAAAAAACAGCACTCCAAAAACTATCATACACAGGAGGCGAGAAGGATGGGGGGAAAAAAACAGCACTCCAAAAACTATCATACACAGGAGGCGAGAAGGATGGGGGGAAAAAAACAGCACTCCAAAAACATGTCTCAAAAACAAACAATACCTCACAGTGATAGGGTGCAAGGAACTGAACTAAATAGTGTGGGATGATGACATGTAGGTGTGTGAACAGGTGATTAGAATTCTGGTGATAGCCAAGCAAGTTCCCATCTGCTGCTATGGTTGGTTGGCTATAGCTAAAGCAGTGGTCTGTGATCCATTCCTCTCAATAAATAAATGCATAAACTAAATAGTTTGTCATTCAGGGTCCACATTGCATTAAAATGGACCTTTCTAGCTAGCCAGCTAGCCAACTCCTCATTTAAACTAGCCAACCCTTCATTTGACCCATTATTTTTAACATTTTAGTAATTTAGCAGACGCTCTTATCCTGAGCGACTTACAGTAAGTGTATTCATCATAAGATAGCTACGTGGAACAACCACATAGCACAGGCATAGAAAGTACAATTTTCCTCAATAAAGTAGCTGTCAGTAGAGTCAACGCTAGAAAGGGGGGGGGGGGGTAGCGTTCAAGCAACTTATCGAGCTGTGCAGTTCCTGTACAGGTTATGCATGACATGATTATTGTGTCCCAACAGAGTTACATGCTGTGTTCACTTGCTATCAGAGTTATGGGCAGCTCCTAGTTCCTAGTGGGAAATTTCTCTTGAATGACCCTCCAAGTCAGAACTACAAATGGGAAGCTCTGAGTAAATATTGTTACCAGAGTTGCGACCTTTCACCATTGACCTTTTCAACCAAAAGATGACAAATCAGTTTTTGACAATTACAATCAATATGAAAAATGTAGCTAGTTTCGCCATATTGTCAATGCAAAGCAATATAGCTAACTTTATCATGAGCATTGTTGGCTATATATCAAACTAAGATCGTACAGGTTGAAAAATTGTTCCGACTTCAAAAGCAATTGAACACAATCATGTCGGACTTATGACATCCCACTTCCCAGTTTCCCATTTCCCACGAGCACGTAAAGGCAGCATAACATTTTTCTCACATTCAAATAGGAAAATCTGTCATTGTAAAGCAGTCATGAGTCATGACCGCAGTAAAATTCTACTTGACCATTGAGTCACGGTAATCTCCTCTTAGGCACTCTGGACATGTGTTAGTAGTACCCAGCTAATGGCCTGGGATCTACTCAAGGATCTACTGTCCCTCTAGCCACTCTGCCATCAATGCAAATGCAATTGAAAATCACATCAAACACTTCTCATCAAAGTAGTATCTTGCTTTTAAAACTCACCTCACTGTAATTGATAAATTTGAAGAAAGAAATTCAACAGGTCGAAACAGCATAAAACATGGTCGTTGTGGATATTGTTTCAAAGCCTAACACAGTGAAATGGACAGCGCTTTCTAAGGTGGTGATTAATGCAAAACACCCATATGCATATTAGAGCTTATACATAGGGCTATATGAGCCCAAGCACGAAAAAAGAAAACGGAATTAAAATAATGGTTGTGCGTTATACAATACATAGCCTACCACATATTACATGGTAGAAAAAAGAAGAAAAAAATACAGATTTAAGATATCTTTGGTACATAATTAGTCTAGCCTAAATTAAACAAATTCAGAGTTAGCCTACAATTATAGTGAATTTGTATTTTTTGATTTTGAATAGCCTAGTAATAGGGAATTTTGTATATTTTCATAGTTAATAGGCTGACACATAACCTTTAGCTACAGAATATCTCACCACCATATGTTTCCATCTCCTCCCCTCTCTCCTTCATTCCTTTCTCAAGTGCACAGAGAGAGGGCCTGTCAACAGTTTCATGAAATATGTTGTGAAATATCGTTGTGAAAGCATGTTACTATCCAAATTCCCCAACAGATTTAACTTGGTTTCCAAAATTAAGCACTGGGTAGCTGCAGGAACAGGGTTAGAGAGCCCATGGCATACAGAGTTTGGGCGGAATATCACCTGTCGCGCTATTCAATTGCATACGAATGCCATGCACCAATATATATTATCTTGCCCATTTGATAATGTGCCATTCTAAATTAAATTGAGAATGTAAGGTCATATTTGGTGCATGTGACAAATACAATTTGATTTGAATAGTCTGATGGGTGAAAATATGATCACTTGATGAGAGAACAACGTGTGCAGCCTGAGGGAAGGAATAGAGCACAAGCTTTTCCCCCGACTTTCTCAAATTATCAACAGCCTATAGTCACATCACGCAGCCCATCTATCTTTTTCTAAGGAATTATATGGGTTGTATCATTCACAACTCAAGTTGCCAAATGACTCTAAATCTAGCATATAGGACCTGTTTCAAATGATCATGATTTATGCTCAACATAGCCACTTCATATGCGCACTTTCGCTCCAGAATGGGAAAAATAACCTTTCTACTATATTCAATATTATTCTTACTATAAAATCACATAATATAAAATAATGGCAGGAACTTACAAGCAAATATTGTCAGCTAGATGAACAAACCTACAGCCTATGGCATGGAGCATAGACAGAACATACAGTAGGCCAACCCATATTCTGTTCTTCTGAAATACATTTTCTTCATATCATGCTTCTTTAGACCTGCCTAAAATAAATAATGGATTTATTGTGATGGTGTATATTCAATTGATTTATTAGACTTTTTAAAGTGTACATGTTCTTAAAGAGTGCATCAGAGGCTTGTATGTGTGGAGGCCTGGAGATGCTAAATGTGTTTTGTTAATTAACAGTTAATTACTGTGAGACCGGCAATATTTTGCATGACAATAACCGTCTGTCAAAATGTCATGACCGCCACAGCCCTAGGTTTGGCTTTGGCTTTTTCATTAGCTTTGATAGTCCGACTGATTTGAGATTATCCAATCGCTGATTAAATTGTTTTGGACAATGCCTCTCATTTTGACGTCAGTTAAAAAACATTTCTAGGATGGCAGTTTCAGGCAATGTTTAGGGCGATCGATAGAGCAGCGGAATTCAATTCAGGATCAGTCGTCAGGCAAACACACCTCCCCATAATAATAATGACATTTCATGTATGCATATTAACTATGGCAAATATTGAAGCTGACATTTGAGGTAAACAATTAGTAGCTAATTAAACTTTAAAATAAGTCTCTGACGCTACATGCATGCGCAAATATCCAACTTTGAATTGAAATCCTAATTATTGGTGCACAGCATACACATGAGTAGTGAGACTAATATTAGCAGGCTAACCCTACTTAACCTTTTCTGCAACACACATTCATATTGGTTGGCCTATTGACCAATTGTAATGACACATGGTATTTTATTTCTACATGGCATAAGACAAATACAGCAATAACGTATAGCCTAATACAATCTACTGCAGTGGGCTAAATCCGGGTCAAACGGAGTGTTTCTTGGTAGTCTTAAACTAATCTACTTTGAAACAAAAGTACAGTTGTGGCCAAAAGTTTTGAGGATGACACAAATATTAATTTTCACAAAGTCTGCTGCCTCAGTTTGTATGATGGCAATTTTCATATATTCCAGAATGTTATGAAGAGTGATCAGATGAATTGCAATTAATTACAGTCCCTCTTTGCCATGCAAATGAACTGAATCCACGAAAAACATTTCCACTGCATTTCAGCCCTGCCACAAAAGGACCAGCTGACATGTCAGTGATTCTCTCGTTAACACAGGTGTGAGTGTTGACGAGGACAAGGCTGGAGATCACTCTGTCATGCTGATTGAGTTTGAATAACAGACTGGAAGCTTCAAAAGGAGGGTGGTGATTGGAATCATTGTTCTTCCTCTGTCAACCATGGTTTCCTGGTGGTGGAAAATATGATATTCTTAATATAAAAACAAAATGAGGTATGATATAAACTCCAGACTGCCCTTCACCGTCACACTCAGCTCTGAAGCATCCTGGGGTGTTGTTTCCGTTTTTTGTAGAGTAAATGATCGTACATTTATAGACAGGGAACATTCTTGCCATGACCTTTAAAACCCCTAGTTTTTAATGCAATGGTGTGTTGTTATTACCCAGCCTATTTCTCATTTAATTGCTGCAAGCAAAGGCTGCACTTCAGATGCTGGTAATTGGCTTCTTAAAATCAAGTTATTTATTTATTTGATTTCCATGACATAACATCTGGCAGATTTTTTGACAAGTCTGCCACCTCTCTTTGATACCCTAGTCCCTCCTGCTGAAGTTTCTGTGACAAGGAGCTCTGCAATTCTGTAACATCTGTCATGTAGACATAATTAAAGCCGCCAAGTTTCCCCAACAAGCTGCACAGCACACAGGTCCGAACAGAATGACAGACACTGGAGACACTTGAAATATCAACATGTATTATTATCTGCTAGCCAGCCAGAGCAACAAGAGACAGAGGAGCTTTCATTGTTGCTCTGTTGACAGTAGTCCTCTGATACAACCATTTAGCATAATTACTTCAACTCATTTATATTTGTCTGTGGGGAAACTAAATAAAATGACTGACAGACTGGAGAAAATGGTTCAGTTTTGTAATTAATGGCGCATGTCCAGGGGAGTAGCCTAAATGTTTGCAACCGACAATGGAACAGATTGTGGCAGACTGAGCTTCATATTGTGTTTTGTGTTTGTCACTTCCTTTCCAACTTTCCAATCTTGTCAGTTTCTTGAAAGCTGGCAATGTAAACACAATGAAGGCAGTTGGCAAAAAAATCACAGATTCCCTCAAGAGCTAAGTACAAATCTCCTCCCTTTCGTTTTTTGCCGTCTTCGTGAGGTGAAATTAGATGGAAAGTGTTATGGGACAGCAGTGAGAGAACAACTGAGAACATTAGTCAAAAGGTGAATTATGTTTGAATTACAGGTTCAGACTGACTGTCTTGCCACCTAAACAGTTTTCTGTTCCTGTGACTTGCTGAGCTGAACATGAAGGGAGATATTATTTTCTGTTGACTTTAGAGATGAGGTTTAGAGGCTTCAGGGGCTTGTAAAGATTTGCCTGATCGTTGTTTACTATTCCTGTTCCACTTCACGTATCAGTCTGGCTTTTTCCTACTCATTCAAACCGCTTGAGCATACATCTGTAATGAAGTGCATTATTTCATATTGATTTGTCAGCAATTGGATCCCCTTCAACCAATCAGAGGATGACCTAATTCAAAGCATAGTGTGTTTGGTTATAATATTTAGATATTATTATTGTTAGCAAGTTACTCACTATGACTGACGTAGCCAGCTATAGACCCAATGATTCAACTGTTGACACCATGTTTGTCTGATTTTTACACCAAGTCCAGTGAAGCCAACTCTGGATGAGAGATGTTTGTATGAGTTCAACACAACTTACAACTTCTATGTGATGCTGACCTAAAATGGACGCTGTTCTCATACGGAGCCATGTGGATGTCGATACTTTATGCCAGTGTTGGATGACAGATACAGCAGGACATAATTATGCTGCAACCAATGTCAGAATGAGCTGTGGGAGCCAACGTATTGACAGTAATTCTGCATCCGTATCCTGGGCACGGTGTCTCCTGAATGTTGTGACGGGACGAGGGGGAAAGAGGGGGAGGAAATTACAGAACGTGTCATCGAAGTTGCAGATGCTGGAGGTTAATGACATATCAGTGATGATTGCTATGTGTGACAATACTTTCCACTTTTTCTCATGAGCCCCAATCAACTCAACATAAACCTTGGGAGAATATCTGTCCCTCAGTGAAAAAGCCATGATCACAAAGACAAGGGAATTTCCCCAATAATACATTTGAAAGCTCCTGCACCTGTTCCTGACTGCCAGAAAAACAGAGAGCCTCAGTGGGCTTTTAGGATCCAGACCCCGATTCCCCCCGGCTTCACGTCTCCGTTCTACTCAAAATCCTCAGCAAAGGTTCAATTTAGGACACAGAATTCTTGGCAGTGTTGAAGACTACTGTCAAAAAACTATTATCTGCTGCGCACTATCTGTTATAATACATTAGGTCCAATGACTACTTAGAGAAAAACAAAAGCCCTTTTTATGTTGTTTTTCCTCCTACTCAAACTCATTTATCTAAGACAACGTGCTGATAATAAATGTTCTGTTTAGCAAAGAAAATGCATCAAATACATTCAATCTGTCACAATGCCAGTGAAAATAGAACAGTTCATTTGTCCAAAATTGCTTGCGCTGTGCATTGTTCATTTCAGTGAGTTTATTTTTGTTTTGATGAGCCAGAGTGCTAGAAGTTGAAACGCACATCGTAAAGTGCTGCTAGTGTGTTCTCTTGTTGATTTTGTCTATTCGCAGAATCTATCAGAGGAAGGAGACGCATTCAACATGTGCTTCTATTTCCACCTTCAGAGTCTTCTCTACCAAAGGAAAGGAATTAGCTTTGTGACAATCAAATAAGTGCATAGAAAAAACCACATGAACAAAGGTGAGTTGGATTCTGCAACGGGGAACTAAAATGGTAGTGCCTCCATGTTTCAGTAAAATGTTTTCTGTTCAAATCAGATTGTATATGTCATACACTTCATAAACAACAGGTATAGAGCAGGGCTCTCCAACCCTGTCTCTAGAGAGCTACCCTCCAGTACGTTTTGTAACTAACCTGATTTAGTTTATCAGCCAGCTAATTATTAGAATCGTTAGATTGGGGTTGGAGCGAAAACCTACAGGACGTTAGCTCTCCAGGAACAGGGTTGGAGAGCCCTGGTGTAGGCTAACAGTGAAACACTTACCTATGGGCCCTTCACAACAATGCAGAGTGAAAAATTATAACACAAGGAATAAATACACAATGAGTAATGATAACTTGGTTGTATACCATAGCTGTGGTACCAGTACAGAGTTGATGTGCAATGGCGAAATTCTATCCAGGCAGAGCGGTCGGCGGTGCACGTGCCGTGGAAGCCGCTCAGCTGAGGAGGAGAAAAGTGTAGTTGTTGACCAATCACAGTAGAAAACATAGTCTGCGTCCAACAGCAGGACCAGCTAACTTGCCCACTCTTGCTAGCTAACACTATCAGTTTAGAGTCACGTTTGGGTGACTGGAGTCTTTGAATTTCTAGGACCTTCCTCTGACACCGCCTGGTATAGAGGTCCTGGATGGCAGAGAGCTCGGACCCAGTGATGTACTGGGCCGTACGCACTACCCTCTGTTGCGCCTTGCGGACAGATGACAAGCAGTTTCCATACCAAGCAGCTGTAGAACTTTTTGAGGATCTGAGGGCCCATGACAAATCTTATCAGCCTCCTGAGGGGGAAGAAGTATTGCCGTGCCTTCTTCATGACTGTGTTGGTGTGTATGAACCATGTTAATTCCTTAGTGAAGTGGACACCGAGGAACTTGAGGCTCTCGACCAGCTCTGTCGATGGGGACGTCGTGTCGTCAGCAAACTTAATGATAGTGCTGGAGTCGTGCATGGCCACACAGTTGTGGGTGAATGGGAGCACAGGAGAGAACAAAGCACATATCCCTGAGGGACCCGTTTAACTTCCCATCCGAAAAACAGCACCCTACACAGGGCAGTGTCCCCATTCACTGCCCTGGGGAATTGGGATATTTTTTAGACCAGACGAAAGAATGCCTCCTACTGGCCCTCCATCACCACTTCCAGTAGCATCTGGGACTGACCAGGCCCAACCCTGCTTAGCTTCAGAAGCAAGCCAGCAGTGGTATGCTGTTGCTTTAATGAACATGACACTGTACTGGGCCTCGCCACATAAGGTTTGCAGGCGTGTTTATAATCCGAGAGAGGGATGGACGCTGATGTCAGGGACCATGGCTAAACAAACATAATAGAGGAGTGATGATGGTTGCCATTAGAGTTCTTACTGATACAAGTAAAAAGACCCTATCTGGAAAAGAACAGGAGCGCTCTATGCCTTTAGTGAAGGCTTCGAGATACAGTAGTATCTGACCGATCAATAAATGTGAGTTTTTCATTTTCTAAATGGCTTTTTATAGTGATATTGCTGGGGTCTAGGAGCCTTGGCCTCAGAGATTGGTGATATTGCTGGGGTCTAAAAGTGCGTTTTTGACTACTCCTACTGTTTTAGGAAGGTATTGCAGTGTAACTGACGCCCGGCCCAGAAAACAATTTCCATAGATAAGTCCTAAAATTCCTAATAAGACACTTTAGTCATCACCTTTGTGCAGAAGACAACATTTTTTTTCCCTCCCATCACTCACAGCCGAAGATATTAACATTTTATATTCATCCAACGTCTGCCATGTGTTTGGATGATGTGATGACTTTGTTGCTACTCGCGCTTCTCCCTGTGCACACTGAATGCTAGTGTGCATGTGATGTTGGTCCGTATAAACCAGATGCAACCCGGATATAGACGTGAATGAATCGGCATATGCGAAAGTGAGTAGATTATCTTGAAAACAATGGTCGGACATCATGGGCGCAGTCTCCAGTTCTTCTGATATCCCAGTGGTGCTCACTAGTCTCTCTGGTGGCCCTCATCTCCAAGGTAAAACCTCACCTTTTTTTGGGACAAAATGTTATGTTCTTTTTTTGGGGTTACAGGTACATTATTAATTTCAAATTATATGTTTATAAAACATGTACACATAGGCTGCCACTCAAAAATAAAGAAAAATTCAGAGTAAGTGCAATATAAAGAGTGGCCCTCCACCCCCAACCTTCCATCCCATGTCTCAATCTAACAATCTTAATGTCAAGTAATCCAACACTCTACTTGGTCTCTGTTTTGATCGCTATTCAATGAATTCTAATCACATCCAGGAGGTGTTCCCTCTTCTTTTCCATTGATCTTCTCTGCATGCTCTGCTAGAAAGTCACCTCAATATAGTCCCACAGTGTTATCTCCCAACTCCAAATGTGAAGGGCATCACATCTCTGATGGTAGAGTTGATAAAGACAGAGGCTTGGTTGGGCCTAACTGTTTAAATCAGATGAAATGTAGGCCCGGCTGAATGCCCTGGCTACACAGACACTCTTTCCTGAGGGCTAAAAACAAAAGTCATCCATTGAAAACATATCCTGATACAGTATCCCAACAAAGGCAAGCTAACCAACGAGAAAGATCATGGTTATGGCGTGTATATTGAATATGTTATCCTTAATTCAAGACACAAGCAACAGCCATTATATCTCATGATTTAGCCCCTTGCATCCAATGACTACTATTTTTGATCCATTGTGATACCATTATAATTTAATTGAGTAGCACTTCGTATTCTCTTTTACAAGCAAATAATTGCACTGCTCAGGATTTACTAGACATGACCGAGTAAACTTGGAATCGTGCCTGGCTGTGCAGTTATGAGTGAACAGGGAGTACAGGAGGGGACTGAGCACGCACCCCTGAGGGGCCCTTGTGTTGAGGATCAGCGTGGCAGATGTGTTGTTACCTACCCTTACCACCTGGGGGTGGCCCGTCAGGAAGTCCAGGATCCAGTTGCAGAGGGAGGTGTTGAGTCCTAGGGTCCTTAGCTTATTGATAAGCTTTGAGGGCACTATGGTGTTGATTGCTGAGCTGTAGTCAATTAATAGCATTCTCACATAGGTGTTCCATTTGCCAAGTAGTGGGAGAGGGCAGTGTGAGGTGCAATAGTGATTGCATCATCTGTGGATCTGTTTGTGCGGTATGCAAATTGGGGTAGGTCTAGGGTTAAACAGCTTCTACCCCCAAGCCATAAGACTCCTGAACATCTAATCAAATGGCTACCCAGACTATTTGTATTGCTCCCCACTCTTTTACACCGCTGCTACTCTCTGTTGTTAACGTCTATGCATAGTCACTTTAATAACTCTACCTACATGTACATATTACCTCAACTAACTGGTGCCCCAGCACATTGACTCTGTACCGGTACCCGCCTATAAATAGTCTTGCTATTGTTATTTTACTGCTGCTCTTTAATTACTTGTTACTTTTATTTCTTATTCTTATCCATATTTTTTTTAACTGCATTTTTGGTAAGGGGCTTGTATGTAAGCATTTCACTGTAAGGTCTACAGCTGTTGTATTGAGCGCATGTGAATAATAAAATTTGATTTGGATTTGATATTCTGTCATTCCTGAGTCTTGGACATCAGTGACTTTCCATGGATTTCCAGAGGCTACCCTGCTGTGAAAATGTCAGTACTATACTGCCCTCTACTGTTCTTTGTGTGAATTTACCATTTGCCTTTTTGTAGCGAGAGGCTACATTCATACAAAACAGCAGAAATCTCGTAACATTTAAAAGCAAAGTTTTGAAAAGCATTGCTGGAGAAGTATCACTTGTGTTATAGTGTATAACTTTAAAAGCAACAATTTCATAGCCTTCCTCATATTAAATAAAGGTAAAATAAATGTCAGCAATGTCTAGAAACTTCCTGTTGTCCACATCTAAATGTTATCCTGATGGTAAGTGAGTGAAATACCCAGAGATATAACTTCCTGTGTAAATGACAATATCTGTAATGATAGGAAAATCTGACACCAAGCAAAAGATGTTCACTAATGTTCTCACAGCCGTAGCCAAATCGCGTACTTACTGAAGCAAGCCATTTATCCCAAAATGTATATGGAAATGCATACCGACTAAGATGAAACTGTGATCAGGGATGAGGAACATTCTCTAGAGCCACGGAGTATGAAATGACCAAGATCTTGTAGATAAAGCTTTATTTTGTTTTTCCTACTGTGCAAAACCAAGTCTTTACGATTCCATAAATAATCTTGGGGCTTTGCTTGCAGCAGTGACAGATGTGGCTGGGCTGCTACATCAAGGTGGCAGCACAGAAGCCAGCGCACCAGTGATTGATACACCCCTTTAGCTTAGCGTGGAGGAAAATGGTAATATATGCACAGTTGACATATATTGTCTAACTCAGAATGTGACGGAGGCTTAGAGACATTTCAACACCAGTTCTATATCTCACACACACACAAAGCAATACTCATTTAGAGGGGCGAACATATTCAATTGTGAAACATGGATGGTAAGCACCTCTTTCCTTTCTCTTAAAACCAATACTTTAGATAAGGGATTCTTAAGAACACTGTTGTCCATGATTGATTTGTCATCACCGCCTGTTGTCAGATCCAAGTCTTTTGATTTACAGTCAACAAAAGGCTAAATCAACTTCAGGTCTAAAGCCACACACATTGTCAAATGAAGAGTTTTGATTTGTTATTGTTTTCAAATGAGTTTAATTTAGTTTGCAAATAATACTCATTATAACCTTATAATAACATTATAACCAACATGCATGGCTGTGCTTTCTCATACTCCCAGGAACAAAATAATCAACATGTTGTGAAATTAATCTAATGAGGAAACACTAATTTCACCCTCTCCAAAATGAACTCCGCAGTGATTCAGTCATTTAAATCAGAGTCAGCTAAAGTATGAAGTGGGAAACAGACTTTAACAGCCTTCCCTGTTTTTCATAGAGAGGTAAAGAGAGCGAGGAGGTAAAGAGAGCGAGAGCGAGGTGGTAAAGAGAGAGAGGTAAAGAGAGGTAGAGAGGTAAAGAGAGAGAGGTAGAGAGATAAAGAGAGAGAGGTAGAGAGATAAAGAGAGAGAGGTAGAGAGATAAAGAGAGAGAGGTAGAGAGATAAAGAGAGAGAGGTAGAGAGATAAAGAGAGAGAGAGGTAAAGAGAGAGAGGTAGAGCGAGAGAGAGGTAGAGGTAAAGAGAGAGAGAGAGAGAGGTAGAGGTAAAGAGAGAGAGAGAGAGAGGTAGAGGTAAAGAGAGAGAGAGAGAGAGGTAGAGGTAAAGAGAGAGAGAGAGGTAGAGGTAAAGAGAGAGAGAGAGAGAGAGGTAGAGAGGTAAAGAGAGAGAGGTAGAGAGGTAAAGAGAGAGAGGTAGAGAGGTAAAGAGAGAGAGAGAGAGGTAAAGAGAGGTAAAGAGAGAGAGAGAGAGAGAGAGGTAAAGAGAGAGAGGTAGAGAGGTAAAGAGAGAGAGAGAGAGAGAAAGAGAGAGAGAGAGAGAGAGGTAAAGAGAGAGAGAGAGAGAGAGAAAGAGAGAGAGAGGTAGAGAGGTAAAGAGAGAGAGGTAGAGAGGTAAAGAGAGAGAGAGGTAGAGAGGTAAAGAGAGAGAGAGGTAGAGAGGTAAAGAGAGAGAGAGGTAGAGAGGTAAAGAGAGAGAGAGGTAGAGAGGTAAAGAGAGAGAGAGGTAGAGAGGTAAAGAGAGAGAGAGAGGTAGAGAGGTAAAGAGAGAGAGAGGTAGAGAGGTAAAGAGAGAGAGAGGTAGAGAGGTAAAGAGAGAGAGAGGTAGAGAGGTAAAGAGAGAGAGAGGTAGAGAGGTAAAGAGAGAGAGAGGTAGAGAGGTAAAGAGAGAGAGAGGTAGAGAGGTAAAGAGAGAGAGAGGTAGAGAGGTAAAGAGAGAGAGAGGTAGAGAGAGTAAAGAGAGAGAGAGGTAAAGAGAGAGAGAGGTAAAGAGAGAGAGAGGTAAAGAGAGAGAGAGGTAAAGAGAGAGAGAGGTAAAGAGAGAGAGAGAGAGGTAAAGAGAGAGAGAGAGAGGTAAAGAGAGAGAGAGAGAGGTAAAGAGAGAGAGAGAGAGGTAAAGAGAGAGAGAGGTAAAGAGAGAGAGAGAGAGGTAAAGAGAGAGAGAGAGAGGTAAAGAGAGAGAGAGAGAGGTAAAGAGAGAGAGAGAGAGAGGTAAAGAGAGAGAGAGAGGTAAAGAGAGAGAGAGGTAAAGAGAGAGAGAGGTAAAGAGAGAGAGAGGTAAAGAGAGAGAGAGGTAAAGAGAGAGAGAGGTAAAGAGGTAGAGAGGTAAAGAGAGAGAGAGAGAGGTAAAGAGAGAGAGAGAGAGGTAGAGAGAGAGAGAGAGAGAGAGAGAGAGGTAAAGAGAGAGAGAGAGAGAGAGGTAAAGAGAGAGAGAGAGGTAGAGAGGTAAAGAGAGAGAGAGAGAGATAGAGAGGTAAAGAGAGAGAGAGAGAGATAGAGAGGTAAAGAGAGAGAGAGAGAGAGGTAGAGAGGTAAAGAGAGAGAGAGAGAGAGGTAGAGAGGTAAAGAGAGAGAGAGGTAGAGAGGTAAAGAGAGAGAGAGGTAGAGAGGTAAAGAGAGAGAGGTAGAGAGGTAAAGAGAGAGAGGTAGAGAGGTAAAGAGAGAGAGGTAGAGAGGTAAAGAGAGAGAGAGAGTAGAGAGGTAAAGAGAGAGAGAGGTAGAGGTAGAGAGGTAAAGAGAGAGAGAGGTAGAGAGGTAAAGAGAGAGAGAGGTAGAGAGGTAAAGAGAGAGAGAGGTAGAGAGGTAAAGAGAGAGAGAGGTAGAGAGGTAAAGAGAGAGAGAGGTAAAGAGAGAGAGAGGTAAAGAGAGAGAGAGGTAAAGAGAGAGAGAGGTAAAGAGAGAGAGAGGTAAAGAGAGAGAGAGAGAGGTAGAGAGAGAGAGGTAGAGAGGTAAAGAGAGAGAGAGAGAGAGAGAGAGAGAGAGAGAGGTAGAGAGAGAGAGAGGTAGAGAGGTAGAGCGAGAGAGAGGTAAAGAGAGAGAGAGGTAAAGAGGTAGAGAGGTAGAGAGAGAGAGAGGTAGAGAGGTAGAGCGAGAGAGAGGTAGAGGTAAAGAGAGAGAGAGGTAGAGAGAGAGAGAGAGAGGTAAAGAGAGAGAGAGAGAGGTAGAGAGAGAGAGAGAGAGAGAGAGGTAGAGAGGTAGAGAGATAAAGAGAGAGAGGTAGAGAGATAAAGAGAGAGAGGTAGAGAGGTAAAGAGAGGTAGAGAGAGGTAGAGAGGTAAAGAGAGGTAGAGAGAGGTAGAGAGAGGTAGAGAGAGGTAGAGAGGTAAAGAGAGAGAGAGAGGTAGAGAGGTAAAGAGAGAGAGGTAGAGAGAGAGAGGTAGAGAGATAAAGAGAGAGAGGTAGAGAGGTAAAGAGAGAGAGGTAGAGAGGTAAAGAGAGGTAGAGAGAGGTAGAGAGGTAAAGAGAGGTAGAGAGGTAAAGAGAGGTAGAGAGAGGTAGAGAGGTAAAGAGAGGTAGAGAGAGGTAGAGAGAGGTAGAGAGGTAAAGAGAGAGAGAGAGAGGTAGAGAGGTAAAGAGAGGTAGAGAGAGGTAGAGAGAGGTAGAGAGAGGTAGAGAGGTAGAGAGGTAAAGAGAGAGAGGTAGAGAGGTAAAGAGAGAGAGAGAGAGGTAGAGAGATAAAGAGAGAGAGAGTAGAGAGGTAAAGAGAGAGAGAGAGAGAGGTAGAGAGAGAGAGAGAGAGAGGTAGAGAGAGAGAGAGAGAGAGGTAGAGAGAGAGAGAGGTAGAGAGAGAGAGAGAGAGAGAGTAAAGAGAGAGAGAGAGGTAAAGAGAGAGAGAGGTAAAGAGAGAGAGAGGTAAAGAGAGAGAGAGAGGTAAAGAGAGAGAGAGAGGTAAAGAGAGAGAGAGAGAGGTAAAGAGAGAGAGAGAGGTAAAGAGAGAGAGAGAGAGGTAAAGAGAGAGAGAGAGAGAGAGAGAGAGAGAGAGGTAGAGAGAGAGGTAAAGAGAGAGAGAGAGAGGTAGAGAGAGAGAGAGAGAGGTAGAGAGAGAGAGAGGTAGAGAGAGAGAGAGAGAGGTAGAGAGAGAGAGAGAGAGGTAGAGAGAGAGAGAGAGGTAAAGAGAGAGAGGTAGAGAGGTAGAGAGGGGTAGAGAGGTAAAGAGAGAGAGAGGTAGAGAGGTAAAGAGAGAGAGAGAGGTAAAGAGAGAGAGAGGTAGAGAGGTAAAGAGAGGTAGAGAGGTAAAGAGAGAGAGAGGTAGAGAGGTAAAGAGAGGTAGAGAGGTAAAGAGAGAGAGAGGTAGAGAGGTAAAGAGAGAGAGTGAGTGAGTGTGTGAGAGAGACAGAGTGGGAGAAAAAGGTTCTCTCTCTGTGTCTCTCTCTTTTCTCACAAAGTGTATGAACTGATCCCCCACAGTCTCACGCCCTGACCTTAGAGAGCCTTTTAATGTCTCTATTTGGTTTGGTCAGGGTGTGATTCTGTTTTGTTATCTATGATTTTGTATTTCTATGTTTTGGCCGGGTATGGTTCTCAATCAGGGACAGCTGTCTATCGTTGTCTCTGATTGAGAACCATTCTTAGGTAGCCCTTTTCCCACCTGTCTTTGTGGGAAGTTGACTTTGTTTAGGGTACATAGAGGTTAGCGTCACGGTTTCGTTTTGTAGTGTTTTTTGTTTTGTTCGGCGTCCTTTTCCAAATAAAGAGAAACTGTACACTCACCACGCTGCACCTTGGTCCTCTTCTTTTAACGGCCATGACACACAGAGCTTTAAAATGGGCTTTGAATACTCAGAGAATGACAGGGCAGTGAGAACAAAAGTACATTGATTTAGAGAGTCTCTTTTTGGTGACATGTCTTAAAGGGAAATTATGTTCAAACCTTTTCAACTGAATATTTCAGTTCTGATGAATAATTTGGGGACATCTGTTGTGGTTTTTTTCCCCTAAGGTCCCTGCACATTAAAAGCTTACGCAGATTCAGTGTATGAGGTAATGGCCTCACAACGTTGTTTCCTTCAGTTCCCGGACTCCATTAAAACAGCTTATGACTCAGACAGTGTAATATCCCATGCGGTTAAAGGTATGGGAATAGGGGTGGAATTAAGACTGACCTTTCAGTTTTTGAACATGTCCTCGGGATACATTCCAATTATGCATCCCTTCTGGACATGTGCATTAGTAGTCTACAGGAAGTTTAATTTCCGTTAGAATTCATATGAACCAGAGGAATTAAAACCAGTTTTACTGAAATAGCCCTTCATGATTTATTCGAAGTGACTGTGGTGTGTTTAGATTTACATAATGAGCTATAACAGCTCTAGTCAGCAATTTAGCCACTAATACTATTTTATACCTGCCTTCTGGCACAAACAAACACTTAAAGGAAAACTCCACCCAAAAACAATATTTTTGTATTTGTTTCTTTAGTCCATGGTTCACATAGTCCCAAAAATATTTTGCTTATCAGCAATCAGGTTAAGATAAGTCATTTTCAAAATACAGATACATCCCAGTATGATGGATTTTGCATCATATGATCCTGCGTTTTGCGTCATACAGTTACATATCTTGAAAACATGATTGCTGACAAAGCAACACACTTTGGGACTATCAACAATGGACTAAACAAATACCAAAATATAGTTTTTGGATGGAATTTTCCTTTAACTCTTCCATATAGCAATAAGGCAATACTTTACAAAGAATGTTGATAACACCTGCTGTATAATGCATTATGACTTGTCATGAGCATGTATGACCCTTATAAAGTCTTATTCTCTTCATCTCAAATCTTGACAAAATGGCAGCCATTTCGATCATCTGAAATGTTGATACATAGAGAGACAACACAAGGTAATACGCCTTACTACAAGACATTAAAAAGCCTCATACATGCATGCTTTAAGTGTTGCCCAATTGCTCATCTAAATGTATTTGAAGTGCATGAATTACACTTGACTATCAAAACCATAATATCCAAAAAAAACAGTGGAACCTGGCTGCAACCATATTGAAGGGCCAATATGACGGCACTGAGTTGATGATTGACGATCCCATTTCCCAGAAGAGTGCTGATGTCTAGGGATCAGTGAGCTGTGATATTACTTTACAGTAACAAACAGGAACTAAGGAGAAAAAAGCTTAGTGTTTTATACATCCTACTGGCCAATGTAGACCTATTAGCAGTAAGGACAGACAAAGTGACTCCTACTTTAAGACTTGTCAAATCCATTTATTTATAGCCGTGTTTCTATAAAAAAAGTGCACTTCCGGCTCTTTATTTCGTTGCTGACGACATTGAGCTCTATATCAGTGTTTGACAGGGTAATTGGAAATGGTTGATGTACAGGCCATAGTTGTTGTTCTTGGCCGGTTGCCACAGGTTGAAAAGAACATTACTCATTCAGGATCCTTACATTTAGGCTCATAAACTGTGTGTGGAGTGGCGCTATGAGAGGAGAATGTGACCCTCAAATTAATTGGTAGTCGACTACACACAATGCAGTTGACAGGAGAATGACTCCATCTGCTGTTGGTGGGTTGTGGTACAGTGCATTCGGAAAGTATTCAGACCCCTTGACTTATTCCACATTTTGTTACGTTACAGCCTTATTCTAAAATGTATTACTTTTTAATTGTTACTTTTCCTCATCAATCTACACACAATACCCCATGACGACAAAGTAAAAAATGGAAATATGACATTTGCACAAGTATTCAGACCCTTTACTCAGTACTTTGTTGAAGCACTTTTGGCAGCAATTACAGCCTCGTCTTCTTGGGTATTACGCTACAAACTTGACACACCTGTATTTGGGGAGTTTCTCCCATTCTTCTTTGCATATCCTTTCAAGCTCTGTCAAGGATCTCTCTGTACTTTGCTCCACAGAGGAATTCTGGAGCTCTGTCAGTGACGATCAGGTTCTTGGTCACCTCCCTGAAGGCCCTTCTCCGCCAATTGCTCAGTTTGGCCGGGCGGCCAGCTCTAGGGAGAGTCTTGGTTGTTGGAAACTTCTTCCATTTAAGAATGATGGAGGCCACTGTGTTCTTGGGGACCTTCAATGCTGCAGAAATGTTTTGGTACCCTTCCCCAGATCTGTGCCTCAACACAATCCTGTCTCGGAGCTCTACAGATCATTCCTTCGACCTCATGGCTTGGTTTTTTTCTCTGACATGCACTGTCAATTGCGGGACCTTATATAGACAGGTGTGTGTTTTTCCAAATCATGTCCAATCAATTGAATTTACCACAAGTGGACTCCAATCAAGTTGTAGAAACATCAAGGATATTCAATGGAAACAGGAGCTCAATTTAAATTTCTTGTCTCATAGCAAAGGGTTTGAATACTTCCGTATACAAGGTATTTCTGGGGGTTCTCTAAAAGTTCTAAAAACTTGTTTTCACTTTGTCATTATGGGGTATTGTGTGTAGATTTGATGAGGAAATTGTTTTATTTAATTCATTTTTGAGTAAGGCTGTAACATAAAAAATGTGGAAAAAGTGAAGGGGTCTGAATAGTTTCCGAATGCACTGCTATACAGAGGTTGCAGCACTACAGAATCAATGAAGTCTTGAATCCTGATCAAAGTATTAGGGTCCTAAATTCATCTCCCCAAAGTGTAACTATTTCATTCCACTCCATACCTCCCATGGATTTAAAAGGAATGGATTGGTGTAAGAAAAATATGGTGGAGACTACCTCTAGCCCATGCTTGGGGTGTCTAACCCATAGAGTGGTTTTAATTGATGAGGGGGAGTGAACGAGTACACACTATGGGAGAAGGGTAGAGAATCTGACTGCAGCCATTTCACAGGAGATTGGTGGCACCTTAATTGGGGAGAACGGGCTTGTGGTAATGACTGGAGGGCTATAGGTGGGATGGTATAAAATACTTCATGGTTTCCATGTGTTTGATGCCATCCCATTAGCCCCGTTCCAGCCACTTAGCAGCCTCCACTGGAATGCATTTATAAAATACAATTGTCAATTCCATTAACAACCACAAGTCCAATTCATAAAAAGCAATATAAAACAATAGTGGTGTAAAGCAGCATTAATATGTTTCACATTTCCTACAACAACAAAAATGTCCAGTGATCTCTAATTTAGAAGCCTAGAGAACAGTAGGCCCATGCCTAGTGAATATTAAAGTTGACCATTAATATATGAATATTAAGTTGCTATACTGAAAAATGAATGTGTTGAATGATTTTAATTACTGCACTGTTGGTTAGAGCTTGTGAGTTAAGCATTTCATTGTACTTGTGGTGCTGTGTGGTCCGAAAAGACCGCTATTATGTTTTATTCATTTTGCGCACGCGCAGAATGGAACAATGATTTCCAGAGGTTGAGATGGGATGGTAATGGTGGGATGGTTGCTATATGATTTACAGTAGAAAATAAAACAGCTTTTTATTTTTATGATAGTACAAACCAAACCTGCGTATTAGTCGAGGAGTGAACTTTACACTTGTTAGTGCATCACAACTGGAACTCTAACTAACCTTAGAGATTAATGTTCCGGGAAACGCACTGTTGTCGTTTCGTGCTTGTGATTAAGGCGACTACGAAACTCCTTACTAGCAGGGGTCGGTAGGGATTCTTGAAAAAGCTAGTGGATGAAAATCATGAGAATCTGGTCTTTAATGTGCCGATTTTTTTATATATTTTTTATTTGTACAATTACGAAAACACTTATTTGGGGATCTATTTAGCTAAATGAAACATGTTCATTTTTTAAATAATGCAAAAGTTTTACCTTTATTTAACCAGGCAAGTTAGTTAAGAAACATATTCTTTCCATGACGGTTTTAGGTTGTAGTTAATATATTTGTATTTCATGACAATTGGATGTTCTTAACAGCCTGTAACAGTCAGGGGCAGAACGACAGACTTGTACCTTACCTTGTCTGTTCCAACTAATGTGGTCGCTACCAATTTATGTGCTCATTGGTCAAAAAACTTATACAGATGTTAAATGGGTGTGTCACTTTTACCTTACCTCAAGAAGTTTTAGGTTGTAGTTAATATATTTGTATTTCATATACCTTTGACAATTGCAGCACAAGGGGAATAACTACTCCAAATCTAAAAGTGATGTTAAAAGTATTAACGGCTAACCAGGCCATTTGAACCAGCCATTAGGCTGATAGGCTTGAAGTCATAAACAGCGGTGTTGTTGCCGCTGGCAAAACGCACGAAAGTGCTGTTTGAATGAATGATTACGGGCCTGCTGCTGCTCAGTCCAAAATCAGCTTATAACATAACACACAGAAATAATTTGGTCATTAAATGGTTGAATCAAAACGTCATTTCAAAAACAAAACGTTTATTATTTCAGCGAAATACGGAACCGTTCGGTATTTTATCTAACGGGTGGCTTCCCTAAGTCTAAATATTCTTGTCACATTGCACAACCTTCAATGTTATTTCATAATTACTTAAATTCTGGAAAATTAGTTCGCAATGAGCCAGGCAGCCCAAACTGTTGCATATACCCTGACTCTGCGTGCAATGAATGCAAGAGAAATGACACAATTTCACCTGGTTAATATTGCTTGCTAAACTGAATTAGTAGTTTTAACTAGTGATTATGATTGATTGTTTTTTTATAAGATACGTTTAATGCTAGCTAGCCATTTACATTGGCTTCTACTGCATTTGCGTAACAGGCAGGCTACTCGTGGAGTGCAATGGTTAGAGCGTTGGACGAGTTAACTGTACGGTTGCAGAATTGGATCCCCAGAGCTGACAATGTGAAAATCTCTCGTTCTGCCCCTGAACAAGGCAGTTAACCCACTGTTCCTAGGCCGTCATTGAAAATAAGAATTCGTTCTTAACTGACCTGCCTAGTTAAATAAAGGTATTTAAAAATAAATCGGCGCCCAAAAAAAACGATTTCCGATTTTTAGTCGGTCGACCTCTACGGGTCAAACATAAAATATACTAGCCTTATTATAAGACATTATAAAGGATCGTGCATGCTTACAAAATGTCAGTATTACTAGCAAAAGATGAAGTGATACACACATCTATTTTCTGTGCAAGAAGATCGCCCAGAAGAAGAGACCTCAGTCTGGGAACTCCACCTCCAAGAGCACCTCTCCCACCCTGACCCCATCTCCATCCCCCACCCACAAGCCTGCCCTGGGGGACTCCCTGTCCTCTGCCTCCTCCCACCCACGCTCCAAGAGCAGCGGTGGCTCCAGTAGTGGCACCATCACGGACGAGGGTGAGCCTGGGCATCTGTGGTTGGTATGAATACTTTAAAAACACCCTTCCTCTGCTGATTTCTGCTGGTCTCTTACTACAAAAAGATGAACTATCCAGTATGCTGATGAACTATCCAGCCCATATTCGAAGAGCAAGAGGTATGTGTCATTCACACTATATCATAAGCCAAGTTGTATTTGCTACCCATTATAAAATGTGCATCGCTTACATGTCATTTCATCCAGGGTTGGGGTCAAATCCATTTAAATTCTAGTCAATTTAGGAAATATACTGAAAATCCAATTTACCTTAATGAGGAAAATGTGGAATTGGAACTGACCGCAACCCTGATGTCAGTCAGTCAGCATCCACTACAGGTGGATATGGAGGCTTTCTTTACTCTGACAGATGGAGATTTAAAGGAATTGGGGATTAAGACAGATGGGCAGAGGTATCAAATACTGGCAGCAATTTCTGAACTCGCTGCTGGGAAGGTCATTTTCATTCTTTACTAAACCCCCTTTGTGTTCCCTGCCTATCTATTTGTTTTATTTATATTGTGATCAGTTACCAAAGAGGGTTTACACCTTGATACATCCAATGAAAATATAGAAATTATTATTATTCACCTGAATTGTTGCTGCAGGGGAGAGAGGCAGATTTTGCAGTAGACCATCCACAACATCCAGTCCTCCTTTGGCAGCAGTACCAGTAACCCCAGACCACCAGGACATCCACGCTGTGAGTGTTATGACATCACAAATCCCTAACCAGGATGCAGGACACATGGTGTCTGAATCCAATATTACACATGTTAAAATCCCACCTATAAACCTAGGTCTCCATCACTTCCTTAAATTGCATTCACAGCCTGACTGTAATTAGTAGGCATATATGATAATCATTCAGTTCTGTAGTTCCTACAGGCTAGGTCCGACACCAGGTGCGCACCTCTAACAAGAGGTAACAGGCATGACACTCCGATTGAAGACCAACCGTATAGGAAGTCAGAGTTGACCCTATAACCCAGGTGTGAGGAGACTCTTCTGGACACCAGTGTTACAGAACACTCCCAGTGGGGGAGAACGCTGCAGCAAAGAACCCACTGAAGGGACCCCATGACCCACAACTGGGAGGTGGTCTGCTGCTTACTGACATAGCACAACGTGACGTGCAGTCATCCTTTATTGCCATGGCAACAGGGCTGTCATAGGGGAGATACAGTAGAGGGAGTGAGCGGGTACTAGGAAAGAAAATGTCTAGTCATGCCTTAATGGATGTGGGAGATGAAAGCCTTTAGGCTGAGATTGAGACTGTTGCGACAAGCGCTGATGACGTACGAGAGAGTGAGAGAATGGACTTTCAGGCCCAGTTTCCTAGATACAGATTGTTACGAATCCCTTTTGGCCCGACAGTCTAGGGGGGATGGTAGCGAGACCCGTAACATAACTCATGCAAATTATAATTGTGACAAAGTAAAAGTGAGAACGAAATAACCAGGACAACTGAAATCTACCAGTCAAACTGCTTTTAGGTTTATTGTAAAACACACGGTAATGGGGGGAGCAGGAAAAGGGGCTGAGCTGGACCCAAGGAAAGAAACAATAAGTATTTAAAAACACCCCTAAGCTAGACTAGCCTACTTTAACAACAGCTAACTAACTAACCAAAAATACAGTGGGTGGTCCGCCCAGTTCTAACTAGTGTATTTAACAAAGTCTACCTACGGGTAGTGTATGCCCATGGGCGACTTGTCTTGGTTTCCCCACCAGAAAACAAACACCATAACCAAAAACAATACTCACAGGTGATGACAAAGTGCTATGGAGGTGCTCAAACAAAAGAGATGTTAATACACAAATAGCGAGTGCCACACCACGACCTACAGACATGGCATTTACAGAGAGATTGAGCTCCAGAGTAAACAACTGATGGGGTTTTTAAACCAAGGGAAAGGAACTGTGATTGGGTAGGAAACAGGAGGAGGTGTGTCTTCTGATTGATGATTGATTGTTGACTGATTGGGGAGTGATAATTTTCACCTGTGAGGGGAGAAGGAGAGAAAAGAAACACACACACAGGATACACACACAGGATACTTGTATCCGTAACACAGATTATGTCTAGTCCTGGACTAAAAAGTACATCCAATTGAGAGTCTCTATTGAACATGCTTCTAAATCCAAGACTAGTCTTAATCTGTATCTGGGAAACTGGCCCGTAATGTCTTAATGAATGCGGGAGATAAAGGTTTAAAAGGCTGGAATTAAAATTGTCGCACACTGATGATGTAAGTGATTGGAGGAATTCTGGTTTGCCAGAATAATGAGGGGGAAGATTGTCCTCATTTTTTGATTTATGTCTGATTTTTCTGTTTTTTTCAGCCTCTTTCTTTTTCCACATTCGTTTAGTCTATTTCACTATTGTAAGTGTTGTTACTAGTTACTGTACTAAGTCTAGTGATTTGTGTGTGTAAACAAAGTGGGGTTTAGTCTGATGATGAATGTAGTAACTGGCTGAACTGCCATTATTAAACCTGATGAAAAGATGGACAGTGTTCTTCTTTTGTTAGTATTCAGATTACTGCCAACCTACACATTGCTATCTACAGACTGTAGAGTGCACACTAACTCAACTTTCTGTGTCATGGTTTTTGGCTTCCAAAATAAATAAATAAAAACAATATTTCCCCATAGGAATACAATCGACACTCCATGCCAGTAGATTACGCTGTTTACAGTTGCATGCGTTTAGCGTTGACGACTACAGGGGTATATTCAGGATCTTTTCAGCGTTGCTTGAGCATTTGAAAACGACGATACATTTAAGGTTACTTATTAGACTTGTGACACAATCGCTGCCTGTTGAAAGGCTAATCTATGCTAGAATGACATATTATTGCAATATAAATTAGAATTTGATTGAGATTGCTACATTTTAAACAGTTGACATCTGATTTCCGGGTTTGTAACGTTTTTGAACATCATGCTTGGTCGTGAATACACCTTTGATGGGAGTGTTTAAACTTCTAGATGTATTTCTGGTCGCGCGCGTATGAATGTTGTTGATGTGTTCTAAGGATAGGTAGCAGTAGCTAGATTGGTTTAACATGTCCTCCGACGACAAAGTTAAGGTTGTTGGAGGGATTCAAGGGCATCTTCTGAAACTTCATGCAGCTCTCTCAGATGGCGACACAAGAGATGCAGCGCTAAGATGTCATGACATTATCGGGGACTTGGGGCAAGAATGCATGCTAACGAACAGCGAGAACGAGCTGGGTAAGGTTCACTGTTGGTCTATATAAAGTGTGCAATATATTAACTTCAATTGTTGTCAGACCCAAACAGCATAACGTTAACTAGCTATGTAGATATCATAGCAATTTAGCTAGCAAGTATAGATTTGCGCCTTGGCTTGCTAATGCTGGGGGGTATTCATTTAGCCTATTCTGTTGCAAAACGTTTCTTAAACGGGAAGGGACCTATCTGAATTTGTCTAATATAAACTCTCGTTTTCGTTTGGAGGAAACGGTTTCTGTTGCAAAACGTTTTGCTACATAATTGGCGTAATGATTACATACCTTCCTAATGAACGAATACTGGCTCGGATCAAGAGGCACAGACTGGGCACCTGTTTGAGACAATGGCCAGAGGCATTTTTTGAGATGCTAATAATCAGTTACACATGCGCATTGCATCCATCTTGAATGATTCCAGACGTCCCCATTCATATGTCATTTGAGATTAACTATGTAGGTAATAGTGATTTAAGATCCCAAATTAGCGTGTTTCTCAATGTTGTTTCATTCTAAGGACTAAAGAGGTCCTTACTTTTTTGTAGCTCTTGACTATCAGGCCTGCTACATCTGAGGCTCTGGTCAGCAGCATTGCATGCTTGTCCACACTATGGGAAGATCTCAGTTGCATTCTCACGTCCTCTCCTAGTCTCCTTCTCAAAACCCATTGGATGAGAGCCAGAAGTCTCTCATTTCTGATCTCCTCCTCCAATGGGTTTTGAGAAGGAGGCGAAAGGAGAGGACACGAGGAGTATGCAATTGAGATCTTCCCTAGCTTTCAACAATCCGTTGGGGTCAGGAGGGCAAGTCCACGCTGATCTATGATGCTATTCTAATTCTGTAGGGACTATACAACATAGTGTTTTTGTAAAATATAGAATTACCTGTTTGTTTATGAAGTGGTGAGTGAGTGACATCAAGTAATTGATTGATTTGTTTTCTCTTGAAGCTTTACATGCATCCTTGTTGTTCTCAAATGAAGATGGGTTGCTCAACTTTCTTCGAAAATCACTGGCATGGGAAGAGGTTAGTGCAAATGAATGAAGTCAATGAAAATCTGTTCCCCAATTGAAATGTAGAAGTACAGTCCCGTTCTATTTAGTTGTTGTTGCCATGATGACTGGTTCATATTTAAATGCAGCTCCGGGATACAAGAGTTGAGACCATCAATCTACTGGACAAGTTCTTGCAGAGGATATCTACAAGCGTCAAGGGTTGGGAGAAGACTTATGCCATTGAGATCAAGGTATGTTGTCTATTTTTTAAATTTGTATTTATACATTTTAAAGTTATTTTTATTTGACACCTTGGACTCCTCAGTATTAACTCCATCCTTCCTCTGTTCGTAGGACATATGCTTGGTTGTGTACACAAAGGACAAAGCTGCAAAATGCAAGACACCAACATTAGATCTCCTGATCAAGGTTAATGATTAACATGCATTCATGTGATAATGTTTTTATTGAAAACTGGTTAAATGACACCATCTTTTTACTAAATGTCAGTTTTCCATTTCCTAACTTTTATAGGTGCTCTATTTAACTAAGGACTCCAGCATTGCTCAGGATTTAAAAGTTGGTAAAATATTCGACAAATTCTATTTCGAGCTCTCCTACAAGAACAAAATCGCAGATACAGGTGAGTGTTAATTTCCTTCTTGATGGGGGTCATATTGACAGTGTGAAAAAGCAGGCACCTTCAAGTAGGTGTCGCAGAATAGGGCCCCACATATTCAACCATGTTTACTGACCTACCTTGTAATTCCAATGTTTCCAGTGGCATAGGAATCACTCTGTCTGCTCTCTCTATAATGCAGTATACTATAACACTAGTTTACCTGCAAGTCCTATTGACACTGATTTGTGTTTCTGATTTGTCTTATTTTTTCAAAAGTTCTCAGTAAAATCTATGAGCTCTTAGGAGTTTTGGGTGAGGTCCATCCCAGCGAAATGGTCAACCACTCAGATAAACTCTACAGAGCCTATTTAGGAGAGCTGAAACTTCAGGTACATCCCATATAAAGTAGACTAGGGGTCAGCAACAGGTGGCCCGCAGGCCAAAACCGTCCCCTCAAAACAACTGTAAATTCACCAGGAATTCAGCTAAAATGAGTTTTATTTAGTAAATCTGTTCCCAAGTATTTCCATGAATAAAAAAAGAGACATACAGTTGTGACCAAATATAAAGACACAGCGGTCAAAGGCGTCACTACAGACCCGGGATAGATCCCAGGGTGTGTCACAACCGGCCGTGACCGGGAGTCCCATAGGGCGGCGCACAATTGGCCCAGCGTCGTCCGGGTTAGGGGAGGGTTTGGCCAGAGAGGCTGGCCGGAGGGGCCATTACTTAGTTCATCACGCACTAGCGACTCCTGGTGGCGGGCTGGGTGCCTGCAGGCCGACTTTGGTCATAAGTTGAACGATATTTCCTCTGACACATTGTTGCAGCTGGCTTCCGGGTTAAGCGGGCAGGAGTTAAGAAGTGCGGTTTGGCGGGTCATGTTTCGGAAGACGCATGACTCGACCATCGCCTGTCTCGAGCACTTTGGGGAGTTGCAGCGATAAGACGATTGAAATTGGGTAAAAAAAATCATATATACTTTTTAATTTTGTCCATGTCAAATTTGTCTTTATTTTCTAAATTACAATTTTAAACTTAAGTTTACAAAAATAAAATAGGTTCTGCATTTTTGAAAATCCATAACAGGTCGTGGAGAATTATTTAAGAAAAGTGCAAGGGTGTCTATCTATTTGGCCACAACTTTATGTGATCGTGTCTCATTGTAATCAAGATATTAAATAATTGTTATTTTCAAGTAACAAGTTGGTCAATTTGCAGTGTACAAATTATTATAATTCTGTACCGTAAACATCCGGTCCGACAAAAATCGCCCCCGGCTGAATCTAGTTGCCTATCCCTGCAGTAGACTGTGTGGTATTTGAGCCGTGTTCATTGTGCAATATTTAGGCCTACAGTTCAATTCCAATCGATTTTGTTGTGTGTATTGAATTGAATTTTCTTTTGGTTGCAATGTTGAAACCATTTTTAGATGACTTCATCGACAAAGGAGCCAAAGCTTACTGTTGTGGCTGGATGTTTGAGAGGGATCACGGCACTAATGGTTAATTTCACCAAGTCAGTGGAAGACGGTGTGTGTGTTTTGTGTTTATTGCCTTTACTTAACTGAATGTGTTGCTCCTGTATGGAAAGCTTTTTTTCCAGTCGTAAATCTTCTGATTTCTCAGCACCAATAAAGTGACTTTGTCTTCAGGTCATCCTGTATTTTCCATATTTAATGTTTTATATATTTTTTTTAGACCCAGGAACCTCAAAGGAAATATTTGAGTATGCCTTGAAGACAATTAGTCCTCAGGTTGGTAAAATGTTATACAATTAGTGCTCTCAATATCCTACGTGGTAGCGTACAGGTTGTCTAATGTGAGCAATAGGACTGTTCATCCCTCCGTTTATTTCACGTCCTCTCTTTTCAACAGGTGGAGATGTGCCGTTATGCTGTCACCTTTGGTAAGATTTACTGCATTGAGTGCCAAATTATTTGCTAAATCATTTTCACTTTCATGACTACTCCTTTGTTTCCATTGCACCAGGCAATCTCAATCAAATGCAGCATTGTTTGAGCTTGACAAATAGCCATTTTTCTACGCTTTGTAGCTGGACTGCGATTGTTAGCAAAGCATGCCGCTCAATTCAGCCACTTGCTGATGGACCACTACAGAGCCTTGTTTGATGTCATGTCCAAGCTGTGTGGACACATCAACCAGGAGATGAAGAAGACCAGTTACTATGCCTTGGAGTCCTTCCTCAAACAGGTGGGCTTACCACGTCCCTGAAAGCCAGTATGTAGTTAGGGGCAATTCCATGGTAACAGAATGATGCTGAATCTCCGATATTTCACTTTAAAATGTATTTAAAGCCAACCAATGAAAAACAATGTCTACAAAACAATGTCTACTGAACATTTTACAGAAACACATTTACTTGAAGAACAGTGCAGATGCAAAGTTTGGTAACAGAATGACAGAACAAACCGTAATGCAGTTCAAGAAATAAAATTAAGAAAATATTTACTAAGTAAACTGAAGTAAAAAATGTAATAAAAAGTAACACAATAAAATAACAACAACGAGGCTATATACAGGGGGGACAGAGTCAGATGTCTGGGGGTACAGGTTAGTCGAGGTAATTTGTATATGTAGGTAGGGGTAAAGTGACTCTGCATAGATAATAAACAGTGAGTAGCAGCAATGTAAAAACAAAGGGGGGGGTCAATGTAAATAGTCCGGGTGGCCATTTGATAAACTGTTTTTTAGTCCTAGACTTGGCGCTCCGGTATCGCTTGCCATGAGGAAGCAGAGAGCACAGTCTATGACGAGGGCGGCTAGAGTCTTAGAGCCCTAAAAATTCTCAATCTGCACGGTTCTTCAAGTAAATGTGTTTCTGTATAGTTTTCCATGGAAATTGTTAAAAGTATTCCTTGTGCATCAAGTTGTATGGTTGGTTTAACTTTGAAATCATTGGTTTTTGTTTGACCTACATTTTGAAATTGAAAAATCGGAGTCTCTGTGTCATTCTGTTACCGTGGAACTGCCGGCAGACAAATTAATGGTGCCGTTTTATTTGTTGACATTTTTTTTGCAGTCACGCTGTCACAGAAGGGCGTCAGGTCATTTGTCCCCTATACTTATTGTTTCATAAGATATAGGTCATGTTTCACTTGAGAGGATTTGTATGAATAACTGTATTTCTATTCCTTTGTTTTGCAAGCAGTAGTGTGTTTCCTTTTTGCCCTGAGAAATATAACTGTTTGTTGGATTATCGCTTTAGGTTGCTCTCCAGGTGGCAGAGAATGTTGAGGAGCACAAAGGCAAGCTCAAGTTCTTCATGGAGAAGTTCTGTGCCATAATCAAGACCATGGACTCTACTCACAAGGAGCTCTCCATTGCTATCCGTGGCTATGGGTTCTTTGCAGCGGTACGTTTCTACTTTCTCCCCTCATCCCTTTGGGCTTGTCCTGCTGGAAAAGCCACTGACTGGTTTGTTGTTACGTTGTAGTATGCTACAGTTAGTCACTGATATGTACATGCATTTGGAGTTGTGATATATTTAATTTATCCAGTGCACTGTTTATTTTGCATTACTGAACCATTTATTGTATAATTGTTGCTGTTGCAGCCATGTAAAGTGGTTTGCCCTCAAGACGTGGACCTGATGTACACAGAGCTGATTCAACGCTGCAAACAGATGTACCTCACGGAGTCCGACGGAGAGGAGGACAAAGTTTACCAGCTCCCCAGCTTCTTGGACTCCATCGCCAGTGTCATCATCCACCTAGACAAGGTAACCCCAGAACCCAGTCCAAATGAACCCCTCCCCTTCCGAAATCTGAAAAATGCTTACCCCCGCGAAATCGTGATTTGTCCAAATAATCAGTGATGCTAAATCTAGCGCACCGCAATAATAATTGTTCCTATGTTCCAACCGATGTAACTTTAGTTACAGATGGTGGAGAGACTAGCATTACCATATCACTGTTTATCGTGCACCCACAGATCCCTGAGGTCTACACACCTGTGCTAGAGCGCCTCCTGGTGGTACAGATCGACAGCTTCCCTCAGTACAGCGTGAGAATGCAGCCCACCTGCACTCGTGCCATCGTCAAGGTGCTTGTCGCCATGGCATCCAAGGGTCCAGTATTCTGGAGCTTCATCAGTTCTGTGGGTGAGTTGAAGAAACTGAGTCAGACTAGCCTATAATATATGCCATTTATGGAGGCCTTCAAAAACCATTTATAAAGCCATCATAGTTGCTTCACAAACCATTTAAGCTACAATTATTTAGGCTGTAAACAAATGCCATGCTAGGTAGAGGCTGCAAAGGGTTTTGACACAATCGCCAAAGTGCCAGATGTAAGGACATTTTTCTAAAGCCTTTGTTGTACGTGTATAGTATTAATAAAATCTATATCGACCTTATAAAGGGTTTATGAAGGCCTCATTAAGTCGTCAAAGTTGTTGTTACCGTAACTTCTGATGCATCACTATGCCAGAATTGTTTTATTTTTCTCCTTTCAGTGCACCAGGGCTTGATTCGTGTTTGTTCGAAGCCAGTTGTCCTTCCTGAGGTAAGGTCATTTTGGCCCTACATTATGCCACTGTTTTAATGCTCTAATATGAGAATATCATACATTCCTTACATGGACTGTGATCTATGCGTTGTTGACCTTGTTTTCATCAACTCTACTTAGTTGCATAGTTTTGTTATTTAAATGTATACTTTAAAGGTATATTTTCTTTAACCATGATTGAAAGTTGGCAGGATAGTGTATTGTCAGTCAGTTGGGAGGATGGGATATTGTCAGTTGGCGGGATCAGTTGTTGTCATTGGGAACTTGTTAATGGTGGTAACTGTTCTGTTAGGAGGGGGAGAACGCTCAGAGTGTCACCGGGACTGGTGGGGAGTCTGCAGAGGCTTCTCAAATGCAGACTGGGCAATGGAGGGTTCCCTCTTGTCGCGACTACCTGGATCTATTCAGGGGTCTCTTGGACTGTGATCATCTAAAGGTGTGTGTGTGTGTGTGTGACCAGTTAGGGCGCTGTTCTAAGCAGATCCTGGTTAAAATAGGATTTTCCTCTTTCAGATACTTTAACTGCACTTGATTAAGCTTGGCCTGGCCCAGTAGAATAGTCCCAAAAGTGTAAACGCCACCCATTTAGCTCTGCAGGCAGGCTCTATCAAAGATAACAAATACTATTTGAACCCAGGTCTGGTTCTAAGGGGAAAGATGTTTTTAATCTTCCTTGCTCAGTTTGGTTCTCTTAGCCTAGTTAGTCCTCCACTAATCTCGGTTAACCCAGAACTTAAATTGTGCATAATTTGGTTAGATGCTACCATTTATGCTTACGTAGTCTGTCCTTGAGAGATTAGTCCTCCACATACAGTGTTGGTTGATGAAGTGTTCCTTGCTATCAATGACTCAAAATGTCCTCTGCTGTAGGACACTGGGTTTCTCGACAAGGGGTTTGAAACCCAGAACGCTACCCTGAGGTCTTTGAGCCGCCTGCTTTATGATGAACTGGTGAAATCCATCCTGAGGATTGTGGAGAAGCTGGACCTCTCAGTTCAGAATGTCAACACAGAGAAGGAGGTGAGACCTCTTCTGATAATAACTTTTGATTTGTGGTGAATAATTTTTTTAAACGGTCACCACTGATGTGTCCCGGCTTTAGCCAATGAATAAAGGTGTGCCACACGTGAAAATAATTGATATTGTAAACAAATGAGAATCTCTCATTGATCAATATGTGGTTTGTGTTGTCATAGGATCAGGATGACCAGGTCAGCAGCAGTATGGTTCTGCCGTCCTCTGATCCAACAGCCCACCTCCTTCCCAACAAACCCAAGGACTTCACTGCCTTCATCAACCTGGTTGATTTCTGCAGGTACCAGTACCAGTCCCCATCCACTAGCCTGGTCCCAGATCTCTGTGTGCTGTCTGGCATAACAACAACTATAGAAAGCGGCTATACAGCACAGATCTGGGACTTTGTTTTTTATTTAGTGAATGGGAGGAATCCTCAATGCAGCCTAAATCATCCAGTGCTTTCAAGCCAAGTATTTGTATGCCAGTTTGGCACCTGAGTCCGTACCTCTAGTTACATTATGAGGCCTCTATCTGTTTGTCCTTGTAGTGAGTTGCTCCTGAAGAAGCGTCTGGACTATTTTGGGCAGTGGGTGTACCCTTTGAGCCACGAGCTGATCCTTCAGTCCATAAGAGCCCCGCTTGTCAGTGGCTTCTACAAGCTACTCTCTGTCTCCATGGAAGTAGCCAAGAGAATCAAGTACTTCCAGGTAAACCGTGTTCATCAATTCCATCCCATTACTATTCTTTGAAAAGATGTTTGATATAATTTGCGCTGTATGCACTAGCAACTCCAGCGTGTGGGTTTGATTCCCTCTTGGGTCATATGTACTATCTATTCAGTCACTGCACTGGATAAAAGTTTAGAACTAAAGGTTACATATGCCACGTAGACACAACTGTATGTTCTACAACTTGATGGCTGATGGTGATGTGATGTACATATGTGATTTACATGTGATGTACATGATGGCTGATGTACATGATGGCTGATGTACATGTGATGTGATGTACATATGTGATTTACATGTGATGTACATGATGGCTGATGTACATGTGATGTGATATACATGTGATGTGATATACATGATGGCTGATGTACATGGGATGTGATGTACATGATGGCTGATGTACATGTGATGTGATATACATGTGTGATTTACATGTGATGTACATGATGGCTGATGTACATGTGATGTGATATACATGTGTGATTTACATGTGATGTACATGATGGCTGATGTACATGTGATGTGATATACATGTGTGATTTATATGTGATGTACATGATGGCTGATGTACATGGGATGTGATGTACATGATGGCTGATGTACACTATACTTTCTTTAACAGGGCGTCGGACCCAAAAGCGCTCAAAGCAGCGCCTGCTTTGCACTCTTCTCAAAGTTTGGAAAAGAGGTACAGCACGACTACTTTTTGAATCCATTCTAGAACGAGAAGAGGCGGTGTTAAAGGCCAGATTGTTTGGTCAGAGTGATGTACTGGAATGTCACTGTCTCCTTAGGTGGCTGTGAGAATGAAGCAGTATAAAGATGAGCTCCTGGCCTCCTGCTTGACCTTCGTTCTCTCCCTTCATCATGACATAGTTGCTCTGGACATCAAGGCATACATCTCCCCACTTCAGGTGGGGAGCTCCCTCTCATGAGGGATTATTACTGGGTTACCTAAAACATTTCAACTCAACATATAACTACCTACCTGGTACGAAGTCATGTACATGTATAGGTGCTGTTTTCAATTCATCCCAATTGATGACGTAACCGCTCTCTGGGATTGGTGTACCCCAGGTGGCTCTGAAGCTGGGCCTGAGCCATGCCCCACTGGCCAATGCAGCGCTGGACGCTCTGGAGTCGTGGTCGTCACGTATTCCCCGAGACACCATGCAGCCATACTATAGGGAGATCCTGCCCCACCTCGACGGATACCTGAAAACAGCCGCTGCTGACGGTGATTTCACCTCGCTGTCCATCCATCCATTCTTGCTTCATCTCAGTCTGGAAAGGAAATTACAAAGAATATCTTTGTTCTATTTGGCTGTACTTCCCTCAGGGAATCTGACCTACTTGTTTGTTCGGTATGCTATAATTCTGTTCCCCTTTTTGTCTTGATTGCAGACAAGGATGAGAGCCCCTGGGAGGTGACGTCTCTATCCACGGGAAAAGAAAAAGGATACAGCAAAGTGATGGCTAAGCTCCTGAAGAGATCCAAGAAGGTTGCCATGGTAATAAGTAGTAGGAGTCATTTTCCTGGCTATAAGTAACCGAAGCATAAGTTTCTCAAATATTAATTACAGGATGTTTTGTTTGTCAGGAGGAAGCTTCTCCCATTGCCATGGTGAGGAAGAGGGTGGTGCGGTTGCTGGGACACCTGGGAGGGCAGCTGAACAGGAATCTGGTGACCGGTGAGGATCTAGATGTATTTTGCAACTACCGCTTTGATTAAACACAATGAACAAACGTGTGTGTGTGTGTGTGTGTGTGTGTGTGTGTGTGTACTGTATGTATACCTAATATGTGCATCACAGGAGGCTGCTGAGGGGAGAATGACTCATAATAATGGCTAGAACGGAGTGAATGGAATGGTATCAACCACATGTGTTTGATGTATTTGATACCATTCCACTGATTCCACTCCAGCCATTACCACGAGCCCACCCTCCCCAATTAAGGTGTCACCAACCTCCTGTGATGTGTTTGAACGTCTGCATATCAGCTAATTGTATGTCGGCTATACCCTCATATCTTTATATATCACCTTTGGTATGTTTCTATAGTTTATATAGGATCTTATTCTCTCACCAGCGACCTCAGCCGAGGAGATGATGAAGAAGTTTGTGGCCTGGGACTCTGAGAAAAGACTGAGCTTCGCTGTGCCGTTCACTGACATGAAGCCCGTCATCTACCTCGACCCCTTTCTACCTCGCATCACAGAGCTGGCGCTGTCAACAAGTGACAGGCAAACCAAAGTATGGCCCCTCAAACTTTGTAAACAAACATATATATTTTACAAGGAAGCTAGACGGCCCAAAAAATCTGATTAAGTATATATCTGATAGACCTAATAGTTTTGGACTGTTGTGAATGTGTGCAGATCCCTGAAATAAGTAAAAAGAATATAGCTCTATACACGGCATTGAGTTGAATAGAGCCAGCACTTATCCAATGTGCACTTCTCAAGAGTTGTATTTAAAGTTGTTACTGTGTGTATGTGCTGTGTTCAGGTGGCAGCCTGTGAGTTGCTCCATAGCTTGGTGGTATACATGGTGGGCAAGGGTTCTCAGATGGTGGAAGGGAAGAAGGGCAGTCTTCCTATGTACAACCTGCACAAACGCCTGTTCCCTGTGCTGCTCCGGCTCGCCTGCGACGTGGACCAGGTTAGTCCATAAGTCTAATTCAATTCATTAAATGTATTTTAATAAAGCCCTTGTTACATTAGCAGTTGTCACAAAGGGCTATAGAGATACCCAGCCTAAGCCCCCAAAAAGTGGCTAGGAAAAACTCCCTAGAAAGGCAGGAACCTAGGAAGAAACCTAGAGAGGACCTAGGCTCTAGCTGTGCCTGATGGACTTCAGACAAAACATCAGCTTAAGGCTTAATGTAGCCTTGATATATTTGTATATTTCAGTCATTTAGCAGACACTCTTATCCAGAGCAACTTACAGGAGCAATCGGAGTGAAGTATCTTGCTCAAGGACACATCGGCAGATTTTTCACCTATCAGCTCAGGGATTCGAACCAGCAACCTTTTGGTTACTGGCCTAATGCTCTTAACCGCTAGGCTTGATGTAGCCTTCATGACCACTTTGTAAGGCCTATATATACAGCGCATTTGGAAGGTATTCAGACCCCTTCTCTTTTTCCACATTTTGTTACGTTTCAGCCTTATTCTAAAATGGATTAAATAAAAACAAATACTCAGCAATCTACACACAATACCCCATAATGACAAAGCAAAAACTGTTTTTTTTAAATGATTGCAAATGTATACAAAAAAAAAAAAAGATACTTTATTTACATAAGTATTCAGACTCTTTGCGATGAGACTCGAAATTGAGCTCAGGTGCATCCTGTTTCCATTGATCATCCTTGAGATGTTTCTACAACTTGATTGGAGTCTACCTGTGGTAAATTCAATTGATTGGACATAATTTGGAAAGGCACACACCTGTCTATATAAGAGTCCACAGTTGACAGTGCATGTCAGAGCAAAAACCAAGCCATGAGAATGAAGGAATTGTTCGTAGAGCTCCGAGACAGAATTGTGTCGAGGCACAGACCTGGGGAAGGGTACCAAAACATTTCTGCAGCATTCAAGGTCCCCAAGAACACCGTGGCCTCCATCATTCTTAAATGTAAGATGTTTGTAACCACCAAGACTCTTCCTAGGGCTGGCCTGCCTGGCCAAACTAAGCAATCGGGGGAGAAGGGCCTTGGTCAGGGAGGTGACCAAGAACCCGATGGACAACCATCTCTTCACCACTCCTTTATGGTAGATTGGCCAGACGGAAGCCACTCCTCAGTAAAAGGCACATGACAGCCCACTTGGAGTTGCCAAAAGGCACATAAAGGACTCTGACCATGAGAAACAAGATTCTCTTGTCTAATGAAACCAAGAATGCCAAGCGTCACGTCTGGAGGAAACCTGGCACCATCCCTACGGTGAATCATGTTGGTGGCAGCATCGTGCTTTGGGGATGTTTTTCAGCAGCAGGGACTGGGCGACTAGTCAGGATCGAGGGAAAGATGAATGGAGCAAAGTACCGAGGGATCCTTGATGAAAACCTGCTCCAAAGCCCTCAGGACCTCAGACTCGGGCCAAGGTTCACCTTCCAACAGGACAACGACCCTAAGCACACATCCAAGACAAAGCAGGAGTGGCTTCGGGACAAGTCTCTGAATGTCCTTGAGTGGATCAGCCAGAGCCCAGACTTGAACCCAATCAAACATCTCTGGAGAGACCTAAAAATAGCTGTGCAGCGATGCTCCCCATCCAACCTGAGCTTGAGAGGATCTGCAGAGAAGATCTCCCCAAATACAGGTGTGCCATGCTTGTAGTGTCATACCCAAAAAGACTCAAGGCTGTAATCTCTACCAAAGGTGCTTTAACATAGTTCTAGTAAAGGGTCTGAATACTTATATAAATGTGGTATTTCAGTATTTTTTTATTTGCTCAATAAATGAACAGTTTTTGCTTTGTCATTATGGGGTATTGTGGTTAGATTGCGGATTTTTTTTTTTTTTAAGGCTATAATGTAACAACGTGTGAAAAGTCAAGAGTCTGAATAGTTTCCGAATGCACTGTAGATGCTACAGAAATCATGTATTTGAACCACAACTTTTTGTTTTCAGGTAACAAGGCAGCTCTTCGAACCACTGGTGATGCAGCTCATCCACTGGTTCACCAACAACAAGAAATTTGAAAGTCAGGACACAGTTGCTGTTTTGGAGGCTATTATGGTAATTCTCCCCCTACTGAATTTCAAATACTATTTATTTTTAATAGAATGTGAAACTGATAGCAAAAGTAGTTGCAACTGCAATGTTCTTCCATGCTTTTGGTCCCATGTTGCCACAATTTGTCACAAATATATTTCAACCAGGAGTGAATGTGTAAAACTGAAATGTACTTATTCTACAGCAGTTGTTATGAAAGGTTGCTGACGATATAGTTTTTCTTCAGGATGGCGTGATAGACCCTGTGGATAGCACACTTCGAGACTTCTGTGGCCGCTGCATTCACGAGTTCATCAAGTGGTCCATTAAACAGACCACCCCCAAGCAACAAGAGAAGAGTCCAGCCAACATCAAGTCTCTGTTCAAGCGCATCTACAGCCTGGCCCTGCATCCTAATGGTTTTAAGAGGCTGGGTGCTGCTCTGGCTTTCAACAGTATCTACCGACTATTCAGGTAAGGTCTTATTTGATTTTGTGAAGTGTGTTAGTGCAGTAAACGGGACAGTCATATTAGGAAATAAAGGAAATGTGGCTAGATTGCCTACACTACAGACTGCAATTTGTTTTTGTTTGCTTTGTCTGTGCAGAGAAGAGAATTCCCTGGTGGAGCAGTTTGTCTTTGAAGCACTGGTGGTATTCGTTGAAAGCCTGGGACTGGCCCATTCAGACGAGAGATCCTTGGGTAAGGATTGTCACTAAATTCCTGTTGGTGCTGTCATTCTGTTAATCATGATGTTTAATATGAACAAAAGTCCACAAAATAATTAGGTTTTACGTGTGTCCAGAGAGGTCATAATATACAGTTAAGATCTTGAGGTGCTGAAATCCAACAATATGCATCATCACGCAAATCCATATATCGCCATAAAGATGAATAAAATCCTTCTACTTCCTTAGGAACCTTGCAACAGTGTGGAAGTGCTATTGACCACCTGAAGAGGATCATGAAATACAAGGCTTCCAACCTCAATCAGCAGAACACCAAGAGGCGGATTCCAAGGTTAGCAATGTACTAGGCTGGCGCTCTTTTGGGATGGTTGCAAATTTCGACTTCAAGTACACGCAACTCCGTTTTAAAGCATTTTTGACTTGTATCATTTACTAAATCTTCTCTCTTTTCCACTAGGGGCTTTCCCCCTGATGAAAATGTGTGTTTGTCCGATGTTGTTATGTGGCTTCTGGAGCAGTGTGGGCGACCTCAAACCGAGTGCCGTCACAAGTGCATGGAGCTTTTCTACGAGCTTGTGCCCCTGCTACCAGGTGAACTGTTCCTCTGTAAAAAAAAAAGACAAATGTGACAATAACACATTCTAACTATAGTATGTTTAAACATTTTATTTTAAACTTCTATTTATTAAGACACATTTAAATAAAAAAGGTAAAATATTTAAATGTGCAATTCTATGGCTCTGAGACAAAGGTCAAACACAATTGACCCGAAAAAGTTGTTTATTTACTGCAATATTATTCAATCAGTCAATCAATCAAATTATAAAGCCCTGGCACCACACCACATTTAAATATTTTACCTTTTTAATTTAAATGTGTCTTAATAAATAGAAGTTTAAAATAAAACAGCAAGCAATATAGATGTAGAAGCACGGTGGCTAGGAAAAAACTCTCTAGAAAGGCAGGAACCTAGGAAGAAACCTAGAGATGAACTAGGCCCTGAGGGGTGGTCAGTCCTCTTCTGGCAGTGTCGGGTGGAGATTATAAGAGTACATGGCCATTAAGGCCAGATTGTTCTTCAAGATGTTCAAATGTTCATAGATGTGACCAGCAGGGTCTGGGGACAGCCAGGAGTCATCATACTGGGGACAGCCAGGAGTCCTCAGGTCAGGTAGTCCTGAGGCATGGTACTAGGGCTAGGGGGGGACACCAGTTAAGACAGGAGAATTACACCAGATATAACAGACTGGGCCTAGCCCCCCGGGACATAGATACTGGAGGCTGAGACGGGGGGGTTGGGTGACACTGTGACCAGTGGTGTAAAGTACTTAAGTGAAAACACTTTAAAGTACTACTTACGTCGTTTTTGGCGGTATCTGTGCTTTACTTTACTATTTATAGTTTTGGCTACTTTTACTTCATTATTTTTAGGAATCTAGTGTACTTTCTACTCCATACATTTTCTCTGACACCCAAAAGTACTCATTACATTTTAACAAGAAAATGGTTCAATTCACACACTTCTCAAGAGGTCATCCCTACTGCCTCTGATCTGGCGGACTCACTAAACACGAATGCTTTGTTTGTATATGAGTGTTGAACCGTGCCCCTGGCTATCCTAAATAAAATAAAAACAAGAAAATGTTGCTGTTTGGTTTGCAGGATATAACTCCACCCACCTTGCCAAAGCACAGCCCCCACGCGGCTAGAGGGCTATCAACAGACCACCAACTTACTACCCTGAGACAAGGCTTAGTATAGCCCACAAAGATCATAATGGGACTTTTCTTGTCTTTAGGAGAGAGGTCTCCATCCCAATGGCTGCAGGAGCTGTTGCAGCAGCATGGTGTGGGCTTCCTCATCTCCAGGCTGGAGGGTGGAGGGCTGCTCTCCCAGCCCACCCTCAGGCACCTGGCCGGCCCCTTCACCGTCAGGGCCGCGCTGCAGTGGATGGACCTGTTGCTGGCCGCCCTCGACTGCTACAACACATTCATCGGCCTACACATCATCAAGCCTCAGCAGATACTAGGTGAGAACTCACTGGTGAGCCACAATCGTATGATGAGGGACGTTGCCTGAGACATGAGGACTCGCTTTTAGCTCAGAGGGCTAACAAAGTAGCGTGACGCACAGGAGACCTGGGTTTGAATCCAATATGGTCACACTTGCATTTCAGTCACAAGTTTTTTTTCTTTATTCGAAGGCTCTGATGAGAAATCCAGCTTTTTGAATGCCTTGGGCTTCTTCCTTGCTGAACTGGCCACCAAGGAGCTAGAGGCAGCAGAGGGCTGTTTCAGAGCAGGCCAGAGAATCTCCCTTTTCAGTCCCAGAGAGAGAGACCAGTACAACTACAGCAAGTGCACCATCATCGTACGACTCATGGAGTTTGCCACGGTGGTACTGGTCAAATGCCAACAGGACTTTTGGAAGGTGAATGATTACTTTATGTATATTTTTGGCTTTGTAGACATTTATGGGCACCTCGTTTCTGTGCTAGTGTCCAACAAGACAAAACTCTCAGTACTTCCTGGAAAATGTATGTACATAACCTCTAAATCGCTGACAATTCCCCCATGCAATCACAAGCTGCATGTATTTTTGGGGGAGGATAAAGTGTCAGAAAAGTGTCAAATGTATCCCTTTATCAATTTAATGCCCACTGTCTCGCTGTATTGTCAATTAGGTATGGTATCACGGGTCTTCGTTTGCTGCCTTCTGGTAACTTGCAAGATTGTTTACTTGTAGAAATAAACAGATAAATACCCATTTTAACCCTGTCCCTAGCTACTGGAGAAGGATCTGTTTGACTCTGCCTTTTTGGAGCTGGTGGCTCTGACTGTCTGTGAGCCCTCGTCTATTGGCTTCAACATGGCTGACCTGGAAGTGATGAAGCACCTGCCAGAGGTGTGTGTTCCCCTGCTGAAAGCCCTGCTGGTCTCACCCTACAGAGAGGATCTGGAGGACAGCCTCAGGAAGAGGATATCCCAGCAAAGGTCTGTATGGTGTTGATTAGTCCTCTGTTTAGGTTAAGATCAGTTCAGTCCCAAACCAACCCCTAGACCATTGTCGTTTTTAAGTAGCCCTTTAAACATGTTAGGTAGACAACTATGGGCTTTATAGGAGTTCTATCATTAATTTTCTTCAGGAAATCATCAGAGCACAGAGTAAATCATAGTGTAGGAATGATGATTAATAATGGGTTTGTGTTGTCTTCAGTGTGGAGGACTTGTGCAGCGTGGACCTTTACCATCCAGACACTTGTACCAGCCATGCCAATATGGAGATGCTTCTCTCTGCCTGCAAACAGATTCACAAAGCAGGCTTCCTCAGCTCCCTTCTGCACAGCCAGGTACTCTTTCTTTCTTTCTCTCTCTCCTTACCCCTGTCTTACTGATCTACCTGATGCTGCTGAAACATTTAGGCCCAGCTTTACTAAGGCCAGAGTTCAATTGTTGTCTTGTAGTGCACAAATAGTAAATGTTACACACCTTCCCTCTTGTTGAAATCTCTTCACTATGTGACTGTTCTCTCTGCTGTGTGTTAAAGGATCTCAGTTACTCACAGTCCCTGGGATCCAAACTCCTCCTGGCGGTATACAAAGGCATCGCCCCCGGAGAGGAGAGGAAGGCCCTCCCTTCCATGGACGTGAGCAGCAGGAGGCTAGCCGATGGACTGGTGCAGCTGGCCTTCTCCCTGGGTGGACAGGTTGGAAACACCTAGCCTAATACAGTCTTTCCCCTAGATTGTTTTGCAGGCGGGGTGCTAAGGCCAACAGAGCAACATCCATGCCCTCTGGCAGTTTGCTGCTTACTTGGCAGACTTTTGTTTCTTTTTAATATTTTTGTAAACAAACAATGTATAGCTTCCAAATATGTTTAAAACTTTAATCTCATAGATAGTCAGTGATTGTATTCATAGCTCCAGCTATGAATTTGAGAGTGGTCACAGATTGCGGCTTGACTCAAGTACTTCATCAAACTCCGTCTCTGCTACGCTTACTTACCTGTTTGTGTTCTGTCGTCATTCTGGCAGAGTGAGCAGCTGGTAGAGCTGCTTTTGAACACCATCATGCTATCTGTGCCTCTGGCGGGCAGCCGCAAGCAGAACTTCCTCAGCTTCTCTCATGGAGAGTACTTCTACAGCCTCTTCCAGATGACCCTCAATGCAGAGCTGCTCAGCAACCTGGATACCACCGTAACGCTGCTCATGAAAGCCGCCACCCAAAACCCTAGCATGGTGAGTAATAGTGGTCTCATCTAATAAATTATTTAGAATCAAACCTTCGTTCAAATGTCAGGGATTGGGTTGAAAGCAAAATACACATTTCCATGACCTACCAAGAAAATGGACAAAGTATATCTCTCTCTAAGCAAGATGACCAAAAAGGGTTGTAGAATACATTTGTACATTTCTTTGGTGTCCTTGCAACAGGTTAGCGTGCTGCTGAACGGCATGCTGGACCACAGTTTCCGGGAGCGCTCGATGAGGAAGAGCCAGGGCAGTCGGCTGGTGGAGTGGATACTGCAGAGGTGGGAGCTGCTGAGGCCGTGGTGGGGCAACAACGCCTCCACGTCAGAAAGTAAAACCGCCACCCTCACATTGCTCTCCAAGGTTCTACAGGTGCAGCATAGCCAGATATATATAGGCTTCTTTTCATCTTTTTAAACATGTTTTCATTGTATTTTTGTACCCAGGTTTTAGCTTGTGTTTAACCTATATGAGTTTATCTAACTGTTCATTCTAACTATATGTATATCTAATTCTGTGCAGATTGATTCATCTGTGTGCTCCAATGCCGGTCACCAAGCATTCCAACTGGTGTTCTCCACGTTCACTACTCTCATCGTTGACATGGCCCTGCCGTTGAATCTCAAGGTAAAGCATTAAGGTCGTTTTAATCAATTTAATCTTCCTGATTTTGTTTCTTGGTATCTAAAATGTTTTTTTTTGTTTTTTTAAGCCCTATTTTATAAGGTATGTTCACTGAAAACCGAGTTGCTGGGGATGGGAGAAGGGTCATTTGGTAGCTGTGGATAATTAACTGGCTATGGTAGCATGGATGGCCAGGTTGGGAACATAAGCCACACTACAATACTAAGTCCTTAATCTTGTTAACAAGTGCTATGGGATTGACTCATAGTCATGGAAAACTGTCTTACCTTTAGTCAAGGGAAGAGGAAAAATGTTAATCACTGTTTTGAGTGAACTATCGCTTTAACCCCACTACTCTTCAGAGCCAGGCACTGATCATGCTGCCATTCTTCACCACCCTGCCGGAGGAGCCCCTGGCCCAGCTGCAGATGTCCCTGGAGGCACTGGTGGCATCCCACTTCCCGATGCAGTCAGACGAGTTCCCCCGTGGCTCCCTGCACCGCAACAACTACATGGACTGTCTTCGAAAGGTAAGGTCAACCAGACCTGGGTTCAAAAATAGTATTTAGGGTATTTCAATTACTTTCAAAGACATTTGGAAGTAAGTATTTCAATATTATTTAGTCGTTGAATATTGGAATGTATTTGTAAATACACTTGGAAATTATTTGAAAATTCTCAAATACACTCCCATGCATTTAACCTAGGTATTTAAAAATAGTATTTAACATAAGTATTAAAAATACTTAAAAATACTTCCAATAGAAATAGTTGATTCGGGACACATTATTTGAACATACTCACTACACAGAAAAATAATAATTAAAAAAATAAATACTCAAATACACCTGTATTTGAGCTATGGTCTGCAATCAACTTTAATGGTTAAGTCCTAAGTCCCTCCAACATTGTTCTTACACCAGTCCACTTTAAATCCATAAGGGGGTGGAGAAGTGGACACTTCGGTAGACCAGTAGTGTTCTAATGGCTCAGGTGGTGGGCGCATAGTTCTTGCAACATCCGGGTTCTGGGTTTGATTCCCGCCACATATATTTAATGATATCTTGAATTATTCTTGTACATTATCATGAATGTCACTCCTTTTCAGTTTTTGGATGCCCTAGAACTCTCTCAAAGTCCTTTTCTGCTGAAATTAATGGCCGGAGTTCTGTGCCGCGATACAAAGCACATTATGGAGGACTTGTTCCAAACGTGTTTCCAGAGAATTGCTAGACGGTGAGTGAGGCACTTATTTCCCCCACCGTGTTTAGATCCGTGTTGGTTTCTCCAAGTGTAAGGTGGATAGAAAACTGTTTTGTGTGTGAGCAGGTCCAGTGGTGAGCGAATGGTGCAGCTGTTATGTGCCGTGTACAAGACCATCCAGCAGGGTGACGTGCCTGTCCCCTCCATGCTCCAAGCCATGCTGGAGAGAGTGCTGCTACCATTAGCCTCTTACTGCAGCCCAAAAGCCCTGGCTGAATTCTTCAGCGCTAACGTCGGTGACATCATGGCGGCGCTGCTCGCTCGCTTTACCAAAGTCTGTTGGTTGCTTTCTTGTTATCTGTATTTAATATTCTGCAGTCTTTTACCGTGGTGGAACATTAATGACAAGTGTAAAGAGCTTTGGCTTTTGTGGAATCTACAAGGTTCATTGCTTTAATGAAAAGGTCTGAAAACATTTTAAAATAACATAGAGAACTTAGTGTTTTGGTGTAGACCTGCTGTCACGTGTAAGGCTTGAAATGTTATTTGACTTAGCCTAATTAGAAAATGTATTTTGTTTTTGCAGATAAACTTAATCCTAACTGAGCTTTTTCTAATGTTCTCATAGAGTTGAAAAACATTTAAACCAGTTGAAAAAAATATTTCTGACTTTTTTTTCAGTCCAACGAAGCGGCTTATGAGGCCCAGTTGATTAAGAAGAATGGCTGCTACAAACTGATGGAGTTGCTCTACTCTCGTCTGCCTAAAGATGAGGTTTACTCCAAAGACTCCCAGATCAACCAGGCCTACTGTGGAACCACAGTCAAAACAGAGGGCAACGAGCTGTCAAAGACTCTCATCAAGTAAGTCCACCGATAAGTTGTATCTTTATAAAGGTGCCATCCATTAAATATATATTCACCCTTAACCTTGTCAAGGGGTCAAAAATAAATAAAATGCTACTCAATCAATTTCTCCAGTCGTCTAGTTTAATCTGTTTGTGTTGCTAAATCCAGTTGTAATTCCCCTTAAGGTCATGCTTTGAAGCCTTCACGGAGAACATGACAGGAGAAACTCAGCTCTTGGAGATCAGGAGGCAGTACCATTGTGCTGGGTATAACTGTGCCATCGCAGTCATCAGCTGTAGCTTCAACGAGACCAAGTTCTACCAAGGCTTCCTCTTCACAGAGAAACCTGAGAAGGTGATACAAAGTCGCCTGGTCCCAGATCTGTTTGTGCTGTATTGCCAACTCCTATTGTCATGCCATACCAAACTGCATTGCAGATTTTATCCAGTTGTATATTTTAAGCAGTAAGGCCCGAGGGGGTGTGGTTTATGGCCAATAAACCACAGCTAAGGGCTGTTTGTCAGCACGACACAACGTGGAGTGCCTGTACACAGCCCTTAGCCGTGGTATATTGGCCATATATCATAAACCCACGAGGTGCCTTATTGCTGTTATAAACTGGTTACCAATGTAATTAGAGCAGTAAAAATAAGTGTTTTGTCATACCCGTGGTATACGGTCTGATATACCACAGATATAATCAGCATTCAGGGCTCGAACCACCCAGTTTATAATACAAGTTATACCATGGCATTGTTGAATACTTGTTTCTGATTGGCATGAAGGGCATTCTAGAGTGTGCATTATAATATATACACTCAGTTTATAAAAACATATAAACTATGTACTTTTTTCCTGTGGTGAAATAAAATTGCTAAATGGTATGGGTATAGAAGTACCAGGCTCATCTCACATGATCAATTCTACAATACAAATCAATAATGTATGTTCTTCTGTTCTTTCCCCCAGAATCAATTCATATTCGAGAATCTCATTGATACCCAAAGGACGTACAGATTCCCTATTGAAATTGAGGTATATTGTTTTTTTTTCTCCCACTGATGAGATGACATCGGTGAGTAATCAGTGATGTCAGTAATCTGAGCATAGCCTTCTCATTCTCCTTATAGGTTCCTATGGAGAGGAAGAAGAAATACGTCATGATTCGGAAAGAAGTGAGCGAGGAGAACGGAGGTAGGATGAATCTGCATCTCCACCTGACATTCAGTTGAGGTTCCTTAGTATACTTCACGTTACATTGTTGGAAGTAACAGTTGTCTCTATATTTAACCTTTCTATCCGTGTTGTCTCTGCCCATCAGAGGAGCCAGTATACCTCTCCTCTCAGTCCTACATGGCTGACAGCAGTCTGAGTGAGGAGATGAGTCAGTTTGACTTCTCAACCGGAGTCCAGAGCTTCTCCTACAATTCTCAGAATCCTGCGGGGCAAAGTCGCACAGTCAGGAAGCGGGTCAGTCCGCCCGCTGTCTCTCTCCATGCTCCAGGGTTGCTTTTACATGGGTTAGAGTGTATCCATGGGAGAGACTCTTGTCCCATCCCCTAACAGGCCCCTTACCTTTATTATACACATTGCATAAGTACATATACAATATTTAAGATATCCTAAAGATATACTGAGTCAATACTTAGTGGAAGCACCTTTAGCAGAAGGAACAGCTGTGTGTCTCTTTGGATATAAATATACACAAAGAGCCTACAAACTCATTTGCACTGTTGTATCTTTTTATTGGTAAATGTTTGACTGTTACCTCAGGAGAGAGCCGAGACCATTTCGGCTCAGGAGGAGACGGTGGACCTGGAGATGGATGAACTGAACCAACACGAGTGCATGGCGGCCATGACGTCTCTGGTGGGCCACATGCAGAGGAACAACATCACTCCCAGAGTTGAACAGGTCTGCTCCATTCCACTGCTCCATTCCACACTGACCACTTAGCCCCTAAACCCCAGGCACTCTTGTAGATCTGAGAGGATTTGATAGATATAAGCATTATTATGGCTTAATCTTGCCCTCTGGTCGGCTTTTTGCAATATTGATTCCACATATCCAGCCCTCATCAGATCTACAGGGAGTAGGGGCTAGGGGTGGATTTGGAATTCTGCACAAGTCTGTCTATTGCAGTTGGAGAAAGGTTGATAGTATATTTTGGGGATTGGGACCCATTCCAACATGTTGTCTTGTCTTCTGTGTGGTCTAGGGAGGCGTACCCAGTGAACTCCCACCCTGGATGAAGTTCCTGCAAGGAAAGTTGGCAAATCCAGCCACACCGCTAAATATCCGACTTTTCATCGCAAAGCTGATAATCAACACAGAGGAGGTGAGGCCACCCATCCTCTAACAATATCTGCCAACAATATATTTTCTCCCTGTGTTTACCCTTCATCGTTCCCGTTTTTCCCATTTGTATTTCAAATCAAGATTGGCAGGTGTGGTTCCAACATACCGTTCCTGATATTTCTGATGGTTCTGACGCTGTTGTTCTGCAGGTTTTCCGTCCATACGCCAGGCTGTGGCTGGGGCCGCTCCTACAGCTGGTGGTCTCTGGGAACAACGGGGGTGAAGGGATCCACTTCATGGTGGTGGACATAGTGGTCACAGTGCTCTCCTGGATTGGCCTGGCCACCCCCAAGGTTCTTTCCCGTGTCTTCTTTTCACCCCTTTTCTCATTGAGCTACACTCTATATACAAACATATGTGGACACCCCTTCCAATTATTCTGCTACAGTATCAAAAAAAAGTATGTGAACCCTTTGGAATTACCTGGATTTCTGCATAAATTGGTCATCAAATTTGATTTGATCTTCATCTAAGTCACAACAATAGACACACACACAGTTTGCTTTAACTATTAACACACAAACAATTATACATTTTCATGTCTTTATTGAACACACCGTGTAAACATTCACAGTGCAGGGTGGGAAAATTATAGGATTTAATAACTGGTTGACCCTCCTTTGGCAGCAATAACCTCAACCAAATGTTTTCTGTAATTTTGGACCATTCCTTTTTATAAAGCTGTTTCAGTTTAGCAATATTTATTCTGTTGAAGACATTCTGTTGTTGATTTACTTCTGTGTTTTGGGTCATTGTCCTGTTGCATCACCCAACCTCTGAGCTTCAATTGGCAGACAGATAGCGTAACATTCTCCTGCAAAATGTCGACAAACTTGGGAATTAATTTTCCTGTCGATGATAGCCAGCTGTCCAGGCCCTGAGACAGCAAAGCAGCCCCAAACCATGATGCTCCCTCCACCATACTTTACAGTTGGGATGAGGTTTTGATGTTGGTGTGCTGTGCCTTTTTTTCTCCACACATAGTGTTGTGTGTTCCTTCCAAACAACTCAACTGTAGTTTCATCTGTCCACAGAATATTTTGCCAGTAGCGCTGTGGAACATCCAGGTGTACTTTTACAAACTTCAGACATGCAGCAATGTTTTTTGGACAGCAGTGGCTTCTTCCGTGGTGTCCTATGAACACCATTCTTATTTAGTGTTTTACGTATCGTAGACTCGTCAACAGAGATGTTTGCATGTTCCAGAGATTTCTGTAAGTCTTTAGCTGACACTAGGATTCTTCTTATCCTCATTGAGCATTGTGCACTGTGCTCTTGCAGTCATCTTTGCAGGATTGCCACTCCTAGGGAGAGTAGCAACAGAGCTGAACTTTCTCCATTTATAGACAATTTGTCTTACCGTGGACTGATGAACATCAAGGCTTTTAGAGATACTTTTGTAACTCTTTCCAGCTTTACGCAAGTCAACAATTCTTAATCTTAGGTCTTCTGAGATCTCTTTTGTTCGAGGCATGGTTCACATCAGGCAATGCTTCTTGTGAATAGCAAACTCACATTTTGTGAGTGTCTTTTATAGGGCCAGGCAGCTTTAACCAACATCTCCAATCTCATCTCCGCATGCGTTTACTGTGAACACTGAGGCTGTACCAGCTTTAAGTTACAGTTTTACTGTGAACACTGAGACTGTACCCGCTTTAAGTTACAGTTTTACTGTGAACACTGAGGCTGTACCAGCTTTAAGTTACACTTTTAACAGTGGCCAAGTAGGCTTTTGTTTTCTGTTTGGTCATAATGTAGGCCCACCAGAGAGCCGACAATAAAAACAACTATGGAGAAAATGCATCCCATAACAATTTAAGATGGAAATAGCTGTTCTATCATTCAGCCTATAGTAGCAGCCAATGTGTGGTGTTCAATGTAGGCCAACATTCCATGACTTTTGACAAAAAAACATACAGTACAGGGCTTAACCTGTTTATCCACTTGCCCTTCAGACAAGGAGGTGACTGAAAATGTTGTTGTGTTTTGATGCTAGAAACCACTTTATAAAATAAAATGCATTATTATGCCCATACCATTATTACAGAGAATCAGACAAATTATCCTACCTTCTGCCTATTGGGTACTTATTCAAGCCTGTCTCAAAATACAACACTGCCCCTTTAAGACAAAAAAAACCCTCTACCCGACTCTCATTTCAAAGAGAAATGTACACGTTTTGTGCTCATGTAGGAAGCAATCACTCCCCTATTGCTGACTACACATTATCTATAACTAGGCTATTAACTCACTGGCTACATGCAGCTCTTGCTTTGATCTCAAAACAAGCACATCTACTCATGACCACAGCTGTAAACACAGTCCAGTTCAAAGTAAATGGCATAAATTCATATGGCAATGGTCTATTTGCATATAGGCATTCTGCAGCTCTGATTGGTTATGCCGCACCGGTCTGTGTAGAGTACGGGCTGAGTCGTGCACAATAGAATCCTACTTGGACGCGTTCTACCTACAACATCTCTTGCATAGTTAGTTTTGTTTCGGTATGTTACATTGAAAGTGTCTAATATTGTATTGATTCGCTCACAATTGCCACAGTAAAGGGAAACGTTGATAGTGTTATCTAACAGGGAAAAGTCTAGAAAGTTGAGTGAAGTTCAATCTCGTGCTCCTCTACGTGGGCTGATAATTCTTCTGAGCTCTGTGCGGTGTTCCCAGCGCGGCAGTCTTGGGCTACTGCTCAGCTTAGAGGGAACATTGACCTCAACGCCATCGAACACCTTTGGGATGAATTGGAATGCGAGCCAGGCCTAATCGCCCAACATCAGTGCCCCGACCTCACTAATGCTCTTGTGGCTGAATGGAAGCAAGTCCCCGCAGCAATGTTCCAACATATAGTGGAAAGCCTTCCCAGAAGAGTGGAGGCTGTTATAACAGCAAAATATGGACCAACTCCATATTAATGACCATGATATTGGAATGAGATGTTCGATGAGCAGTTGTCCACATACTTTTGGTCATGTAGTCTACTTCCAATAAAGCATTGTTTCTCCTACTATGATTTTGCCCTCCCATGGGGGAAATGTTGCAGTACAGTCTTCTTTTTTTTGGTATCCCAGGGCAACACCAGAGATGAAGTCCTGGCCAATCGTTTGCTGGAGTTCCTGATGAGGAACAGCTTCCACCCCAAGAGACCCGTCTTCAGACACAACCTGGAGATAATTCGCACTGTGGTGGAGTGCTGGAAGGACTGTCTGGATGTGCCCTACAAGTGAGAATGACCCTAGTACAAGCATTTCATTTCCTTTCCCACTGATTTCCCCAAGCTTTTGAAAACCTTCTTAAAAAAGTGAACTATCCTTTTAATATCAACATGCATCCTCTTTCTTCTTTGTTGCGCAGCCTGATCTACGAGCGTTTCTGCGGCACAGACCCAAATAGTAAAGATAACTCTGTAGGACTCCAGCTGCTGGGCATCGTTCTGGCCAACAGCCTCCCTGCCTACGATGCCAGGAAGTGTGATATCGAGTACGACAGGTAAATGGGCAACCTGTGTGTCTGTCTGTCGAGAAAGTAAACGAATGCATCAGCTGATTAGATTGATGATGAGCATGATTGTGGTTATGATGAAGAAGATTATTATGATTGTGGTTATGGTGATGATGATTGTGGTTATGATGATGAGCATGATTGTGGTGATGATGAAGAAGATTATTATGGTGATGATGATGATTGTGGTTATGATGATGAGCATGAGCATGATTGTGGTTATGATGAAGAAGATTATTATGGTGGTGGTGATGATGATTGTTATGATGATGATGACTATTAGTATTATTAGTAGTAGTATTATGGCATTATTTACCTTACTATTGTTGACCTTATTTTACCTGGTAAACGTGATTGAAAACCCATTCCTCCATTGTGAGTGTTGCATTGAATGAGGGTACTGAGTGTTTCAGTGAATAAGGCCTGACTATGTGAAATGTGTTGCAGGTATATCCAGTCCCTGACCAACAACCTGGCCTTCACCAGATATAAGGAGGTCTACTCTGCAGCCGCTGAGATCATCGGTCTTATCTTGAAGAACATGACTGAAAAGGACAGTGTATGTTAACTTGTCCTCTTGATAATCCTAAACCCAAATGATGGACTTTATTTACTTTTTATTTGAACATGATTCAACATGTTTTTTCTTTCTTTCAGCAACCTGATGCATCGCTGCTCAGTCTCACTGTAAATAAATTAAAAGATCTGAAGAAAAAAGACCTGGATGACAAATTCATTATCTGCTTGAGCAAAGTTTCCAAACACTTTCCTCCCTTTATGGACCGGTAAGAGTAGTGTTTTTATCTTGTAACTTCCTGAAACACCATGATCTAGTAAGCTAGTTCAGCCCAGGTCCATCAGTGCCTTAGGCGCTAAAACTGAAGTAAATAATTTAGCTAATTCACTGGATACAAAATTAACTGGGCTAAAAGTGAAGCTGCACTCCTTCACTGTCATACATTTCCGACTTACTTTGATAATGCTCCTTTTGTTAGGAAGGATTTACAAATATTTGTAGATAAACATCGGGTCACCTCGATTAGAATGGATTCTGGAGGAAGACTTCCTGGCTGGTTTGCTCTAATCAAATCTGGGCAATTTACCCAGTTATTTTGATACGCAAGGCTACTTTCTAAATACACAAAGCAGATTTATGAGAGTTTGTAAACATTTTTGCTGTACTGTTTACACCTGTTGTATCCTGTTCACATGACAAATAAAGTTGATTTTGATTTGACTTACAATAATGTGTGTTTGTGTGTGCGCGCACACTTGTGTGTCTATATTAGGTTTGTCAACGTAGTGTCCTACCTGCTGCCGAAGCTGCACGGCATGTTGAAGACCCACTGTCTGGAGTGTGTTTTCAGCCGGGCCGAAGTCATCCCAGACATCTACCTGCTGTTGAAGACCAAGGGATTCACCCAGATCATGGCCCACAGGTTTGCACCCTACACACACGCACATATATGGCCTGGACTAAAAAGCTTGGTCAATTGGAGAATCTCCAGTGTAATCGCTTTTTAGTCCAGGACCAGCCTTAATCAGTGTCAGACATAAACTCCGGTAGAAACCACATGACGTTGTTGCCGTTCTCCTAGGGATGAGGTGAGACAGAGAGTGTGTCTGGACATCATCCACAAGATCCTGGCCAAGCTGAAGCCAGCGGAGCTCCAGGAGGTCCTGGGAGCCGTCACAGCATTCATCTCCCACCCCTCGCCGGCCTGCAGAGAGAGGATGTACGACATCCTCATGTGGATTCAGGATAACTACAGGTTGGTACAGTGCTCATTTTAGGACAGCCTCACCGCATTGATTCAATCACCATGCCTCACGCTTACACAACAACAGTTTAGTTCCTATTTGGACCCCACCACAATGCCCCCTATAATTGCTCTAATGTTGATGCTCGGGAAATTACGGATACAATGATTGTGAAAGGCTAACGAAGTCATTTGTTTTCAGTGATGTAGAGAGTCAGTCTGACAGTGTTTCGGTGGAAGTGTTCAACGAGGCAAAGGAAACCCTGCTTCAGGGACTTACCGATGGAAACCAAGGGCTGCAGTAAGTACTTATCTTACATGTGGCATAAAAGTAATTTCTCATAAAGTAGTGTCTGTAGCATTCTGCCTCCCCTCAATCTGCAGGCTGTACGTGCGTAACTTCTGGAGCCACGAGAAGCGCCTGCCCAAAGCCACCCTGGAGCGCATGCTGGTGTTGCTGCACTCTCTATACTCTAGTCGCATCGAGGAACACTTCCTCAGTCTGGCCACTAACCTGCTCCTGGAGATGACCAGCCAGAGTCCAGACTACACACGCAACATGTTTGAGTACCCGCTGTCCGAGTGCAAGTTCCAGGTCAGGAGACTGTGACCACCGTAGAAATCAAATAATTTATTTCTAGATCATTCTTTCAAGATTGTTATTTTTAGAACATTCTATTTCTATGAAGTGACTAATATAGGCTTCAGCCTGTAAAGAATGCACATTTTGATAGATGTACTTTAACAAAACAATGTGACAGAAAAGTACATTAAAATGTATCTTTTCAGGTTTATAACATTTAAATGTGAATTCCACACATGATCACGAAAGACACAGACATCTACTACTGTGGGGAAATCTGCAATAAGACTGTAGAGCAAAGTGTTTTGATGACGTTTTCTCTCTCTTCAAGGACTATGTGATTGATTCGAACTGGCGTCTCAGGAGCACCGTCCTAACCCCGATGTTTGTGGAAACTCAAGCCACACAGGGAGCCACGCAGGGCCTGGAGAGCTCCACGTCTCAACCAGGGACCGTGAGGAACCAGCTCCGAGCAACACAAGGCTCACTGGAGTTCAGCCAGACTCAAGCTCCAGGTATGTACGTCCCCTTTCCTTCAAAAAGCCTTTGAAACTGAGATATTCAGTTGGTTTGGGGTATGGGGGTGAGTTAGCTATGACTAACCAGCTGTAACTAACTAAATGTTAGCTATACATTTGAGTTAACTCTTTGATAGTGTTTAGCATGCTTGTGTTTTTTGTGTGGTTACGTGCGTTTTATATTGTTTTGTTTCCCTGTATTTCAGGCCGGCGCTCCGCCTATAACTGGTTGACCGGCAGCAGCGTGGACACCCTGGCTGAGTACTCGCTGTCCTCTGAGTCCCTTTCCGCTCTACTCGTGTTCGACAAGAAGAAGCCGGCTGCTTGGAGGCCCACCGGGGACGGCTTTGGCACCAGGCGCCTCGCCTCGCCTTCTGACGAGGGTGACAGCCGCAGCAAAGGCTAGTCTCAAGTCTCATACCACCATTTGATGTTATTCCTTTTGTTTAAAAATGATAACACAATAGTCTCAGAATGAACATGGACCAGGACATAAAGAATAAGAAACAGATTTTTTTTTTTTCATTGCAAAGAAAACATTTTTCTCCAAATGTTTTCCGTTGTGTGCACTTATGGATACTGTATGTCTATCAGCTGTCAATGTCCTGTTTGTCTGCTTCCCTTCAACAGCTCAGAGTGAACAACGCGCCGACATCCTGAGGCTGAGGAGACGCTTCCTCAAGGACCAAGAGAAAGTCAGCTTGGGCTTCGCCAAGAAGGAAATACGCCACCAAAGACATGAGAAGGCAAGCGTCAAGAAAGCCCCTTTTTAAGTGAAGGAGTTATACACAGAGTGTACAAAACACTAGGAAAACCTAATATTGAGTTGCACCCCCCTCCCTTTGCCTTCAGAACAGCCTAAATTCAGCGGGGAATGGACTCTACAAGGTGTCAAAAACATTCCACAGGGTTGCTTGCCCATGTTGACCCGAATGTTTCCCACAGTTGTGTCAAGTTGGCTGGATGTGTTTTGGGTGATGGACCATTCTTGATACACATGGGGAAACTGTTGAACGTGAGAAACTCCGTAGCGTTGCACTCAAACCAGTGCGCCTGGCACCTACTACCATACCCTGTTCAAAGTCACTTAAATATTTTGTCTTGCCATTCACCCTCTGAATGGCACACAATCCATGTCTCAAGGCTTAAAAATGCTTCTTTAACCTGTCTTAACTGTCTTTAACTTCTCTTCATCTACACTGATTTTGATGTGGATTTAACAGGTAACCTCAATAAGTGATCATAGCTATTACCTGGTTTCATCTGGTGAGCCTGAAAGAGCAGGTGTTCCTAATGTTTTGTACACTCAGTGTAGATCAAATGCATATTGGTTCTGTATTTGTAGTTATCTGCATTTCAATCTTTTTTTGCTTGAGTTTTATGCTGCCATTTTGTCTTCTAACTGGCCGGGTTATGTGTTAACTTAGGACAAGATGGCCGACCAGAGGCTAAGAAAGGAGGCCCAGGTCACTCTGTACCGCAGCTACAGATCCGGAGACTTGCCTGATATCCAGATCCAGCACAGTAGCCTCATCGCTCCCCTGCAGGCTCTGGCACAGGTCTGTCCCACCTCTGGTGGATGGCCACCCCACTGTTACGTCACTTTCATTTACTATACTCACTTTACTTTTGTTTAACATTTCACTTTGGGTAATAAAAAGTAGTGCTCTGTGTTGTGGGAGAGCAGAACACACATTTCCATCTCATCATTGCTGGACTCAAGTTCTCCTCTACTTCATTTTATTCTAAATGTCTTTCCCCAGAGAGATCCCACTCTGGCCAAGCAGCTGTTCAGCTCCCTGTTTGCTGGTGTCCTGCAAGAAATGGACGGCTTGGAGAAGTCTAATGAGGAGAAGAAGAGGATCAAGGAGGAGCTACTGAGGGATATGAACGGGTTCCTAAGCAAGAGTACCCTTTACTTTCCTCCTTTTGTTGCATGTGTGCAGGTTCGAGACTTCTCACGTTTTTTTCACTGTGTGTAGAGGATGGTTCAGTTGTTTTAGGTCAGTTATTTTGGTATTATTGTGGAATATTTCTCATATGTTGGCATCTGCATTTGTAATACTTGAATCTTTGCCATCTCTGCTACAGTTGAAGTTGGAAGTTTACATACCCTTAGATTGGAGTCATTTAAAACTCATTTTTCAACCACGCCACAAATGTCTTGTTAACAAACTATAGTTTTGGCAAGTCTGTTAGGACATCCACTTTGTGCATGACACAAGTAATTTTTCCAACAATTGTTTACAGACAGATTATTTAACAATTCCAGTGGGTCAGAAGTTTACATACACTAAGTTGACTGTGCCTTTAACCAGCTTGGAAAATGACAGAAAACGATGTCATGGCTTTAGAAGCTTCTGATAGGCTAATTGACATTATTTGAGTCAATTGGAGGTGTACCTGTGGATGTATTTCAAGGCCTACCTTCAAAGCTCAGTGCCTCTTTGCTTGACATCATGGGAAAATCAAAAGAAATCAGTCAAGACCTCAAAAAAAAAATGGTGGATCTCCACAAGTCTGGTTCATCCTTGAGAGCAATTTCCAAACGCCTGAAGGTACCGCGTTCATCTGTACAAACAATAGTACGCAAGTATAAACACCATGGGACCACGCAGCTGTCATACCGCTCAGGAAGGAGATGCGTTCTGTGCAAATCAATCCCAGAACAACAACAAAAGACCTTGTGAAGATGCTGGAGGAAACGGGTGCAAAATATCTGTATCCACAGTACAACGAGTCCTACATCGACACAACCTGAAAGGCCGCTCAGCAAGGAAGACGCCACTGCTCCAAACCCGCCATAAAAAAAGCCAGACTACAGTTTGCAACTGCACATGGGGACAAAGATCGTACTTTTTGGAGAAATGTTGTCAGGTCTGATGAAACAAAAATAGAACTGTTTGACCATAATGACCATCATTATGTTTAGCGGAAAAAGGGGGAGGCTTGCAAGCTGAGGGAACACCATCACAACCGTGAAGCACAGGGGTGGCAGCATCATGTTACGGGGGTGCTTTGCTGCAGGAGGGACTGATGCACTTCACAAAATAGATGGCACCATGAGGCAGGAAAATGATGTGGATTTATTGAAGCAACATCACAAGACATCAGTCAGGAAGTTAAAGCTTGGTCGCAAATGGGTCTTCCAAATGAACAATGACCTTAAGCACACCTCCAAAGTTGTGGCAAAATGGCTTAAGGACAACAAAGTCAAGGTATTGGAGTGGCCACCACAAAGCCCTGACCTCAATGCTATAGAAAATGTGAGGGCAGAACTGAAAATGCGTGTGCGAGCAAGGAGGCATACAAACCTGACTCAGTTACACCAGCTCTGTCAGGAGGAATGGGCCAAAATTCACCCAACTTATTGAGGGAAGTATGTGGAAGGCTACCCGAAACGTTTGACCCAAGTTAAACAATTTAAAGGAAATGCTACCAAGTACTAATTGAGTGTATGTAAACATGTGACCCACTGGGAATGTGATGAAAGAAATAAAAGCTGAAATAAATCATTCTCTCTTCTATTATTCTGACATTTCACATTTTTAAAATAAAGTGGTGATCCTAACTGACCTAAGACAGGGAATTTTTACTAGGATTAAATTTCTGGAATCGTGAATCTGAATTTAAATGTATTTGGCTATGGTTTATGTAAACTTCCGACTTCAACTGTATGTTGTGGGCGTGCATGTATTATTCATTGCATACAGTAAGAAAAAATGTGATGCATTCACAGAAATACCCAGTGAACAAGATGATTTGCAAGATGACTGGTGTGTGTTTTTGCAGGACATGAGCTACCAGCACAAGGATCTGCTCCAGATGCAGCCTGCAGCAGTGAGCTCCAGCTGCCTGGCCAGCCTCCAGCAGCCCACTGGCATCCTGTTGCTGGAGGAGGGCTTGGTCCAGGGCTGCAGCCCCGAAGAGCCCCCTGCCAAACGGGCCCGCGGCGGACGCAAAGAGGTCCCTCCAGACACAGAGAAATGGATTCATCTGGCAAAGTATGTAACGGTAGTTTGAGGATCTAATAAAAGGGAATCATAATTATAGGTTGGATTTATTTCTGCAGAGCCCTTTTTCAAGTGCTAAACATGCGTTAGCTGTACACACACACACACCTCATCTAATACAGTACTATACATTTGAATTTGTGGTATTGTTTTTCCTTTTTATCTCCTCCAGACTCTACAGATCTCTAGGCGACTACGATGTCGTTCGGGGGATCTTTGGCGGCAAGATTGGGACCAAGTCAATCACATGCACTGCTCTGCAAGCGGAAGCCAGCAGCAACTATGCTGAGGCAGTGAGGCTCTACAACGAGGTAATGCATTGAGAATTCAATTCAATTGCCTCATTGAGATGTGATTATTTGTGCAAGTACATGTGTATAAAAGGAATACAGATACAACACCGACATCCAACAAATCAATGTTTTTAAGTTTGCTGGTCCTGGAGTAGATGGTACTCCTGTTACTCTATCACCCCATAGTGTATTATAAGACTTATAAGCATTCATAACAGCATTCATAACAGCTCACCGCTCCTTACAACAGTCATCGTAACTGCATTAAAGGTTATACATGCAGTCATATTGCATTACACACAGGTGGTTTATAAAAAGTGTTACCAAATATAACACCTTTTAACGTTGATGCTCACGTTGATGTTCCTCAACGCGGCAGGCGCTCAACACGGAGTGGAGTGACGGCGAGCCCACGGACACAGAGAAGGACTTCTGGGAAATGGCGGCCCTGGAGGCATACAGCCATTTGACAGAGTGGAAGTCTCTGCAGTACTGCTCTATCGTCAACATCGACCAGGAACAGCCAGTCAACCTGGACAAGATGTGGGCAGAACCCTTCTATCAGGTAATCCCATCCCACAGAGTTGGATAGAGGGCTTGACACAGCCTGCATGAGTTGTGCCATTGAAGCCTTTCACCATTTTTAAAGTAGTCAACTGGGTGGGACTTCCTATGGGGTAAGGAGGGATCATAGAATAAATGACAAACCACAAAATTAGGTATTTGCTTTTATTTAGTCTATTTATAGTATGTATGTACTATATCAAAGCTATCTACCGTAGCAGTTTGCTTTTGTCTTGCACGATGGATTGTATTCAGGAATGTGTGTGTTGGTGTCACAAGAATTTTCAATCCCAATGATGATAACTAAACAATTATTTAAGCTTTGACCAATCCCTGAGGTTCGTAAGACCCTGGGTTTAATAATAATTAAACAAAGGTTGGTTCTTTATTCACGAGAATGTTCTGAAGTCCATAATACAAAGACATGTCATTTTATAACTCTCACCCCCCCTACCTACCTACACACTGACACACAAACAGTACGGGGATTACACACACACACACACAAACAGTAGGTGGGATGTATCTTTCCCCACAGTTCACATTCCTCGTTTACCGTTCTCTCCCTCCCGAGATTAGAGGGACCTTGACAGCGTCTCTTTCCTGTCGTAAGTTTTTCAAAGTTCCAACCAGGTCAGGTCATGAATAGTTTAATTGTCCTCTGTGATGTCTTAGTCACACACACATTTCTCTCCCTTACTTGTCTCGACCAAATCTTATTGGACTTTAGTCTAATTATTCTTTATACATTTTACATGTCTAATAATTACGTTAGTCTAATTATTCTTATACGTGTTACATAATCTAATAATTATGTTTCAAGGTGGAATTCTTTAGTCATTACCTTAAACATATAAATTCCCTTATCAGTTGGCTTTTGACTTGCACGATGGATTGTATTCATGAATGTGTGTGTTGGCTTTTGACAGGAAACATACCTGCAGTATATGATGCGCAGTATGTTGAAGCAGCTGCAGCTGGGGGAGAGGGACCAGGCTCTGCTCAGCTTCGTGGACAGTGCCATGAAGGTGGAAGAGCGCAAGGCCCTGCTGGAGAGCCACTACAGCCAGGAACTCAGCCTGCTCTACATCCTGCAGGAGGACTACGACCGCGCCAAGTATTACGCCAACAACTGCTTGCAGGTCTTCATGCAGGTCAGTGGCACCACAAGATGACAGATACTGCTACTGTAGTTACTGCTAGTGTGCGAGGGGGGAAGGATTGTAGGAAACGTGGTTAGTGTCGATGGAGTAGTGCAGACAGAGTCAGTTGTCATTTAAATATGGAGGTGCCTGATCACACTCAATCACTCACTCACTTGTACATTTCCTCTCTCATGTCTCTGTGAAGAACTACTCTAGTGTGGACTCTCTGCTGAACCGCAGCCGGTTGACCATTCTGCAGTCGGTGCAGGCTTTGACAGAGATCCAGGACTTCCTCCAGTTCATCACTGGAGAGGGTGAGTGCCCCCCAATCGCGCTAATTTTGATCTGAGGCACCATATCATCTTGCTATTTTGTGACCAACTGGGGTTCGAACCCGGGTTACCGGTGTTAGTCCACTGAGCTATCTCGCTGTTTTGATTCACCATAATATCCTGCATAGGTGACAAAATATATGTTCTATTTATCTCTTTTTGTCGTAGTTTCCATTAACTCCCTACAAAACCTCATTAGACGATGGATTGACCGCTACCCTGACGCCAAAATGGATCCAATGAATGTATGGGATGATATCATTACGTCTCGGTAAGAGGTTGTTTCTTTTTTTTGAAGAAGAAGAAAATGTCTATATAATGCAGGGTGTGTGGTTTCTTTGTACTGTCAAAATATCCCCTTCTACCTGCCCATGGTCCAGATGTTTCTTCCTGGACAAGATATGCGAGAAGCTCAGCAACCAGACCACTAGTGACACCATGGAGGTAGACGGGGCAGAGCTGGACCAAGCCCAGGACCTCGACACTATCGTCAAGGACTGCAAGTTTAGTATGAAGCTATGCATGGCTGACAGCGCTTGGAAACAGGTGAGATCTTAGTCTGTCTCCCGATGCTCTCCAGAACCGAGGGGCTCTTGCTCACAGCCGAGGCCATGTGTTTTTGTTTGATCATTGTCCATTGTGGATGTCCTCCCGTGGCCACACAGGAAGTGAAACATTGCACCTTTTTAAAATGCTTTTCATTCCAGAGCAACTTCCCTGTAGCCACCAAGCTGCTGAAGGAGCTCCACCGAGAGGCCAAGACTCAGAGAGCCTGGCTGCTGCGTTGGGTCCACAGCTTCAGTCGCTTCAGCCACAAACGCAGCCTGGGTCAGGGGCCCGTGGAGCAGATCGCCACCATGCTGAAGGCTATCCCACTGCTGGGTAAGATCATGGATACTTGGAGGTTTGTTATGGCCAGTTATGGACTGTCCTGGGATCAATAGTGTCCAAACCATTTGCCTGAGTTTGATTAAGCTCCTCAAGTGTTGTAAAAAGGACTACATAAATCTTAATTTTATTCAGTGAGCAAGTTTGTTAAGAAAAATGGGTGCATGTTGCCTCAACGTGACATGGTGCAGCCCTTACGTTCAGTCTTGTCCTCTATAGATGACCTTCAGGCCGAGTGCCAGAGTGCCAGCGGCCATGTTTTCAGAGAACAGAAGATCCTGTTGGGAACGTCCTACCACATCATGGCCTCGGCTGTGAGCAGGAGCCCCTCAGTTCTGGAGAGCATCGGGAGAGAGAAGGCAGACAGAGTTCTGCAGCTAGCTGGGTCTTCCTCAACAGCTAGTCAGCAGAAGGTATACAATTATGGGGCATCATTTGTAACCTGCTGTATTTTTTCAAAAAGATGAATTCCGTGCCACATAAGAACATTTCTAACCCTTTGTGCAGGCGGTGGTAGGGCTGCAGGTGCGAGCTCTGGAGTTGTTCAGTGGTGCCGTGAGGAGGGCGGATGAGGAAGTCCAGTCCTACACTCAGGAGTGTTTAGACACCAGCGGCATCGTCGAGGCCTACATGGCTCTGGCCAACTTCTGTGACCAAAGATTGCGTGAAGAGGAGCAAAGCAGTAACAGTGAGTCCCTCCAGCACCTCTGACTTTAGCCCTAGTTTCCTGGAAAGATGAGTGTATCACTATGTACGATTTGGTCCCTGGTTAGATGTAATTGTTACGCTGAGTTTTGTTAAGCATCAGACAGTATCAGTTGTCATTGTATAATGTCTTTAGTAGATTCCAGCTGAAATAGGACTGACATTTAGTTAGGGAAACCAACTATTAGACACAGTAATGTACCCTTATTGCTGTTTAGGCAGTGACTAATCGTCTAATCACTACTAACGTGTCTATCTGGATGTTGTCTTGTAGTTAGTGATTTCCCTGAGCTGGCCACCCTGCCTGTTCACGTGGTAGAGAGCATGCTCAAAGCCCTGAAGCTGAACTCAGAAGAGGCCCGGCTCAGGTTCCCCCGTCTCCTGCAGATCATCGAGCTCTATCCTGCTGAGACTCTGGACCTCATGGCCAAAGAGGTAGGGAGCCTACCAGGGTCCGGGTCCATAAGAAAGCTTTTCCTCAAAATACTATAGCTTTGTTTAGAATTAGCAGCTCAAAGTTCCCATGTTGTGGTTGACAGATGGTGACGGTGCCCTGCTGGCTGTTGATTGGCTGGATCAGTCAGATGATGGCCTTGTTGGACAAGCCCGAGGCTGTGGCGGTGCAGCATATGATTGGTCAGATTGCAGAGTGCTACCCCCAGGCGCTGGTCTACCCCTACATGATCAGCAGTGAGAGCTACCACTTTGAGGACTCGGCCAGTGGACACAAACACCAGGAGTTTGTCAACAGGTACTGTACTGCTTCCACCCTGGCTGTCTACTCAGCTCGCCAAAAGACCATGGACGCTGAATTTTGAATCATACTATCACATAGTAACAAATTGTGTTACTAGACATGGATCCAGTATCAAGCAATGCCGAACAGTTCAGTGTTCACTACAGTGTATTTTATTACGCTTTATGTTACAGTCCACTATTTACCTGTATGGAATTTATTCAAAAATTACATCTGCTCATAACCTAGCCTATTCCTTTGGGATTCATTGAAACAAGCACCACTAGGAATAATTGGTATTTTATAATAACTGCTACGGGTGATGTGTGTGTTGGACAGGCTCAAGTCCCTATTGGATAAAGGCGGTGCTGTGCGGGACTTTGTTGATGCCCTCCAGCAGCTAACAAACCCTGAGATGCTTTTCAAGGTGGTTGATGATTACAACATTGAAACAAGTGAACCATTTTCTTATTGCGGTCATCAGTGGTTGTTGATTCTTCTCAGTTCATTTTGAGGTGTAGATTCTGATAACATTTTCATGTGATTGTCACAGGATTGGTGGGACGATGTAAAAACTGAATGTGAGAAAACGAGTTTCGATAAGAAGAGGATGAGGAACATGTATGAAGAAATGTATTCTTCCCTCTGCGATCAGAAGTCACAAGGCCTTGGCGCATTCCGCCAGAGGTTTATACAGGTTGGCATCTTCACATATCATAAAAACACAGATACAGGTATACTTGTCATATACAGTACATTCGGTAATAATTCAGACCCCTTTACTTTTTCCACATTTTGTTATGTTACAGCCTTATTCTAATTATTATATATTTTTATTCTCATCAACCTACACACAATACCCCATAGAAATGTTTCAAAATGTATTATAAATATTTTTTTAAACAGATACCTTAGTATTCAGACCCTTTGCTATGAGACTCAAAATTGAGCTTGGGTGTATCCTGTTTCCATTGATCACCCTTGAGATGTTTCACAACTGTGGGAAGCATTGGAGTCAACATGGGCCAGCATCCCTGTAGAACACTTTCAACACCTTGTAAGAGTCCATGCCCTGACGAATTGAGGCTGTTCTGAGTGCAAAAGGGGGTGCAACTCAGTATTAGGAAGGTGTTCCTAATGTTTTGTATACTCGTGTATATCATACATGTTATTATATTCCACTGAAATCACTCATTTCGGTGCACTCTAGAAATTTGCCAAGGAAGTGGAGAAGTGGTTGGGCCGTGGTGGTGCCAAGCTTTTTGAGAAGCGGAGAGACAAGGCCTTCCTGAGGCAGGTGGACACAGACCTGATAAGATCCATGCGCGAGTTCCAGAAAGAGCCAGGGAACCTGAAGGAATACTCCCCCTGGCTGAGCGGCTTCAAAGCCGACTCACTCCGGAACGAGCTGGAAGTCCCAGGTCAGTAGGGATGCAACGTTTCTCATGTCAAGTTATACGCAGGTGATGCCATTTTGCTTTCCAGCCGTCACTTTATGTATAATATATGATCACCAATAGTATGTGATTTATCTCCTCTTGTCTTTTAGGGCAATATAACAGCAGATCCAAACCTTTGCCAGAGTATCATGCAAAAATTACAGGATTTGATGAAAGGGTATGATCCAAAGCTGTTATTTCCACTTCCTGTTGTTCTCTTGACCATCACTTTAGCCTCTATTTCAATTGAATATGTTGCTGTTTGCAACCCTGAATGTTACTTCGGGGTCCTTTTTATATCTAGGCATGGATATAATCTAGGGGAAATAGTAGTAGCACTTCATTTAACTTCTGTGTGTCCGTCCCCAGGTAAAGGTGATGAACTCCATCCGGCGGCCCAAGCGTCTGATCGTGCGCGGGGACGACGAGCGGGAGTACCCATTTTTGGTGAAGGGCGGAGAGGACCTCCGTCAGGACCAGCGCATCGAACAGCTCTTCACCGTCATGAACATCCTCCTGGCCCAGAATACCACCTGCGCCCACAGCAGCATGCAGCTCCGAACCTACCAGGTGGTGCCCATAACCACCAGGTAGCTTTTCATGTTATTTAAAGTGTTTTCCCGACCCAGTCCTCAGGGCCAAAATATTTTATCCATCACTAGCACAAGTGATTCAACTACAAATCATCATTGTGTAAATGTGGCAGTTTAAAATTAACAGCTAGTATTGTAGTGTCAGGGGGTCATGAAGTTATTTTCTGTTTACCAAGCAGACAGCTCCTGTACTTTTCAGTATGTTTTTGATGTATCCTTACAGAATTGGACTGATTGAGTGGATGGAGAATACCTGTACGCTAAAAGACCTGCTGCTCCGCACCAGGACTGAGGAGGAGCAGCAGACTCTAACTAGGTACAGTAGTAGCAGATATGCCAAAAATCTACAACTGATCTCACTGACGATCTAGACAAAACAAATGTATCCTTTTGTCTTTGTTCACTGTAGACCGAATGAAGTCTATGACAACTGGCTCACCAAAGTCACCAAATCAGATGCTCGTCAAATACAAGGTATCGAACGCTATGCTGAGTCTTACAAGTAAGTCAACTGAACTGCGTGTTATACTTAAACATAATAACCTCACTGACCCTGTTATTATGCATTTATCTAGTAAATATGTATCCTGGGTGTTGTGCTGTAATAAATCCTATTTATGCCTTTGTTTTTTATAACCGTTCCAGATCATTTTCCATTTAAATGTATTTATGCCATCTATTACAGGATGGCAAATCGCAATGAAACAGTTCATCATTTCATGAAGATGGAACAGCTTGTACCGGGCGATCTGCTGAGGTGGGTTTCTAATTTCTATAATGACCTACACCATTGTGTATAGATGCAGCTATCAAGCCGTTACATTTAGTAAACAAACCTTTCCTTCCTCATTTTCTTGAAGAAATCCCTGATCTGACATGGCCGGATTGGTGAAAGCTACTGTTTGTGATAGAACGGTTTACACCTATCAATTTGTTTTTGATCAGTGCTTACTTCAAGAAAGAAAGGGATGAAGGATGTTTATTAACAGGGCCCAAAGCATTGATCCTATCAATTATCATTAGAGCACACTGAAGTGGAGCAGTCTTCAGTCCAATACCGAGGGACAATCCATGTCATGAAAAGTTTCTGTACACGTAATAGAAGATTAATCCAGCGTGTGCCGGCCATACATTCTTCTGCAAATTCAAAAAGGGCCGTTGTCAATCTTTTTTTCCAGGAGAGCGTTTGTCAGGATGAGCACCACCCCCGAAGCCTTCCTCTCTCTGCGCTCCCACTTCACCAGCTCCCATGCTTTGCTCTGTATCAGCCAATGGCTCCTGGGCATCGGCGACCGTCACCTCTCCAACTTCATGATCAACATGGAGACCGGTGGTATGATCGGAATCGACTTTGGCCACGCCTTTGGTTCTGCCACACAGGTGGGCACCCCTGACGTTTTGTTTTGAGGGCAGGGATAGTGTTGAGCAGTGTTTATTAATTCTGGCACATTTGTGTCTTTGTACTACACACGTGATTTTAAACCATCAAAGCAATTTATGAGTTGATCATTTGAATCAACTGTACAGTGGTAGGACAAAATAAATATTTTCACCCATTTGGGCTTCCAGGACCAGGATTAAGACTAACTGGTGTAGTGCATAGTACAGCCTCGTGAGTTGAATGTGCAAGCAGCTATTTATTACATTGGGTATATAAGCATAGTTTCTTTTTGAATGATATTTGTACAAGTTCACATCTCTACAAATATTTATTTCTTGCACAGTTCCTCCCCGTGCCAGAGCTGATGCCATTCCGCTTGACGAGGCAGTTTGTGAATCTGATGCAACCTATGAAACAGTCGGGCCTGATCCAGAGTGTGATGGTGCATTCGTTGAGAGCCTACAGGGCCAACCCTGAGCTGCTGCTCAACACCATGGATGTGTTTGTCAAGGAGCCGTCTCTGGACTGGAAGGTAGTAGTGCACGAGGTCTAGAGTACTTTAATACGATGTGTGTACATTATGACAATGTTACTAACTGGTTTTCACTAACCCTCAGAACTTTGAGCTGAAACAGCTGAAGAAGGGAGGCACTTGGACTGAGAGCGTCAACATAAAAGAAATTAACTGGTACCCTCTACAGAAAGTCAACTTTGCCAGAAGAAAACTAGAAGGAGCAAACCCTGCCACCATAACCAGGTAGGCAATATTTCCTCAGTGGATAACTTTAATTGATTTTGTGTCCAGGGAGTTTTGAAATTGGGTTTTCAAAGTCAGGGTGTTAACTTGTGTATATGTCTTAAGAGCTCGATTCAATCAAATCCGCACATGGTGAAGAGATCAGCGCAAAGTAAATGAGAACTTTGACCCGGGATTCAGTCTAACGCAGATTAATGACCTGTGCACAATTATTTCCCTTTAAAGGCAATTTCCCCAACATTTACGGAGATACATTTGCTGTGAACTCCACGGATGTTGGCTAAAGCAGAAATCCCTGATCAGTTAATCGCAGTGCACTAGTAATTTATTAGCGCTTGTTTGAATCCCGGCCTTAAACATTTCTTTGGTAGGATGGCTGAATCTGGCCCTTAATCTCTCTTGTTTGTTTTTAGTGAGGAGCTGAAGCTGGGCTTTGAGAAGGACTCTGCCTTCAAGGCCATGCAGTCTGTGGCATTGGGAAATGAGGAGCATAATGTGCGTGCCCGGCTGGGGCCCGACGGCCTGTCGGTAGAGAGCCAGGTGGACTGTCTTTTGGACCAGGCCATGGACCCCAACATTCTGGGGAGGGTCTGGGTGGGCTGGGAGCCCTGGATCTGAAATGCACACATCTCTCCCAATGAGGCCCCTCCGAGACACAACTTAACTATGTTTGAATACTTTAAAAACACATCCTTCCCTGAAGTAATCACTGATTCAACAAAAATGTTTTGCATGTCAGCAATCAAGTTTAATATCACTTTCTAAATACATAAATACAGCCGGTATGACGCCTGTTGTGTCATACGAAGCAAAATGCATGAAACCCGGCTGTACTGCTGTATTTTGAAAGTTATATATCTTAAACGTAATTGCTGACATACATTTTGGGACTACATCAACAATGGACTAATGAAACAAATACCAAATTATAATTTTAGGGTGGAATTTTCCTAAGGATCAGAGATTTCTTCAAGGGAACGAGGAAGCATGTGTTCCTATAGTATTCAAACAGGACCAATCGACTGTTGCCCGCGATATAGTGCTGATGTTGTTCCTTATAGATTATGAAGTCCTGTCTTCAGTCTTTTTATGATTGTTTATCAAAAAAAATGCTTAAATGAATTCTAACACACTCAAATTAGACACTTCATTGTTTAACTGTCTTTTTGTTTGTTTGGAAGGCACTGCATGGCGAATCATTGAATAAAACAGCCTTCCTTCGCTGTGCATTTGCAAGGTTGTCGTCATTGTAGCTCAGCCAAAAGATAAGACGTGTCCATGTTTATTGATCATAGACAACCATAGAAAGAGTTAGGTCAAAACATAATGGGGGTTCATAAGTATGTTTTCCCATGACAGTTTGTAGATGCATTCTCCAGTTCATGGTCCTGTGCTACTGATCATTTACTGTCATAACAGTACAGTAATTTGACACACAAACACTGGAAAAATGACACGGTGTATTCCGTAAGGGGAAATGTTGCAGATAGCTATAGTCGTAACATGATTTCACATTTCTATACATGAATCATAACTGTGCTATACAAAGCATATCTATCTGAACGTTTTGTTACGCTTCACCACCTTGAACCCCAGCTAAATGTAGTATCGTTAATGGTCTATGGTGGGTTAAGGCAGATTAGTCTGGTCAGTCTCAAATCAGAGAATCTGTACAATAAGGGAAGATATTGTTATCCCAGATTATATCAAATTAATCCATGGCTAGTAGTTATTAAATACTCTTTAAAACCCATGTAACATATCCTTAGTTTAAATAGCAAGTTCTCCGTTTAATTTGTCAAACCATTGTCCTTTAGCAACGGTACATCCCGGTAGTTGTTTCTTGAACCCCAATGCTTCCTCTAACCATTACAAGGTCAACGTTGGTTAAAAAAAATGAAATATAGATTTAAGGACACTTGTCATGAGTTGATTCACAGTCTATTTGTACTGGCAACGGCGGTTTTACTCAAGTGCATTTCATTATGTGGAATATTAAGTTATTGTATTGGTGGTTATTACTTGCATATTAATTCAGCATTACAAGAAGCACACACACGTATAAATTAGTTAAATGCCATCGCTTAGATCGCAAACTTTCATGAATAACCTCATTACTTCTGTTAAGGCTTTGGGTTAAAGCAAATAGTAACGGAGTTGAGGGAATGTCCCTAAAGAGGACAAACCGATATAATGACAAGTTAACACAACAAACACATCCCTGTTACATAGACAACTGTAATGATTACCAGGGTTGGACTTCGGAGAGCTGGATTGACAAGTTAGGCAGCCACCTTCGACTGCCCTTGGTTTTCTGGTTTAACAAGAAAGCTTAACGTTGAGTGTGGGTTATTGAGGGTATATAGTCATTTATATACTATGCCCAATTCATGTGTTATCCTTCTCAAAGAACTTGAATGTGCAGAGTTGTTTCATCTGGCCAACTTCTGCTATATGAAATAACCCCCAGAATCATTTCTGGATGTGCATAGCATTTGAGTACAAAACATTTTGTTAAAGGGTTTGGCTATATTTTAGGCCTCCAACCTTTAATAAACTGCATGAGTTTCTTCACTTGGAGTTTGCTTAACTTGAAGTCCTCCGTCAGAATCTCCTCCGTAAGCTGCAGAAGTAGATTCCCATCGATTTTCTCTGTCACGAACGAAGACACAATGTCACCGGAAATGCCGATGAACCGTAACGATTTGGACACCTCTTCGATGGAAAGTCCAGAGAGGTTGGTGGGTGGTTGCCATTGTCCTCCGGGGGCTGGCAGGGAGGGGGAGGACAGTGGCGATAGGGGGGGATAGGAGATGGAGAATATTTCTGTCGTTGTGACCTGGTTGTGTTGTTGGCTGACCAGGCACTTTAGAGTGTCCTGTGCCGTATCTTCGACAGAATCTTTACATGTCTCGTTTGATTTGGGCGTCCTCGGTGGCAAGATGGGGCACGATAGGCTTTGTTTAGTGTTACATTCGTCTATCATATTGTCTCTGTACATTTCCAGGGTGTAGCTCAACGACTTGGTGCAAAACTGATTAGTGTATGAGGCTTTGTGGGATTTCAAGGGGATGGCGCTACCGCCCTTCTGCTCTTTTCTATCAAAGTCCAAAAGGCATGGCGACTTGGGGGTGCCAGAGGGTCTTTTTCTAGGATAGCTGTAGTAACTTCGACAGGGGATGGGCAGGAACTCCTCCATGCTTTGAGAATCCCCTCCACAGAAGTCGTTGGGCCACGATAGTCTAGAAGGGCAGGAGAGTACGCTGTCGAGAGGTGGGCTCACGTGGGATGCTGTCAGGCACTCCTTGTTGCCCTTGACCCAGTTACAGGGGTAACATACGTGGTTCTGCTCGTCTGCCTCGGTCACTTCATTCTCTCCTCCACTGCTGCGAGCAAAACAAAAATAAGTTAGTGAAAGAACTAGGTACGAGTTGAGTCTAAACACTGCTAAAATATTCTGAAATAATGTCACATAGGGCTAAATGTAGCCCAACACTCCAGACCATTGGGAGGGAAACAAGGGCTATTGACTAGTCCGCAATGTGTAAGGAAGTGTGTACATAAGTTGTTTTTAATGGTAATTTCAATGTATCATCTAGGATCAGAATAAAATCCATAGACCAAATCCTAAATTGAGTGGTGTGTGTGAAACATGCATTGAAGTCCAAAGGTATGCGCAAATGATGAGGCTACACATTGGGATTTTACATGCTGTGTAGGCCTGAGGAATAATAGGAGAGAGTGGGGCTTGGAGAGCGCGTTTCCGTCTGCCGAGCCTTAGCTACAGCCGGCGTTGGGGTGGACATCATCTGCTTGGAACTTCGGGGGGGAATGGGAGGGGCGTTCAAATGACGGCATTCTACCTTCACCTGGAGAGGAAGGTAAATCAGAAAGCCTCAAACCATTCCAAAACAGACAGTGAAAACAAGCAATGAACAACTGCTAGGTAATTTGGGAGATGGTTTGTTTTTAGCTGTGAGAGGATGTTTACACCAGTAAAGAATATTAAATTGTTACAATGTAATGTCTCAAATATAATTAACATCAATATTTTCTCCAATTTGCTTGGTAGTAATACTGGAATATTAGTTGTTAAATGTAGCCATGATGATAGAATTCATGTGTACTCACAGCTTCAGACTTTGGTGGGACTGGGGGCGGAGCTAGACAGATTTCAGAGCTGACCATTGGACCCATATGACAGGAGGAGGCGGGGTATGATATGACAGCCGTGGAGGTGGCGATGGTGTTGCTGGTGCCTCTTGGATCCTCGCCGCCTACACTGTGCCCTCCTCTTCCCCGACTTGATCTCAAGTGGTCCAGCCACAGCTCCTCGTAGGGAACATCTGACTTGCTCATGTCCTCCAGCAGCTCAGGGAAGAGGTACTCTGTGTCAACTGAATCAGCCAGCACGCCCTCGGATGGCAGGAGCACCCAGTCTCCGCACAGTGTCATGCAGCCCTGCAGGTTGACCTCGCTGTTGCTGTGCAGGTTGTTGCCATAGACACACACCGAGAGCCGGTGGAATGACTGGGTAAGCTCGTCACGGGCGTACGTGAGAGAGCTGGGCATGTGCGAGGGGCAGCCGTTGCTGCTACCATCACTACTCTTCTTGGGGCTCCTCCCATCAACGTCATTCCAGTCGGTCCTGACATCACGCACAGCACGGGAATAGTCGTCAATGTCAAACTGCTCCTGGCAGTAGGTGAACCAGCGGTGCACCATGGTGTCCAGCCACAGCTCGTTCTGAAGCAACCCTTCAGGGATGATGAACTTGGGCATGGAGGCCATGTGGAGCGGGAAGTGGACGGGGATGATCTTGTTACTGCGCAGCACGCAGCCCACCACCACCGTCTTGGTCTGGATGTTGACCAACTTGTAGCGGTGACTCTCGCGGATCAGGTGGACGTCATGCTGGTTGCGCGGCGGGCTGCCAGGCACGCTGACGTTGACGGGCAGTCGGGTCTTCTCCACGATGTTGCGGATGGTGTGCTCCCCCTCCTGCATCTGAAGCTCTAGGGGGCTGCAGGTGCTGAAGCGACCCTTACACTGGAAGGGCAGGCTGACACTCTCGTTGGTCCGGTGGTTCATGCAGATGAGGCAGGGCATCTTGCCACGGCTCGCGATCTTGCTGATGGAGTTGAGCTTGCCGATTTTCTTGAAGATGGTGTTGAAGCGAGACTTCTCCTTGGACGCCTTGGCGTACAGGATCTCTGCCTGGCCCATGAGGGTGAGCTCATCACCGGTGCTTAGTGTGATGTTGTACACCTCCGTGTCCTCGTTGCATTCGCCCGAAGCCATCTGTGAGACGAGGATGTGTTGGATTGTAGTCTCATAGCCTAAAGATCACATAACTATAACCCCTAAAAACACTCCAATTGACCTCTTTATGACAATGTCACATCTGTAGATTTTGGAAATGTACATAACTCACAAGTCACTAAGGCTATAATCAACTTTGATTAACTATCAACCAATAGCAACTGACCTTCACATTGAACGTAATTTCCTCCATGACATACACCCGTTCGGGAAATGCTTTGGCCACCTCCTCCACACTGTTGAAGTACTGCACCGGCTCCTTGACATCTCTGTCCTGCTCCAGCAGCTTAAACTGACCTACAGGAAGGGGTGGAGAGAATCAGACAGGATAGACTGGCTGCATGTTACCTTTGTTTATGTTACTGGATAGGATAGGCCCTTTTAGTTTAGTCTGTGCTTCAAAAGGAAATATCTCTGAAATATTTCAGTGAACACACAACAAAGACCCATTGGGAACATTGCTATCTGAATAACCCTGGTTCCCAGCAGTAGCCTCAGCCTGCACCAGGCCAAGCTTTCATTGCAACCTCAATGTTCCAGTTATGTACAGTGTTTCCGTGAATCAGTTTTACAGTCTGGCTAAGTACACTTCCCATATGCTGTGAGGCGAGAGCATTGATCATATGTCAGTCTGAGGTCCCATCGGCCAGATCAGTTGGATTGGCGCAGGCGCAGCAGAGAGTCAGTGATGTAAAACGGGTACCGTCTGTGTAATCATTGATTCAAGCCTGAGAGGCTTTTAAGATTAGTGAAATGGGACTGTGCCTGTTCTAAACCCTGAGCAAACAGTACAATGTGCATGTTGCATATTTGATTCTAGCACAGGATTTCAAATGTACTGGTTGTACAAATCAATGTATTTTTCCTTGATTAACTTCAATGGCTTTAGAAAGGCATTGAAAAGCTTGTTAACAATAAAATAAGCTTTTAGCAAAGATCTGTCTAATCAGTCCATGTGAAGTGTGATGTAAAATAGGTTGCTTAAATGATATGCTAGAATGTGGCAAGGGAGAGTCAGTGAATGTTGTAAAGGTTGAGTGGGTTTAGTTTACTGATTAATATTACTCGAAGGCATTCACATACATCTGAATAAACATTGCCACGTGAACCACTGACAAAGTAGATTTAAAAATGGAACAGTGATTTGACTAACCTTCATAATGTACCGGGATCTCTATTTTGGGCCCAATGACATAATGGCCTTCCTCCAGACTGTGTGCAGTGATTGTAGTCCATTGACGACAGGAATGAATCAAGAGGTAGTCATTGTCTCGTAAGACGTCCACCAACTCACCTGGAGAAGAGAGACACTTTCATTCAAATTACACAAGTGGCAAACATCAGTCATAAAAAAAGAGGCACAATTTCACAGATTGATTTGAATACAGTAATATCAATCATTTAAATGTATAACTAGTTATCAGTCCCTCATGAATGGTATATTTTACATGATTAACGTTAGCGTATCACCTCTTTAATGTAGACTAAGCATTAATCTAGACTTATAACTGTAGGCTAAAATGAAAATAATAGTTTTAAATGGCTATGTAACTAACACTTTAAATAGAACTGTAGATATGGCTATCATCATGGCCTAAACCAAATTACATTTGCTCTATTGTTTAGCTACGTTTTTGTTGGTAGCCCACTCGGACTGCATTTCACAGTATATTTTCTGTATGCATACATGCATTATACCAAGCAACCTAAGGAGGGTATGCGACAGAAAAAAACTAGTGCAATGCATTCCTCTTTCAATTACAAATATAGCGTTATGTTTTTATTTAACTAGGAAAGTCAGTTAATAACTAATTATTATTTACAATGATGGCCTACCCCGGCTAAACCCTAACGACACTGGGCCAATTGTACGCTGCCCTATGGGACTCCCAATCACGGCCGGTTGTGATACAGCCTGGAATCGAACCAGGGTCAGTATGACGCCTCTAGCACTGAGATGCAGTGCCGGGAACTTAACAATCAAGCAATGAATCTAGCTAGCTACAAGCGGTTATACATTTCTATCTTTTCAAATGTTATTAAAAAGCTAGGTAAGCTTTTGCAACTTTGTTGACTAACGTTAGCTACGTTGTCAACAATGACAGAGTAGATAACTGTTAGTTCAATTGGCTAGCAACCATTAACTGGCTAACATTAGATGGCTATGCATCTTAGCTAGCTAACCTAGATAGTTAGGTTGGAGGCTAGCTAACTTAATTGGCTTATTGCCATTTTAAGCAGCGTATTAACTCGTTAACCCTTACTAAAAACAAATTGCTCAAAATGTACCTACCACTGTCCAACTTCACAATTTGGGGCAATCTATAAACACTGACAAGTCGATCTAAGGGTAAAGACGTCGTGCTCCATGATACATCTTTCAAATTGTTGTACAGCATTGATCCAAGGTCCATGTTAGCTTGTAAACAGACGACATGCGTAGCATGAACGCACCACTTCCCGGCGTTGCTGCTAGCTTTGCATTGTTTTCAGTCATGTAACCTACACCTTTCTTTTGGTTCGGTTTTGTTTATTTTGAGGTTAGCTAGCTATTTTTTTCATGAATTGTCGCACAGCCATGTTAGCTCCGTAATAGCTAGTATGCTAGTTGCACCTAAATTGACAGGAAATGCTGTGTATTGAAACCATAGATATCTGCACATGCCAGACGCCTACTTCTCAAACTATTCCCTTGTCTGGGTCGTCACTAGTTACCACAGCCATAAACCCCGCCTATTTCTAAAATGTTACACTGCTAATCTAATGCCTAACCCTAACCTTAAAGACAAAAAAGCACATTTTTGTTTCCATTCGTTTGTACGATATAGCCGGTTTTTACTATGGCCTGCCAGTCAGATGTTGAATTCACCGCAAGGCCAAGCTTGAGATTCAACACAAACTGGGGAATCCAAGGGAGAATATCATGAGTTAATTCAGGTCTTTATTTTTACTTTGTGTCCTACTCGAACAACTATCAGGCTGACAAATATGTTACGCATATAAAATATATAAACGCATATATTGTGCTTTAAATGTTATGCATATTATTTATCCACACGAGAAATAAACTAGTTAAATTACTTAAAAGTGGGAGCTGAAGAAGATCGGTGCATGCAAGGTGGGGGATCAAAACAGCCAATATCCTTCTTGAGTCCACTTTCAACCTTATATGCCTAGGCTACTCCAGCACCATTCATGCATTCATTTGTAATGCTATACTTGTAGGTGAGTGTGACCTGTTGGTCAATGTTATTAAACCATGCTTGTTTTTTTAGAGAAGGTCACACAGACCCTGTCGTTTTCCACACTGTCCTTTTGTATCTAGAGATACAGTACTTTATATCTATCAAGCTAGGAGCATATAGGTGGCGTACTTGATCTTGTGGATAGCCTTTCTCTTGGTCCAAGTCAGAGATAAGTCTTAACAAAGCCAGCTGTTGCCTCTTTGAAAGGAACATGAACAGCGTTTTCTCAGATCAATACTCTCTGTCACGTAAATAGATCAAGAAGACTACATATGGAACGCCGTTTGGGTCTTAAAGTACGTGGTCAAAACGCGACATGTTTTATGCTGTGTGTGTAAAGTAAACAGGTGCAGGCGCTAAATTAACGCCTACACTAATCAAATAAGCGCGTGCAAATGTGCTTGCAGGCTGTTCAACATGTGCTAAATAAAGCAGCAGAGAAGACCTGATTCATCAATTAATGTAGGTGATTCTTACCTGGTTGGCATGCATGCACAACACAAGGTATGCTTCTACACTCGTATGTGTACCATACGGTTAAACACTGATCTACAACAGCACCGACTGTCTTAATTTCAGTGTGCGTGAGATATTTCTCTGTGTATGATGAAGTGCAGTGCAAGTTACTTGACTTTTATGAAGACAAGTGATGAAACTGCAAATGGCATACATCAAACTGATGAACTGGATATTAGACACATCACAGCCTATGCAGTAGATAATGCCAATGTCAACTTTGAAAAACACCACTCCGTTTACCAGTTATTGAGCAGTGCCAACAATCGTATTCTGAAAGCTAATTGCCCAGCTCACATAGCTCGTTAATACCGAGGTAAAGACAGTTTCAAGTTGGATATTCGCGCTTTCAAACCATTTGAGCCACAGACTCCAAATAGGTGTCATGATGTTGGAAAAATTGCACAGGTCTTATTTTCACGATTTGGACGTTAATTCGCTTTCCAACGCAAATAAACGTGGAAATGTGAGCAGCATCAAGTTTAATTAGTTAGGGAGGGTAAACAAAGTACAAACTTTTTTTTTTACAATTGAATTTCAATAGCTCCTTGGTCATGTCAATTACAACCCTAAGAAGCTTGCAGTGGATATACACCCATATTGCATAACCTCTAGTCCTGTTTCTTCTATATTGTTGTACATTAATAATAGTTTGACAATTAGGGTTTCAGTCCAGTGTTTACCCTTTTTCTTTAATATTTATCTATAATAATTGGTAGTTCTATGTACTTCCCTGTTTGTTTTTTTGCCACAGTATTTAACAGTACACAATAGGAGAGAGACAGATAATATCTCCTTTCATCGTTAATATCAACAATAAAGGGCAAAGTACGAGAGTTATGTTATTAATTGTCCAAAGCAGGGATGGAGAGTGAGCTAGTAAGGTAGGCTGCAGTGGGTTTACTGGTCAATACATATACTGAACATGTAACCACAGTAATGATGGCCAGTAAATCAATGAATACAAATGTAATATTGACAAATTAAACACATTTTAGACCTTGAATCTTTTCCAACATGTCAACAGACACTTTACTGCAAGTAATTACGAAACATTTCAGTGTTAACTTTCTCTTTATCCCTGGTTGGTGTACATTTCAGAGCCTCTTCAGTGTGGATGGGGTATAGCATACATTTTCTACAACAAAGACATCCCTTCCAGTTTCTGTTCTTTACTCTGTATAACTCTTTCATCTTCATTCCTAGGCACAGCACATGGAACCACCATTGGCATGCAAAACATTCAATCTAAAACAAAGCACAAGACCCTATAAATAATATCAATGCATTATGACAAATTAGCCATCCATTGTGTTAAATCATAAATTGTCTTTACATGCCGTCACTTTTGTCAAAAGATTATAAACATGCCGGTATCGGCGTTGAAAAATCATAATCAGTCAACCTCTAATACACACAGCCTAAATTATAGGCACTGAACCATTTACAGGCAATAATAAAAGTAGCATATAGGATCCAACCCTATCAGAGTGAATAAATGTAGTTTATTTCAATATTGGCAGTTTTTCATCAGTACGTCCTTAAAGAAAGTCATATCACAGACTACAGTGCCCACCAAATCTGACAATCGAGAATGAATTGTAAGCACCAAAAGTGTGTTTGAAGTCAGTAGGTCACATATGACCAAGGAGCTGTTGAAATTCAAAAATGTTAATACATTTAAAATAGTGCCAGATGTAAATCAACAAAAAAAAAGTGTGCAATGTGTGTCTATGCCATCGGGTTAGCTACAACCAGTTTTGAACGTTGTAGGAGTAATGGTTAAAGAGCTATTGAAATGTGTGTCTATGCCATCGGGTTAGCTACAACCAGTTTTGAAAGTTGTAGGAGTAATGGTTAAAGAGCTATTGAAATGTGTGTCTATGCCATCGGGTTAGCTACAACCAGTTTTGAAAGTTGTAGGAGTAATGGTTAAAGAGCTATTGAAATGTGTGTCTATGCCATCGGGTTAGCTACAACCAGTTTTGAAAGTTGTAGGAGTAATGGTTAAAGAGCTATTGAAATGTGTGTCTATGCCATCGGGTTAGCTACAACCAGTTTTGAACGTTGTAGGAGTAATGGTTAAAGAGCTATTGAAATGTGTGTCTATGCCATCGGGTTAGCTACAACCAGTTTTGAAAGTTGTAGGAGTAATGGTTAAAGAGCTATTGAAATGTGTGTCTATGCCAAGCTACAACCAGTTTTGAAAGTTGTAGGAGTAATGGTTAAAGAGCTATTGAAATGTGTGTCTATGCCATCGGGTTAGCTACAACCAGTTTTGAAAGTTGTAGGAGTAATGGTTAAAGAGCTATTGAAATGTGTGTCTATGCCATCGGGTTAGCTACAACCAGTTTTGAACGTTGTAGGAGTAATGGTTAAAGAGCTATTGAAATGTGTGTCTATGCCATCGGGTTAGCTACAACCAGTTTTGAACGTTGTAGGAGTAATGGTTAAAGAGCTATTGAAATGTGTGTCTATGCCATCGGGTTAGCTACAACCAGTTTTGAACGTTGTAGGAGTAATGGTTAAAGAGCTATTATAATGTGTGTCTATGCCATCGGGTTAGCTACAACCAGTTTTGAACGTTGTAGGAGTAATGGTTAAAGAGCTATTGAAATGTGTGTCTATGCCATCGGGTTAGCTACAACCAGTTTTGAACGTTGTAGGAGTAATGGTTAAAGAGCCATTGAAATTAGATTTGTCCCTAACTGCTGTTGGTGGACGTAAGGAAAACTACAGGTGAATATCTGTCAAATATCCAACCTGAAACTGTCTTTACCTCAGTGCTCATAATGCCTGCAAGCATGCCTGCGATCAGCTGTCATTGGATATTGAGACAGTTGTTTTAAAGATCTACAGCCATGTCGCAGTGTCTGCTTCCCGAAGAAAGGAACTGCGAGTATTTTTTTTTACTTTGAGTGGTGTGAAATTCTGCAACATTCTCTCTTCATCCAGCTGTCGATCGTCTCCTGCAAAGCTGGCCAGCTCTTACTTCATACTTCAGGTCCCTTGGGGAGACCTGTCCTGTGGCACTGAAGAGTATTTTTGAATATGAAGATAAAACGGAAGCTGCTGAGATATGTGTTTTTTCCACAACGTGGGGTGTGTTTTTGACCAACTCGTAAGAAAGCTGGAGGAAACAACGCTCCGCATCAGATGTTTACGAGGAAATCCAAAAGTTCACAATGAAGATGCTTCAGCGGAAACAGGACAGCTTTTTTTGGATACCAGACCAAGCAGCTGATGGACAAACAATTGTCATCACAAAGGTCCAAGCAGCAACAGGATTTGAAGTTCTATGACACTGTCATTGCATACATTGACAAGTGGTTTGATTTCTTACCAGAAAATGTAATGGTGAAACAGACCGGCTTCTATGAGTATCTCACTTTCACTGACCTGGAGCAGGTGGTGGTTTGCCCTCAAAATGAAGAGTTTTTTTTTGTGCTAGCCAGGAGGAAATACAGACAGGATACCACAAAATCCACCAGTGAGAAGTGGGTGGCAGTTTTTCAAAACCTAGGGAAAGCCAACTTGATCAACATGCTCAGGATTGTCTCATTTGTCCTCAGTGTACCAGGCTCAAATGCCTTTGTAGAGAGGCTTTTCTCTGATGACCACTAAATGGTCAGACTCAAACATTACATTACATTAGACTCAAACAGATGCAGCACAGAGCTGATAAAAAATGAACTCTAGATATCTGTGAACTGTGACTTGTCATGTAAGGACTTCTCTCTGGCTATGCAAAAGGACAGCTTGAATCAGTCGAGCAGCAAAAAATATCCATGTAAAGAGTAGATTTGGTGAGTGACTCGTGCCCCTCTTTTCCTCTTTTGAAATTGTTTATTTTTTTGCTGTAAAGGTCAAAATTGTGATTTCTTTGTTCATTTATTTTGAGGTTTATTCACAAGTTTACATAATGATACAGTTTTAGTAAAGCTATAGACTAAATGGAATATAAAAAGGTTTTGCCTTCCCAATTGAATATGAATATACACTGTCACACAACAGGCAGGTTAGCCTAGTGGTTAGAGAGTTGGACTAGAGTTGGACTAGTAACTGAAAGGTTGCAAGTTCAAATCCCCGAGCTGACAAGGTACAAATCTGTCATTGAAAATAAGAATTTGTTCTTAACTTACTTGCCTAGTTAAATAAAGGTTTACATGTTATTTTATTTTTTTAAATACCCACACCGCCATGGAATGGCACACCACCTTTTGTCCCTTATTTGGTAGTGAGAAAGTTGACAACTCTTAGTACCCCCCCAAAAAAAAAGCTGAAATATTTGCTAATAATGAAATGAGCCAAACCCAGGATAGATTTGTTTAGGGCCCAAAGGAGTTTTACATGGACATCAAACTTAAGAGCTGCCAACTCTCACGCAATGGCCGTGAGACACACGCATGGTCCAAGCACACCAAGACAGTTGTGAAGAGAGCACGACAAAAGGTTTTACAGTTGCATCACTGCCTGGTTTGGCAACTGCCCGGCCTCCGACAGCAAGGCACTACAGAGCGTAGTGCGTACTGCCCAGTACATCACTGGGGTCAAGCTTCCTGCCATCCAGAACCTCTATACCAGGCAGTGTCAGAGGAAGGCCCTAAAAATTGTCAGACTCCAGCCACCCTAGTCATAGACTGGTACTGCTTGCCATGCGCCAAGTCTAGGTCAAAGAGGCTTCAAAACAGCTTCTACACCTAAGCAATAAGACTCTTGAACAGCTAATCAAATGGCTACCCAGAGTATTTGCACCCCCCATTACTGGTACCCCCTTTTATATAGCCCCGCTATTGTTATTTAGTGCTGCTTTTTAATTATTCGTTTTTCTTATCTATTACCTTTTTTGTGTGGGGGGGGTAGTTTTTTTTTTAAACTGCATTGTTGGTTAAGGGCTTGTAAGTAAGCATTTCACTGTAAGGTTGTATTCGGCGCACCTGTTGTATTCGGCGCACCTGTTGTATTCGACGCATGTGGCAAATACAATTTGATTTGACCCTATTCTCACGCTCACACTCCTTACGTCGTATATCTCACGCATTGAAAAGTACTGCTTTTATTTTTTATTTTATCCATTGTATAGTGCGTTAACTTTTCAACCTTGCTTCAAATAGTTTTGAAATCGGAAACTGCAATTTAACATGAAGCGGAACCTCTTGCCACAGGACTGTGAACAGCGGCACATTGAAGGATATGATTGGTTATGTAAGGAATCAAGGGGATTGGATGTGCATTTTAAAGAAACGCACCTCAAGATGAGTTTATACAGAGCTACAATGCTCTAAAACAGAGTTACAATGCTACTGTTTTATGTACAATGTTGTCAACAAAATTAGGTTGCTCCTACTCCCGCGCCTATTGCAGAATGCAGCCTTTTAACAGCTGGTACTAAACTCGATTTATTCCCCTCGTTTGGTGATTGGCATTTAGTATGTGACATCGAAAAGGCAGCAGATAGACATACAGTCTGTTATAGCAGGGAAGATTGGTAGGGTGACCTGATTTGTAACTAGAAAAATAATTTGGTCAAACAGATTGTGAACCCAAAAGTTTAAGTTTGATTCTAGAGGGGGGACAATGAATATACCAATTATTTGGTTAGGGTAATCTTGTCTTCCGGAGATTTTATTACCAATGCACTTTATTTAGTGCGATCAGTTGAGCAATTCTCATTCTTAACAAAGGGCTAAAATAAAAGTTCATTTGTGTGCTTGCCAGCAACAACACCACTGTTATTCCCCACACTTACAGTAATGTATTATTCCACTTCTTAACAATATTGCCAGTGTCTGATATGTCTACTTGTGTCTTTGAAAATGAATTATATGAGGTGAAGTCTTTTTGCAAGCTATTCATGGCCAATGTTCATTAAGTCCTACCAATAAGCATTGGATGGATATGAAATGCTTCAGGCCATTTTAGTATAGTGCACATGAAAGGCTGAGATAGTAGAGGGAGACTCCTAAACACGCATCATTTATCTTGTCTATGTAGAGTCAGATGATGGCAAGGATCTTCAAGTAGTAGGAATAAACCCCCTGAATATTGATATTCATTAGATTTTATTTGGTGATTGAGAAATGTATTGTTAAAACAAGAACATTTTCAATAACCTAGCACTTAGGAAACATAGATAAGGGGTGGCCAACCCTCCTGGAGAGCAAGCAGGATTTTCTTCCAGCCCTATTTTAAAGAGTTCACCAAAGTTATAAAATACAAAATGTTTGTGTCTTTACCTTGAAAGCAGTATATGGACAAGGAGACTGCAATCTATGATTTGGTTACCCACTGCCACCAACCATTTAATATGAGTATTTCCTGTGCGGAGCATTCCCACTGACCTTCCCACTGTTCCTCACATTTGCCTGTTTTCCCATCTAATTTCATTACAGTCTGAATAAAGTCTCAAACCACCTAAATAAAATGTTTTAAAAAAATATGAGCATACTTCAAATGTCATCCCCCAAAAGTAACAAAGTCGTAGAATTTTGAGTGTTCATTTAATGTTCAAAGCATTCGAAATACAGCTGACCTGTATTTTCCCCCCACCCTGGTCATGGGGCCTAAACCATGTAAAAATCCATAGAATTGCTGGAAATTAGCTTTAAAACAGATGCAGACCACCGTTTAGGCAAAAATTCACGCTAAGCTTTCTTTAAAAATTGGCAACCCTGCAAATGCATGTTTATTTCAAGCACTATGTTTAACCTCTTTATACGCACTGTTGCAGCCAACACATTTCACATTTTAACAGACAATCTTATCCAGAGCGATTAAAAAAAAAAAAAGTGTAATTTTTCATACTGGTCCATCGTAGGAATTGAACCCTCAACCCTGGCGTACTGTTACAACACTAAATGGACTGGAGAGAAAAAAGGAACTGCGATTCTGTGTAATCATTACACTTCCTTCCTACCTCTGTGGGGGAAATGTGTCAGTATAAGAAGAGTGGTTTCACTTTTCTCTCGTCATATCACTGTAGCTCAGCGCCTCGACACTATTTGGAACCATGACATTTGTGAACACTCTCAAACAGTGGGATGAGGCAGTGGCCTGTTTCGAACGCGGGGATTCCGCAGCTGCCCTTGGAACATTTCTGGACATCCAGGAAAAGAACTCCAAAATCTTTTTCAACATTGGCTGCCTACATTTGATCAATAAGAACCTAGATGCAGCTGAAAAGGTATGGCAGTTTTAACCAAATTTCATCATTAATTAAAAGACAATTCCCTGTTTTTACCAAATCAATACATCTAAGGGTTAAAGTTACTATCACATTGTAATTCAATGTTATTTTACACTTCAAAAATGCAAGTCACAGAAAAAGGGGAAGTTTAGTTTGAGTACACAATGCTTGTGGTACCATTTGATTGGAAGGAAGTCACTGAGTCTTTCTGAATATCACACAGGCTTTGGACAGATGTATCGGAAAGGATGAACACTTGGCTGTTGCATTCTTTCAAAGGGGGTTGACATTCTACAAAAAAGAAAGGCAAGACAAATCTATCATATTAGGGATGAGTGATTAGATGCATTATAATTGCTTAAAAATAGAATCCCATTCTTTCGAATGGTGTGTTAAAGGGACATTTCACAATTGTTCATATTCATCATCAGGACCACTCCAACATCAGCATGTGAAAACAGTGAGTTTCTATGATTTTTATAGAGGATAAGTGTTTCCGATGACTTCATCTGGAAACATTTGACATCATCTGGTGTGAAGTTAAATTGTGAAATGTCTCTTAAAATTGATAATCGTTTTGTACAATTAAACGTAGCATATTTATTCTACATTATTCAGCTGTATATGTGTTTTACCTATAGCCGGATAGTGAATTACTTGGATACCTCCTCACTTTGCCTGCAGGTTTGAGGAGTCTTTTGCTGATTTCCAACATGCCTTCAAGGAGTTGAGGGGGAACCAGCTGATCGACTACAAACCTCTTGGTCTGAGATACAAATTATATGCTTGTGAGGTGAGATATGATGAAAGTCTTGCCTTTGTAACAATGATTGGATATCGAATATGTTACGTGTATTTTAGGAACCTATCAACAGCAACCTATCCCAAAAAACATCACAGTATGTATACACAGCAAAAAAAGTGCATAGGTGGATGCTACAATGTAAAGCACTTTGAGACCTGGGCAGGAAGTGCTGTATAGCTGTAATTTTACATCAACAAATGTCTGAGTGGTATCACTCCCACAGGTACTGCACAACATGGCGCTGGCCCATGCTCAGCTGGGTCAGTGGGAGAAAGCCAAGGAGAACCTCCTGACTGCTCTGAATCTCAGGACTGAGGCCAAACTCAGCCACATCGACAGAGGTCTGGAGTGCATCCTGGTCAGTGGCCCTTCTCTCTCTCAAGCCTTTTTCACACTATCATGTCGACCTCAACCATACTGTGCTGGCTTAGATATGTACTTTTTTTGTATTTTTTACATTGTTTGTTCCAGCAGCTATAGTGGATGAGTAACCAGGCCAGGCGGCTCATCTCAGTAGTGTGAGAAGTGTTTCAATGTGTATTTATTATGCATTTTCACGGCGTCTGACTGTTCAACAAAGTTGGAGATGTAAGTCCTCTGTTAATCCTTATAGAAGCAGAAGCTGTTTGAGCCAGTTAAGGTCCCGGCGAAAGTGCTGTTCAAGCCAAACAAGAACTATGTGGCTGAACTGGAGAAGAAGGACTACCTGGGCAAGGCTAAGGTATCCCTATCATCTCTCTCTGAAAACATAACATGCATATTAACCAGCCAAAATGTTGCGACTTTTTAAATGTGTTTACAACATGCATGTCTAGTACCTACTTTGTTTGAGATGTGCAATTTAAATGAGTTGTGAATAGCCTTGGGTCTTTCTTTAGGATAGCTATTTGGCAAGTTATTAGTAAGTAGGCATGTCATAAAGTATTGTTTCATGTTGAACCAGTTTTATTCTCTATCCTCAGGTTGTTTCTTCCATCGTCTTCCAGGATGAGTTCTCTGGCTTTGCTCCGTTACAGCCACAGGTGAAGTTTCATATGATTTGATGTTTTAATAGTGTCTTTAAAAACTGTCAACAATTAAAATAAGAAATTGATTGAGGAGGAATATTCAGTGTAATGTGATGTGCCATTTTTTTGACGGTAAGGGTAGGTTGAAGATATTCCTACCGGACCAAAAGCGCCTGAAGTTCTGAGGTAAAGTTCATGTGATCTCAATGTTAATTGTAGGGGACACTGGGGGTGGTTTGACACTTAAAGTAACGGTCCAGTGTTTCCAGATTTCTATGAAATATGACCTATATTTAATTACAATATAAGTGAGAATTTTCCTTCCAATATCTGGTTTGGCCGTACCCCAAAAACAGAATGGTTTGGGCTTATACCAGTCATTACAAATATTAATTCACACAAGTAGACCACTGATTGGCCAGCTTAGCCAGTGTGCCAAAATGACATCATGTTCTATGAGGAAATAGCAAGCATTTTTAAAACGGTCTATTTGAGATACAAGTTTGAGGTGGGGTTTTTTTTCCTACAATTTATGCTTTGGCCACATACTAGCATAGAATGATTCAACAGCATTATTTGGGTATGAGTTAAAGTAGGATATCTCTGTCGCCCCCCGCAGGGCTCTGGAGGGAGAGCCTCACACTGTCCTCTTTGAGTTTGTCCCTGAGACAAGTGATGAGTTGGCTGTGGTGCCTGGCAACATTGTCTTTGTGCTGAACAAAGGATCTGACAACTGGGCCTCTGTCATCTTCAATGAGCGAGTATGAGTACAAACATTACACTTAAAAATGCTTTATGCATGAAAAATGTGGATCTATTGTACTCATTATGCTCAAACATACTTGGCTGATTATGAGCATCTGTATTAAACAAATGATATGTGTGCAGTGAATTCATTTAAACTTTACATTTTTAGAGGGGGCTTGTTCCTTATAATTTCCTGGAGCGTTTGGAAATAACCTTATCATCTAAGCAAGATCAGGTACATTTCTACTGTCAATATAGTGTTTATTCCTCATGACAAGATGACATTGACTTTAACGTGTGTCAATGCTGAGCTATAACAAATTGGACATCTTTAAAGGTTGAATCCCCAAAATACTGGTAAATATAGTTTACCCCTCAATTGCTATGTTAATTGATTCCCCCTACATGGGTTGATTGCTTTCTTGTAGGATGGGACAGACAAGGATGACATCCCAGGGCCACCTAGACGAGAACCACCGAATAGACCTCAGAGAAATTCTGGTAAAGATATTTTATGTAAAAATGGAATGGAAGTTGTATAGTAAACATTTTAATTATTGGCAATGCAACATCACCTATTACAAATTGCGTAACTTTTGGGGGTATTATTGCAGCAGCTTCTGCTACTGAAAATCAGAGCATTGGGGACACAAAAACAGAGGTATGAGAATAATTGAAAATCAAGTTCAAGACATGTTTCACAGCATGCAATATCCAAAGCAAATATCAATTGTTTATCAGTACTCTACGCTTATACATTTTAAATATCATTGTACATTTATTTCATTCCCTAGTCTTGCCAGAGTGAAGAGTTTAGTGACCCTTCACTCTGTGTAGTGAAAGTACACTTCACATACACCATAGCAATCTGCATGGTGCCTGGACTTCCCTACACAACCACTCTGGAGAAAATCAGTAACAAACTGGGCCTCCCTGCCACAGCAATCACCTTGAGGTATGGCACTGTTTAAACATTGGCGTCAATTTATTTCAACAATCATTACTATTACAAAACTAAGCTCAGTGTTTTTGTGATTTTTCTCAAGCTATGCCCAAATAGATTTGGGTAAAAAAGTGATTGATGAGAACACAAGGATGGAAGATGTTTGGAGCTGTGTCCACAATGGTCGTTTAACACTGTGGTGTGATCTCAAAGAGGTAATATGGTCATGGACTGTATACAGTATTTGATGTCATAATAGTCTTTTGCTATGTGGATTTTTAATTTACAAATGTAGATAGTCAACAAAACTTTGTTCTGACAGATGTCATCATGTGTGTACTAATGTCCCTTGTTTCATGTAATCTACACTACAGGGAGTGAGTGAGCAGCTACAAAGCCAGACTCACCTGATGGCGCTTCATTCCTATGAGTCTTCAACTGCAGAGGATCTTGAGTTCCATCAAGGAGATACCATCTTACTTCTCTCCAAAGGTGAGCTACATATTTCTCTCATGCGGGGCACCATTTCCACAATGCAGAAATAGGTTGTGGCAGTGTTTTATTCTGTTATATGATATCCTGGAAGAGATGGAAACCTGCTGTTGTCTTACAGAACACAGAATTAGGGTTACAGAAGCAATAGTACATTCCCATTTTCATTATTTTCTCATGTGGGCCCCCATTTCGACATTGGGAAAATAATTTGTGTCAAGAGACTAACTGTATTTTCTCTAATAGCTGTAGAGGCGTACATTGACTTATTGTTATTTGAAAAAGCCTCAACCTAATGTTTTCTTAAACCCCCCACCCAAAAACGACATTTTGGTATTTATTTAATTTGTTGTCTGTTGATATAGTCCCAAAATGTTTTGCATGTCAGCAGTCAAGTTTTGAAGATATAGTATTTTCAAGAAGCAAAGTGTCACTTATCACATCACAATGATGCGTTTTTAATCCCTTGATGGAATTGGCATCATCATGATGATGTGGCAAGTGATATCTCGAAAACTTGACTGCTGACATGCGAAATATGGTTGGGACTGTAAAACAGTGAGAGAAAAAAATCATTAAACAGTTTTGAAGTGGATTTTTTCCATTTAAAATACAGAAGCAAAAGTAAATTCCCATTTTCATTACTTTCTTTTCAGTCAATGAAGACTGGTTTGAGGGACAGTGCAACGGAAAGAGTGGCATATTTCCGGCATCCTTTGTGGAAGAAGTTCCTATGAAAGATAAATAATGTAAAAGGAATGTCAGGATAAGGAACAATGACTTCATAGAGATTGTGGGATTTGTTATTTCTACTTTGAGCATGAGGTCCGGGATTCTATCCGATCACGCTTTGGCAGCTATGCACCTTTTAAAGGCAATGTTCCCACATTCGTGGAAACTACATTTATGGTCCACACTGCATATGTCGGCTGACTCAGCTCAATATGGGATTGAATCCTGGCCTTTGTCTTCTAATCTGGAAACCACCAAACAAACATCATCAAAGAAAAACAGTCAAGATTTCAATATTTATGTTGAGGGGAAAGCATTTAGGTCCGAAACGTCATTACCTAAGCAAGGACTTTTCTTCATTGGGCTGATATTTACCAATTTATTTCATGTTATTGTTAAAGTGTGTTATAAGTTTTAATAACCTTTTTGGCCAGCACAAATCAAGCATGCCCATGTTTTCTACATATTTGAATAGAAATGCATTATTTTGTTATACCTTCTTTTTACAGTTGAATTCACATACACTGAGTTTACATACACGTAGGTTGGAGTCATTAACTCGTTTTTCAACCACTCCACATATTTCTTGTTAACAAACTATAGTTTTAGCAATTCGGTTAGGACATCTACTTTGTGCATGACACAAGTCATTTTTTCCAACAATTGTTTACAGACAGATTATTTAACTTATAATTCACTGTATCACAATTCCAGTTGGTCAGAAGTTTACATACACTAAGTTGACTGTGCCTTTAAACAGCTTGGAAAATTCAAGAAAATGTCAAAGCTTTAAAAGCTTCTGATAGGCTAATTGACATCATTTGAGTCAATTGGAGGTGTACCTCTGGATGTATTTCGAGGCCTACCTTCAAACTCCATGCATCTTTGCTTGACATCATGGGGAAATCAAAAGAAATCAGCCAAGACCCCAGAAAAAAAATTGTAGACCTCCACAAGTCTGGTTCATCGTTGGGAGAAATGTTCAAACACCTGAAGGTACCACGTTTAGCTGTACAAACAATAGTACGCAAGTATAAACACCATGGGATCACGCAGCCGTCATACCGCTCAGGAAGGAGATGCGTTTGTCTCCTAGAGATGAACGTACTTTGGTTCGAAAAGTGCTAAATCAATCCCAGAACAACAGCAAAGGACCTTGTGAAGATGCTGGAGGAAACAGGTACAAAAGTATCTATATCCACAGTAAAACAAGTCCTATATCGACATAACCTGAAAGCCCGCCCAGCAAGGAAGAAGCCACTGCTCCAAAACCGCCATAAAAAAGCCAGACTATGGTTTGCAACTGCACATGGGGACAAAGATGGTACTTTTTGGAGAATTGTTCTCTGGTCTGATGAAACAAAAATAGAACTGTTTAGACATAATGACCATCGTTATGTTTGGAGGAAAAAGGGGAAGGCTTGCAAGCCGAAGAACACCGTCCCAACCACGAAGCACGGGGGTGGCAGCATCATGTTGTGTGGGTGCTTTGCTGCAGGATGGACTGGTGCACTTCACAAAATAGATGGCATCATGATTTTTACTAGGATTAAATGTCAGGAATTGTGAAAAACTGAGTTTAAATGTATTTGTCTAAGGTGTATTTAAACTTCTGACTTCAACTGTATGTGCTTGTATGTATCTGACACCACAAATGGTTCCCTCAGGAACAATCTGCTATACCTAAGTTATTTTTATGTCATTGTTAAACAAATTAAACATTGGGTATAGCATGGACACAGACTATGCTGAATTGCAGTTTCAGGACCTTTTGGTGTGTGTGTGTGTGTGTGTGTATATGAAAATAGCTTTCATAGCACATTTAATGTCTGCAAATATGACTTATCCAGCAGCCTATATTAAAGATTTTGAATGACAAAATCATACATAACTCTTTTCATATCTCAATTGTGATTTACAGTACACGGAGCAAACTGTTGGTGATTAAATAACAGCGATGAGTGCATTTAAGGAAAACTCCACCCAAAAATAATTATTTGTTATCAGTTTCATGTTGATATAGTCCCAAAATGTTTTGCCTGTCAGAAATCAAGTTTTCAAGATATTTAACTTTTAAAATACAGCCGGTATGAGACCTTAAACTTTTGGGTGGAATTTTCCTTTAAGTCCAAGTATGTGGTCTCGCATTTTCAAAGTTTCATCTGTTACATTTGAACAGTTCTGGTTCTGTTCTTTTTGAAGACTCATATACAGTGCATTCGGGAAGTATTCAGACCTCTTTTGTAACATAACAAAATGTGGAAGAACTGTATAAACCTTTATATATGCACACTTCTTACAAAGAGATGTGGAAACACTTGAGTAAATGTGTGAGTTAAAGACATTTTCTGGTACTTCTGTTTACTTTTTAGCCAGTAATTCTGAAAGTAGCGCTCACAAGCTAAAAGTGTTCCCCAAAAATTGCATCCTATGTGCACCACATCATTCTCGTTCACGTCTCTCTCGCACTCTGCTGTGTGTGCATGTTGCTAGCTGTCACTAAAATGGCGATGGGCTGTAAACAGTCGCTTTTAAAACTTGGGATTTCATGGCTAATTGAGGTAAAACCATTATTCCGCTCATAGATTATGTATGAACTAAATCATATCAAATGTATTTATATAACCCTTCTTACATCAGCTGATATCTCAAAGTGCTGTACAGAAACCCAGCCTAAAACCCCAAACAGCGAGCAATGCAGGTGTAGAAGCACGGTGGCTAGGAAAAACTCCCTAGAAAGGCCGAAACCTAGAGAGGAACCAGGCTATGAGGGGTGGCCAGTCCTCTTCTGGCTGTGCCGGGTGGAGATTATAACAGAACATGGCCAAGATGTTCAAATGTTCATAAATGACCATCATGGTCAAATAATAATAATCACAGTAGTTGTCGAGGGTGCAACAGGTCAGCACCTCAGGAGTAAATGTCAGTTGACTTTTCATAGCCGATCATTGAGTATCTCTACCGCTCCTGCTGTCTTTGGAGAGTTGAAAACAGCAGGTCTGGGACAGGTAGCACGTCCGGTGAACAGGTCAGGATTCCATAGCTGCAGGCAGAACAGTTGAAACTGGAGCAGCCGCTACACATTGTCACATCCAGCCCAAAGTGGGAGGTTTAAAAAAGATTTACTAGTCGCCAAAGCTCCGGATCATGTCTTTAGTTAAGCAATTAACATCCCATCATGCTTAGCCATGTATAAAAATGCCCAGTTCCCCATTATTTTGGCTACCATGGCTAGAAGAGTTTTCATTGACTTTGAAAGAGGGGTCCCAAAAGAGCATCAGTCACCAGATCTCAACCCAATTGAACACGCATGAGACAGCATTTTCCACCAACAAAACACCAAATGATGGAATTTCTCATGGAAGAATGGTGTCGCATCCATCCAATAGAGTTCCAGACACTTGTAGATTCTATGCCAAGGCACATTGAAGCTCTTATGGCGACTTATGTTGGTGTTTCTTTTATTTTGTCAGTTAGCTTAGTAATGCTATAATACTGGTCTTAAATGTCTCAGAAGATTGATTTCTTGAATTGGAATCTGTTGAGCTATGAGTCCAAGTCATCATGAAGTTTGTCATGGTTGCACCTTCGTGCCCAATAACGAACACACTGTAGTCCTCAATGGTCTGTCCACATTTCAAAACAAACTGCCTACCAAACTGATAAACGGCTTGATCACCGTTTTGACACGGAGAACTGCTTTCATTGTGTTGTCTGTGTGACTGTAGCAAAGTTCTCCGTCCACATGAAGGGTTGAGGCGGCAATGTTTGGATACTCAGAGGAAAGATGTTCCAGAAGATCATCTGAGGACAGACATTATCATGCTTTAAACCAGTATTAAATACATTGCTAAAAGGTGTTGAAAATGGCCTATCTCTTGTTTTAATACATTTATAAAACTGTCACAAAAATAGTATTAATCACTCACATTCCTTTTTGAAGTATATCACAAACTGAAAGTTTCCGAGTCCTAAAAGAAGTTCAGACAATGGGAAATAAGTCAGTGTGAAACATTACCAATAATGTCAGCATAGTTGACTTTGTACAGGATGATGTGACTCTGTCTGTCGGGGTACAACTTTCTGGAGGAGGCACACGTCTCCTCTCAAACGCGTACATCACAGGGAGTCTTCTGGACTGGCTGAGGCAAGCCCTCCCGTAGTGCATGATGCAGTCCGCTCCTACATGCTCCGCTGGAACTTCATCTACACAACAACTGGAAATATCTGGAGTATTGACAATAAGGTTATAGTGATAAATCTCTTCAGATTATTACAGGCCCAGTGCAGTCAACAACTAGATTTCTGTATTTTATATATATTTTCACACTGAGGTTGGAATAATTCTGTTAATAATAATTGTGAAATTTATTATAATGCCCTTTTTAGTGTAAGAGCTGTTTGACATTTCAGCCTGTTTTTTTGTAGGATGGAGTTTTGTCCTGCCCGGTAACACAGTTAATAGTCCAATGACAAAGAGTCAAGACCACTCCTGGACAGTTGTAGCAAAATTTATGCTAAAAATGTTTTCTTTTGTTTGACAATTTAAAATGGTCAAAAAAATAGTCACAGTAGTGTACTGCATTGTTACTCAAATTATTTGATATCAAGATTAAAAGGGCTTTGGACCTTTTTTTAAATGGTAAACTAATGCTTACAAATTCACTAGTCTCATTCAATAACAAATACTGAAATCATAATTGGCCTACACTCTCACAAACTGTTATTCAAGTGACAATTTGTGTAGCTATCTTGTTAGCAACTGCTTTAAGGGATAACAATCCTTATACATTTTTGAACTGATTATCATTGATGAAGTGGGTGCACCTCAGCCACGCTCAAGGTACTAAACGATAAAATAACCGCCATCGGTTAAAAGAGAGTACTGTGCAGCCATCTTCATCGACCTGGCCAAGGCATTCGACTCTGTCAATCATCATATTCTTATCGGCAGACTCAGACTCGACAGCCTTGGTTTCTCAAATGACTGCCTCGCCTGGTTCACCAACTACTTCTCAGAGTTCAGTGTGTCAAATCGGAGGGCCTGTTGTCTGGACCTCTGGCAGTCTCTGTGGGTACCACATTGTTCAATTCTCGGGCCGTTCAATTTCTCTGTATATATCAAGGATGTCGCTCTTGCTGCGGGTGATTCCCTGATCCACCTCTACGCAGACAACACCATTCTGTATACATCTGGCCCTTCTTTGGGCACTGTGTTAACTAACCTCCAAATGAGCTTCAATGCCATACACCACTCCTTCTGTGGCCTACAACTGCTCTTAAACGCTTGTAAAACCAAATGCATGCTTTTCAACCGTTCGCTACTCTGGACGGCTCTGACTTAGAATATGTGGACAACTACAAATACCTAGGTGTCTGGCTCGACTGTAAACTCTTCTTCCAGACTCATATTAAACATCTCCAATCCAAAATGAAATCTAGAATTGGCTTCCTATTTCGCAACAAAGCCTCCTTCACTCACGCCGCCAAACATATCTTCGTAAAACTGACAATCCTACCGAATGCTAGGTAAAGCTCCGCCTTATCTCAGCTCACTGGTCACGATAACACCCACCCATAGCACGCACTCCAGCAGGTATATCTCACTGGTCATCTCCAAAGCCAACACCTACTTTTCCGCATTTCCTTCCAGTTCTCTGCTGCCAATGACTGGAACGAATTGCAAAGATCGCTGGAGACTTAAATTTCCCTCACTAACTTTAAACATCAGCAATGTGAGCAGCTAACTGATCGCTGCAGCTGTAAATAGCCCACCCAATCTACCTACCTCATTCCCATATTGTTTTTATTTAGTTTTCTGCTCTTTTGCACACCAATATTTCTACTTGCTCATCTATCACTCTAGTGTTTATTTTCTAAATTGTAATTACTTTGCTACTATGGCCTATTTATTACCTTACCACCTCACGCCATTTGCACACACCTTATATAGACCCCCCCCCCCCCCCCCTATTGTGTTGACTGTACGCTTGTTTATTCCATGTGTAACACTGTTGTTTGTGTTGCACTGCTTTGCTTTATCTTGGCCAGGTCGCAGTTGTAAATAAGAACTTGTTCTCAACTAGCTTACCTATTATAAAGGTGAAATAAATGTTTTTTTTTTTAAGTGGCATGTCTCAATGATTTGATTGTTCACTCTGGGAATCTAGAGGAGCTCTTTCTGTTGCTGCTGAATGCTTCAGTCATTGTAATATATATTAATAGAACATCGTTGAATTAGTGTTTCATCCCAAGGACCCAGCACCACAATCAAATGTAGCAAGTTGATAATGAAGGCTCACTGTTCTATTCCTCACCTATGATAAATGCTGCTCCTACAGAACATGGAGTTTCTGCTGGGTATCTGCAATGTATCATGTCAATATAGACTACAGTACAGCTAGATACCTAGCTCGTAAATGACAACCCAACTTGATGTCAAATCAAATAATTTAGAGGTGACCCAGGCATAGATGGTATATATCGAAAGCAAGTTTCTCATTAAAACACGACCACCAGTATAAATAATTCAAACATGATAAATTGCATTATTTCTAACAGGGGAAGTTTACAAATGTAAACACGTGTAGGACCACGGGAAATCACTTCTGGGTTGTTTCCTTCACAATAAAGGTATCCTATGCAAATGTTATTAGGGTCTAGTAAATATAAAAAACATTATGGTCAAATTATCCTATATTATAGCTTTGTGTTTAGTCATACATACAGAGAGGAGAACAAGTATTTGATACACTGCCGATTTTCCTACTTACAAAGCATGTAGAGGTCTGTCATTTTTTATCATAGGTACACTTCAACTGTGAGAGACAGAATCTAAAACAAAAATCCAGAAAATCACATTGTATGATTTTTAAGTAATTCATTTGCATTTTATTCCATGACATAAGTATTTGATCACCTACCAACCAGTAAGAATTCCAGCTCTCACAGATCTGTTAGTTTTTCTTTAAGAAGCCCTCCCGTTCTCCACTCTACCTGTATTAACTGCACCTGTTTGAACTCGTTACCTGTATAAAAGACACCTGTCCACACACTCAAACAGACTCCAACCTCTCCACAATGGACAAGACCAGAGAGGGTGTAAGGACATCAGGGATAAAATTGTAGACCTGCACAAGGCTGGGCTACAGGACAATAGGCAAGCAGCTTGGTGAGAAGGCAACAACTGTTGGCACAATTATTAGAAAATGGAAGAAGTTCAAGATTACGGTCAATCACCCTCAGTCTGGGGCTCCATGCAAGATCTCACCTCGTGGGGCATCAATGATCATGAGGAAGGTGAGGGATCAGCCCAGAACTACACGGCAGGACCTGGTTAATGACCTGAAAAGAGCTGGGACCACAGTCTCAAAGAAAACCATTAGTAAAACACTACGCCGTCATGGATTAAAATCCTGCAGCGCACGCAAGGTCCCCCTGCTCAAGCCAGCGCATGTCCAGGCCCATCTGAAGTTCCTCCAAACACTCGCCATGTTTGGAGGAAGAAGAAAGATGAGTACAACCCCAAGAACACCATCCTAACCGTGAAGCATGGAGGTGGAAACATCATTCTTTGGGGATGCTTTTCTGCAAAGGGGACAGGACGACTGCACCGTATTGAGGGAGGATGGATGGGGCCATGTATTGTGAGATCTTGGCCAACAATCTCCTTCCCTCAGTAAGAACATTGAAGATGGGTCGTGGCTGGGTCTTCCTGCATGACAACGACCCGAAACACACAGCCAGGGCAACTAAGGAGTGGCTCCGTAAGAAGCATCTCAAGGTCCTGGAGTGGCCTAGCCAGTCTCCAGACCTGAACCCAATAGAAAATCTTTGGAGGGAGCTGAAATTCCGTATTGCCCAGCGACAGCCCCGAAACCTGAAGGATCTGGAGATGGTCTGTATGGAGGAGTGGGCCAAAATCCCTGCTACAGTGTGTGCAAACCTGGTCAAGAACTACAGGAAACGTATGATCTCTGTAATTGCAAACAAAGGTTTCTATACCAAATATTAAGTTCTGCTTTTCTGATGTATCAAATACTTATGTCATGCAATAAAATGCAAATTAATTAATTAATCATACAAATGTGATTTTCTGGATTTTTGTTTTAGATTACGTCTCACAGTTGAAGTGTACATATGATAAAAATTACAGACCTCTACATGCTTTGTAAGTAGGAAACACTGCCGATTTTGCAAGTTATCAAATACTTGTTCTGCCCATTGTATGTGCTGCTTTCCTTTTATACATTTTTACAGTATTTACTATGGTCATAAATTGTTCATTGGACTGATGTAATGTGTGTTACAATGACTCACGAGTCCCGTAGTGTCTACAACAGTTAATATACAGAGCTGCATCTTACTGGCTACATAGCCGGAAATGCACTTTGGACAGCATGGCAATTACAATATATATCAATGCATTTTTACAACATACTTCTCAAACACAACACACACAGGTTCCTTGCCTAACAGTGCATGTACAAACAAATACATATGTCAGGATTCTATCTTTAAATTACATGTCATTTATTTTGTAGGGTACTCTATGAAAACACAACCAATTAAAAATCCTATAAAAAATGTTGGATAGTGCTTTACAAGTGCAGCCTTTCTCATTTCATGGTTTGCTGGGTTCATCTTCTAAATCATAAGTCATTGGTCCTCAGAAATATCAATGTCAATCAACATCAAAGCATTTGATCTGTCTTCATGCCATCAGCCAGTGGTTGTTTGTTCCTATAGCGATCGACTATTTATCAAACACAAAATGGTGGCAGTTCAAATGGGTTACTTTTGAGCTACAGTGGTCCAGATGACCAGCTCTTCCTGTACTCCCCGGAGTCACATCCAGATGCGATAGAATCCGAGAACCACGGTGAGACAAGTGAAGACTGAACCTGAAAGACATGAGTCCGTCAGTCAGAACTTGTTTATGAACAAAAGTGACGTTTAGTTGACCAGAACCAGAGATACTAATTGTGTATCTATTTCAATTGAGGAACATAATGTTATCCATCATTTATAGTATTATTATTGAGCAAATAATCTTTACGTATTGGCCTCGAGGCATTCGTCAGAGATTTCCTCAGTCAGAAAAAGCTCTGACGAAGGTCTTGAGGCCAATGCAAAGCTTAATAAAGAGCAGTGATGCTAGCAAGAGCAGTGTGCGGGTTTTTTCTTTTTTCTCATCTTATTCATCTTGCCATGCACCTGCAACAAAGATAGCTCAGATGTGCGAGTGCTTTTTAAATATTGAACAAATAAGACTAATGCATGGATACATGAATGACACTTCTTACCTGCAAGGTATTTGATAGTATCAAGTTTGTGAGCTTCCAACATGGTTTTCAATCCTGCCACTTCAGTGTCGATTTTCATATGGGACCGAGTCAAATGACAATTTTGCTCAGCATTCTACAGCAGACAGATTTGGCTATTATTCACAAACCACAGATAATATTCTCATCATAACAACTAAATAACAAATACAAGGTGAAAAGACCTCATTGAGATGGGTGTTACACATGCAAGGTGAATGAAGTAACCCGTTAAGAGCTCTAAAGTAGAATGGTTTAATCATAATGTACAGTATACAGACCATTTCCATTATCTCGGTCTGACTTTCCATGAGTTTCTTCTCATGCTCTGATTTCTGAAAGTCAAATAGTCTATCAGAGTCGAAACTGTGCTGTCAAATTTGCATTAAATATTGATAAGAGCAAGATATACTGTATGTAATAAGCAAAGCATAACACCTTCATCCTAAGAATACTAATGTAAAAAACATCATTGTAATACTAAGACATTTACCATTTCTTTCATGCTGCTTTTTTCCGAATTCATATCCAAGATATTGTCAAAGCGGACTTTATTCATCACATCCTGCAACAGAGAAAAAGGAGGCATTCCGTCATTCAAACACTCTCAATGGGTCTGAAGTGCTGTTAAAGGCTGCAATCCAAACTGATCATCGCTCTGTTTCACAAAGAGTCATACTTTGTAAAGTTTTCTATATCTATACACGGTGTACACGCACAATCATCACAAACAGATGAAATGTTGGCAGCAACATGTGGGTGATCTGCAGACATTTTCACAGAAATTAAACCATAAGCTAAAAAAATATATATAATTTATTTGGTAAATAATTTCGGCATCACTGTGCCTTCTTCAGGGTTATAGTTTATTCGCCGTTAGTCAGCCCCAGCTCGTGATTTTTATTCAACACAGAAATGAAACCACCTTAAAACAACTTACAGCCAGTTGCACCTTCAGTTGCAGTAGCTCTACCTTGACTTTCTGTAAGAAAAGATTAATCAATTCATTGATCTACTTCAAATGCCTGACTTTAAGGAAATAACATGGCCCCCCAAAAAATTCCATCCACTGTATCAGTTATGTGACCACAGAGGGAGCAATCCTATGTTTTCAGTTCAGATCAGGTGAAAGAGAAGATGCACGGTGAAGAGACAACTTTAAACTATTGACATGCAACCAGTATGACCTGGGACACCACATGTGTGGACTCTCCATAGGATGTAGTTGATGTCAGTGATTGGCCAGAGTCCACACACCGTCACTGTTCAAATGACAAGGAAGAACACTGACTACCACTGGAAAATAAGTAACAAGGAATATATATAAGGTAATCCTAACCCTCATGTGTCACATCACGGGACCCTCTTCCCACTGGGCACACACTGGTTGAATCAATGTTTCCTCATCAATTAAATTAAGTTGAACCAGTGTTGAATAGATGTTGAAATGACATCTGTAAAGGAGTAGACATAAAAGGCTCCCTGATGTGCTTCAAGTGATGATAGGATTAGAGCACAGGAGGTTGGTGGCACCTTAATTGGGGAGGATGGGCTCGTGATAATGACTGGAACGGAGTCAGTGGAATGGTATCAAATACATGGTTCCAGGTATTTGATGCCATTCCATTTGCACCGTTCCGGCCATTATTACGAGCCGTCCTCCCCTCAGCAGCCTCCTGTGGATTACAGAACTCCTACAAATGAATACTCACCTCATTCTCTGCCAGCAAAGTAGAGAACTCACTCTTTTCAAGGATAATCATGTCCTTTTTCACCGATGCAATTTGGGAAAACACTCTCTGCAACATGATCTCCTGCAATTCATGGCCACAGCGAGTCAGTCTCATTATTTACTTACATGTATTATCAATATATATATATATACACACACAAAAAAGTATGTGGGACACCCCTTCAAATTAGTGGATTTGGCTATTTCAGCCACACCCGTTGCTGACAAATGTATAAAATCGAGCACAAACACACAGTCATGCAATTTCCATAGACAAACATTGGCAGTAGAATGGCCTTACTGAAGAGCTCACTGACTTTCAGCGTGGCGGCGTCATAGGATGCGACCTTTCCAACAAGTCAGTTCATCAAATTTCTGCCCTGCTAGAACTGCCTCGGTAAGTGCTGTTATTGTGAAGTGGAAACGTCTAGGAGCAACAACGGCTCAGCCGCGAAGTGGTAAGCCACACAAGCTCACAGAACGGAACCGGCGAGTGCTGAAGCGCATAACAGTCGTCTGTCCTTGGTTGCAACACTTACTACCGAGTTCCAAACTGCCTCTGGAAACAACTGTTCGTCGGGAGTTTCATGAAATGGGTTTCCATGGACAAGCAGCCACACACAAGCCTAAGATCAACATGCACAATGCCAAGCGTTGACTGGAGTGGTGTAAAGCTTTGCCGCCATTGGGACTGTGAAACAGTAGAAACACCTTCTCTGCAGTGATGAATCACGCTCCACCATCTGGCAGTCCGGCGGAAGAATCTGGGTTTGGCGGATGCCAGGAGAACGCTACCTGCTCGAATGCAGAGTGCCAACTATCATGTTTGGTGGAGGTGGAATAATGGTCTGGGGCTGATTTTCATGGTATGGGCTAGGCCCCTTAGTTCCAGTGAAGTGAGATCTTAACACTACAGCATACAATGAGATTCTAGACAATTCTGTGCTTCCAACTTTGTAGCAACAGTTTGGGGAAGGCCTTTCCTGTTTCAGCATGACAATGCCCCTGTGCACAAAGCGAGATCCATACAGAAATGGTTTGTCGAGATTGGTGTGGAAGAACTTGACTGGCCTGCACAGAGCCCTGACCTCCACCCCATCAAACACCTTTGGGATGAACTGGAACTAGACTCCGAGCCAAGGCCATATCACCCAACATCAGTGCCCGACCTCACTAATGCTCTTGTGGCTGAATGGAAGCAAGTCCCAGCAGCAATGTTCAGCCATCTAGTGGAAAGCCTTCCCGACAGAGTGGAGGCTGTTATAAATGAAATAAAATTGTATTTGTCACATGCGCTGAATACAACCTTACAGTTAAATGCTTACTCACAAGCCCTTACTCAACAATGCAGCTCTAAGAAAAATACCTAAAATAAATACATAAATAAAGTAACAAATAATTAAAGAGCAGCAGTAAAATATGTGGTGAAGCCACATAAAAGTAAAATAACAATGCTATATACAGGGGGTACTGGTATAGAGTTAATGTGCGGGGGCACCCGTTGGTTAAGGTAATTGAGGCAATATATACACTACCGTTCAAAAGTTTGGGGTGACTAAGAAATTTCCTTGTTGTGTCCATTAAAATAACATCAAATTGATCAGAAATACAGTGTAGACATTGTTATTGTTGTAAATGACTATTGTAGCTGGAAACGGCTGATTTTTAATGGAATATCTACAGTTGAAGTCGGAAGTTTACATACACCTTAGCCAAATACTAGAATGCCAAAGGTCTGCAAGGCTCTAATTGCTGCAAATGGAGGATTTATTGACGAAAGTAAAGTTTGAAGGACAATTATTATTTCAAATTAAAAATCATTATTGATAACCTTGCCAACATCTTCACTATATTTTATATTCATTTTGCTACTCATTTCATGTATGTTTTCATGAAAAACAAGGACATTTCTAAGTGACCCCAAACTTTGAACGGTAGTACAAATGTGGGTAGAGTTATTAAAGTGATGTATAGATAATAACAGAGAGTAGCAGCAGCATGAAGAGGGGGGGGGGGGGGGGGCAATGCAAGCAGTCTGGGTAGCCATTTGATTAGATGTTCAGTAGTCTTATGGCTTGGGGGTAGAAGCTGTTTGGAAGCCTCTTAGACCTAGACTTGGCGCTCCAGTACCGCTTGCCATGCGGTAGCAGAGAAAACAATCTATGACTAGGGTGGCTGGAGTCTTAAACAGTTTTTGGGGCCTTCCTCTGACACCACCTGGTAAAGAGGTCCTGGATGGCAGGAAGCTTGGCCCCAGTGATGTACAGGGCCGTACGCACTACCCTCTGTAGTGCCTTGCAGTCGGAGGCAGAGCAGTTGCCATACCAGGCAGTGATGCAACCAGTCAGGATGCTCTCGATGGTGCAGCTGTAGAATCTTTTGCGGATCAAATAGGAGTGGGTCTAGGGTGTCAGGCAGGGTGGAGGTGATATGGTCCTTGACTAGTCTCAAAGCACTTCATGATGACGGAAGTGAGTGCTACGGGGCGGTAGTCGTTTAGCTCAGTTACCTTAGCTTTCTTGGGAACAGGAACAATGGTGGCCCTCTTGAAGCATGTGGGAACAGCAAACTGGGATAAGGATTGATTGAATATGTCCGTAAACACACCAGCCAGCTGGTCTGCGCATGCTCTGAGGACACGGCTGGGGATGCCGACTGGGCCTGCAACCCTACGAGGGTTAACACGTTTAAATGTTTATTCACGTCGGCTGCAGTGAAGGAGAGTCCGCAGGTTTTGGTAGCGGGCCGTGTCAGTGGCACTGTATTGTCCTCAAAGCGAGCAAAGAAGTTATTTAGTCTGTCTGGGAGCAAGACATCCTGGTCCGCGACGGGGCTGGTTTTCTTTTCGTAATCCTTGATTGACTGTAGACTCTGCCACATACCTCGTGTCTGAGCCGTTGAATTGCAACTGTACTTTGTCTCTATACTGATGCCTAGCTTGTTTGATTGCCTTGCGGAGGGAATAGCTACACTGTTTGTATTCGATCACCTTGCCCTGGTTAAAAGCAGCGGTTCGCGCTTTCAGTTTCGCGCGAATGCTGCCATCAATCCACGGTTTCTGGTTTGGGAATGTTTTAATCGTTGCTGTGAGTATAACATCGCCGATGCACTTTCAAATGAACTCGCTCACCGAATCAGCGTATTCGTCAATGTTGTTGTTGGACGCAATGCGGAACATATCCCAATCCACATGATCGGAGCAGTCTTGAAGCGTGGAATCAGATTGGTCGGACCAGCGTTGAACAGACCTGAGCGCGGGAGCTTCCTGTTTTAGTTTCTGTCTGTAGGCTGGAAGCAACAAAACGGAGTCGTGGTCAGCTTTTCCGAAAGGAGGGCGGGGGAGGGCCTTATATGCGTCGCGGAAGTTAGAATAACATTGATCCAGGGTTTTACCAGCCCTGGTTGCGCAATCGATATTTGGCCGTAGTGGAGTTTGGAGTGTGACTGACTGAGGTTGTGGACAGGTGTCTTTTATACTGATAACAAGTTCAAACTGGTGCCATTAATACAGGTAACGAGTGGAGGACAGAGGAGACTCTTAAAGAAGAAGTTACAGGTCTGTGAGAGACAGAAATCTTGCTTGTTTGTAGGTGACCAAATACTTATTTTCCACCATAATTTGCAAATAAATTCATTAAAAATCCTACAATGTGATTTTCTGGATTTTTTTTCTCATTTTGTCTGTCATAGTTGAAGTGTACCTATGATGAAAATTACAGGCCTCTCTCATATTTTTAAGTGGGAGAACTTGCACAATTGGTGGCTGACTAAATACTTTTTTGCCCCACTGTATGCGGTTTCCAGTTTACATAGAGTCAAATAAAGTTTGTTCAGGGCTATCGATGTGTCTGCTTGGGGGGGGAATATATACGGCTGTGATTATAATCGAAGAGAATTCCCTTGGTAGATAATGCGGTCGACATTTGATTGTGAGGAATTCTAAGTCAGGTGAACAGAAGGACTTGAGTTCCTGTATGTTGTTATGATCACACCACGTCTCGTTAATCATAAGGCATACCCCCCCGCCCCTCTTCTTACCAGAAAGATGCTTGTTTCTGTCGGTGCGATGCGTGAAGAAACCAGCTGGCTGCACTGACTCTGATAGCGTCTCTCGAGTAAGCCATGTTTCCGTGAAGCAAAGAACGTTACGCTTATGTCTCTCTGGAATGCTACCCTTGCTCAGATTTCATTTCTATCTCAAGGCCATCAGACTGTTAAACAGCCACCACTAACATTGAGTGGCTGCTGCCAACATACTGACTCAACTCCAGCCACTTTAATAATGGAAATTGATGTAAAAATGTATCACTAGCCACTTTAAACTATGCCACTTTTATCTTTACATACCCTACATTTCTCATATGTATATACTGTACTCCATACCATCTACTGCATCTTGCCTATGCCGTTCTGTACCATCACTCGTTCATATATCTTTATGTACATATTCTTTATACACACAAGTGTAAAGGGATAAGGTAGTAGTTGTGGAATTGTTAGGTTAGATTACTCGTTGGTTATTACTGCATTGTCGGAACTAGAAGCACAAGCATTTCGCTACACTCGCATTAACATCTGTTAACCATGTGTATGTGACAAATAAAATTGTTTGATTTGGATCTGAGGACCCATGTCATATCTTTTCAGTCTCTTTTCAGTTTGAGGGGGAATAGGTTTATAGCAGCAAAGGGGGAACCAACTCCATATTAATGCCCATGACTTTGGAATGAGATGTTCAACGAGCAGGTGCCCACATACCTTTGGTCATATACTGTATGTTGATATGAAAAAGTCCAGCCTCACCTGCTGCACTTTGGTTACCATGTCATTATAGATTAGATCCATGTTGGAGTGTGTTGTCCTGACCATCATCCTGACAATTACCTCAGCTTGCTGAGTGGTGAAGCCTGTTGATGAAAACAAAACACTAACTGGTTTCAAACCAACCACTGAATTAAATGTATGGGGGTTACTTCAAATTACACAAATAAAAAACATTTTCTAACCATTGTCTTCGAGGAGTCGAACCAATGCATGGGTATCAAAATACAGCCGTCGGTTTCCAGACTTTGTCATATCTGTTTTCAATTCATACTGAAGTATAGAGGTGCTCAGCTCTGATATCCACATAAAAGGAAAAGTTAGATGTAGCGTACAGATCATTACATGACAAATTATTTATTTATAACCACCATAGGATCCTGCATCAAATTAAGAAAAAGTTATGCAAATGTACAGCACTCAGAGGGTGATATGAAGAGATACATTTCATGTATTTAATGTATTGTAGTGGCATATCTGTCCTGGTGTTGAATGCATTAACACTGGGCCTTTTTCTTTTTTAAATCTGCTCCGAAATATTCATCCAACCTCACGAGGTCACTCAAACCCCGGTTGCAATCGATTTCTACTAGTCACCACAGCCACAAAGTGCTATATTGTAAAAATTAAAACAAAAATATGGTCTTAATTTAAGGTTAGATGTAGGGTTAAATATAGGGTTAGGTTTAAAATCACACTTGAAGATAGGAGATTGCCGAAATGGGCGTGGTTTATTACGTTGTGGCTGTGGTAACTAGTGACGACCGTTGCAATCTGAACCCGAGCTGGCAAACTTATTTTTGAGTGTCGTTTGTTGTCTTCTTTGCTCAGACAGTGTACATACATACCTCTGACAAATAAAAAGCTCCGTTTAAAAACCTTAGTTGCTCTCACTCCCGTAAATAGTCTCATTCTCCATGTTCGTTTGTCAAGGTTGCAAGAGCCCGAATCGGTGTTACATTGTTTACAGCGCGAATGGATGCTGCTCGTCAAAATTGTGTTCAGAGAGGAACTGTTAGGTTGGAGCGCAACTGTAGTGAAACTTGCTCTGTCCCCGCGTGTCCTCTTTTCTTGCTTACTATACCAATAGTCCGAGTTTAAGGTAGATTTATTCAACCGCGAGTGAAATGCAATTCTTTGTTTCAATGACATTGTCAAACCTTTAGTTCACTTTCACTGGAGTTTCCTGCCCGAGTTCCCATAAATACGTCACCACGTTGACCCTACGTTGACATAACTAGGAGGGTTTTGTTTTAAAGCAACAGTTTACTATATTTTCTTACTACGCTAATCTAGTCCTGTTGAGTTTGTCAATCTTTACTGTATTTGTTCAAATTGATATGAAAAAAATATGCATTGTTTATTCTTGCATATGGATGTTACACATTCTTATTTTACTGTATTAAAAGCATCCTTTTGGGGTGAGGGACTGACAAGGATGAGCAGTGCCTTATGCATGATTTCTAAAGCACCTACAGGCCTAATATTGGGTTTATGAATGCTCTTTAAGCCTTAAACGTGATGTTTAATTTACATTGGGACTGGATACAAGATTGGAAGGCAGCTCCTCAGAGAGCAGAGCACGCCCCTACTCCCTAAAATGGTGCACAGGCCATCCACTGTGTTTGGGCAACATATTCTCATCTACATCACTTGCAATGTTTGTCTTTGTCATATGCCTAAGTGGAAGTCTCCCGGTTTGCTTAAATTGCTGGCACAACTGCTAGCCTGACTATAAAGCTGTGGACAGCAACATGGAGACCACCCTTGTTCCATTTGATTTAATGTAGAACCAGTTCCGTACCATCTCAGGTATTCAAAAATTAATTGTGCTTCTAGTTCAGACAATGCAGACAATGCAGTAATAACCAACGAGTAATCTAACCTAACAATTCCAAAACTACTACCTTATACACGCAAGTGTAAAGGGATAAAGAATATGTACATAAAGATATATGAATGAGTGATGGTACAGAACGGCATAGGCAAGATGCAGTAGATGGTATCGAGTACAGTATATACATATGAGATGAGTAATGTAGGGTATGTAAACAAAGTGGCATAGTTTAAAGTGGCTAGTGATACATGTATTACATAAAGATGCAGTAGATGATATAGAGTACAGTATATACATATACATGTGAGATGAATAATGTAGGGTATGTAAACATTATATTAAGTAGCATTGTTTAAAGTGGCTAGTGATATCTTTTCCATCAATTTCCATCAATTCCCATTATTAAAGTGGCTGGAGTTGAGTCAGTGTGTTGGCAGCAGCCACTCAATGTTAGTGGTGGTTGTTTAACAGTCTGATGGCCTTGAGATAGAAGCGGTTTTTCAGTCTCTCGGTCCCTGCTTTGATGCACCTGTACTGACCTCACCTTCTGGATGAAAGTGGGGTGAACAGGCAGTGGCTCGGGTGGTTGATGTCCTTGATGATCTTTATGGCTTTCCTGTGACATCGGCTGGTGTAGGTGTCCTGGAGGGTGATGCGTTGTGCAGACCTCACTACTCTCTGGAGAGCCTTACGGTTGTGGGCGGAGCAGTTGCCGTACCAGGCGGTGATACAGTCCGACAGGATGCTCTTTATTGTGCATCTGTAAAAGTTTGTCAGTGCTTTTGGTGACAAGCCAAATTTCTTCAGCCTCCTGAGGTTGAAGAGGCGCTGCAGCGCCTTCTTCACCACGCTGTCTGTGTGGGTGGACCAATTCAGTTTGTCCGTGATGTGTACGCCGAGGAACTTAAAACTTACTACCCTCTCCACTACTGTCCCGTCGATGTGGATAGGGGGGTGCTCCCTCTGCTGTTTCCTGAAGTCTACGATCATCTCCTTTGTTTTGTTGACGTTGAGTGCGAGGTTATTTTCCTGACACCACACTCCGAGGGCCCTCACCTCCTCCCTGTAGGCAGTCTCGTCGTTGTTTGTAAATCAAGCCTACCACTGTGGTGTCGTCCGCAAACTTGATGATTGAGTTGGAGGCGTGCATGGCCACGCAGTCGTGGGTGAACAGGGAGGACAGGAGAGGGCTCAGAACGCACCCTTGTGGGGCCCCAGTGTTGAGGATCATCGGGGTGGAGATGTTGTTACCTACCCTCACCACCTGGGGGCGGCCCGTCAGGAAGTCCAGTACCTAGTTGCACAGGGCGGGGTCGAGACCCCGGGTCTCGAGCTTGATGATGAGTTTGGAGGGTACTATGGTGTTAAATGCTGAGCTGTAGTCGATGAACAGCATTCTCACATAGGTATTCCTCTTGTCCAGATGGGTTAGGGCAGTGTACAGTGTGGTTGCGATTGCGTTGTCTGTGGACCTATTGGGGCGGTAAGCAAATTGGAGTGGGTCTAGGGTGTCAGGTAGGGTGGAGGTGATATGGTCCTTGACTAGTCTCTCAAAGCACTTCATGATGACGGAAGTGAGGGCGGTAGTCGTTTAGCTCAGTTGTCCTTAGCTTTCTTGGGAACAGGAACAATGGTGGCCCTCTTGAAGCATGTGGGAACAGCAGACTGGGATCAGGATTGATTGAATATGTCCGTAAACACACCAGCCAGCTGGTCTGCGCATGCTCTGAGGATACGGCTGGGGATGCCCTCTGGGCCTGCAGCCTTGCGAGGGTTAACACGTTTAAATGTTTTACTCACGTCGGTTGCAGTGAAGGAGTGTCCACAGGTTTTGGTAGCAGGCCGTGTTAGTGGCACTGTATTGTCCTCAAAGCGAGCAAAGAAGTGGTTTAGTCTGTCTGGGAGCAAGACATCCTGGTCCACTCAGGTCTGGTTTTCTTTTCGTAATCCGTGATTGACTGTAGACCCTGCCACATACCTCTTGTGTCTGAGCCGTTGAATTGCGACTCTACTTTGTCTCTATACTGACGCTTAGCTTGTTTGATTGCCTTGCGGAGGGAATAGCTACACTGTTTATATTCGGTCATGTTTCTGGTCACCTTGCCCTGGTTAAAAGCAGTGGTTCGCGCTTTCAGTTTCGCGCAAATGCTGCCATCAATCCACGGTTTTTGGTTGGGGAATGTTTTAGTTGCTGTGGGTACGACATCTTCAATGCACTTGCTAATGAACTCGCTCACCGAATCAGCGTATTCGTCAATGTTGTTGTTTGACGCAAGGTGGAACATCTCCCAATCCACGTGATCGAAGCAATCTTCAAGCGTGGAATCAGATTAGTCGGACCAGCGTTGAACAGACCTGAGTGCGGGAGCTTCCTGTTTTAGTCTCTGTCTATAGGCTGGGAGCAACACAATGGAGTCGTGGACAGCTTTTCCAAAAGGAGGGTGGGGAGGACCTTATATGCATTACGGAAGTTACAATAACAATGATCCAGGGTTTTACCAGCCCTGGTTGCACAATCAATATGCTGATAGAATTTAGGGAGTTTTGTTTTCAGATTAGCCTTGTTAAAATCCCCGGCTACAATTAATGCGGCCTCAGGATATGTGGTTTCCAGTTTACATAGAGTCAAACAAAGTTTGTTCAGGGCCGTCGATGTGTCTGCTTGGGGGGGAATATATGCGGCTGTGATGATAATCGAAGATAATTATTTTGGTAGATAATGCGGTCGACATTTGATTGTGAGGAATTCTAAGTCAGGTGAACAGAAGGACTTGAGTTCCTGTATGTTGTTATGATCACACCACGTCTTGTTAATCATAAGGCATACCCCCGCCCCTCTTCTTACCAGAAAGATGCTTGTTGCTGTCGGCGATGCGTGAAGAAACCAGCTGGCTCTACTAACTCCGATAGCGTGTCTCGAGTCAGCCATCTTTCTGTGAAGCAAAGAACGTTACAGCCGCTTATGTCTCTCTGGAATGCTACCTGAAAGATTAGTGGAATCTGTGTGGGTAGCTGGACAGGTAGGATGACTGACAGTGAAGGTGAACAGGTGGTCACGTGTCAGGTGACAGAGGAATGGATGAGACTGAGGCAGGAATTCCTTTAACCATAAAGTGGTATATTTACTGAGTAGTCTGTGCTGCATCAAAGGAAACAAATAACATGTATCCAATCAAATTCATAATCAAAGATCAAATCATGGTCATTATTAACATAAGTTAGGGAATTCAACAGTCCAGTTCATTAAGAAGTCAATAGTAATCATCCGCGAGTCATTTAGGCTCATAACTATTTATCATAAATCATGAAAGAATACAAACAGTGAATGTTTATACAATCTATAATCCCCATGATCAAAGTCAATCAGTTAGCAAACAATGACGTTTCTCATTTCACGCTTTCAATTGTCTTCATGTGTACATATAATTAATTTCAATACACATGAACCATATCGATTACATAATTGGCCTATGAGGATATGTAGGGCCGTGATATTTGACAATTCACATTACACAATATGTTTGAAGCTGCGCTCCAAGACGCGCTCCGCGGTAATAACTATTAACAGTAACTGAATGGCCCACTCTCCCGATCGCCACAGATAATTCAGAAAGGTAACAGTCGGTGGATTCATGGACGCACAGAACTTCTGGATGAGATGGAGTTAAGGAAGAGAAAGCAGCGAGATCACGCGATGGCAATTTCCTCCTTTTATGGAGTTGAGATCTGTCGGACATTTCCACCTGACCTAATTAAAGCGCCCCTGGCCCAGCTGAGTAAATGGCAATGAATTAAAGGATTATTCCACCAACTCCATGGGCCTTTTCTACACTACCCTTGCTCGGATTTCATCAACCTTGTTGTCAAGAGGCTGGACATTGGCGAGTAGTATGCTCGGGAGAGGTGCGCGATGTGCCCGTCTCCAGAGCCTGACCAGAAGACCGCATCGTCTGCCCCTTTTACTGCAACGTTGTTTTGGTTCGCCGGCTGGGATCCGATCCATTGTCCTGGGTGTTGGGCAAAACACAGGATCCGCTTCGGGAAAGTCGTATTCCTGGTCGTAATGATGGTGAGTTGACGTTGCTCTTATATCCAGTAGTTCCTCCCGACTGTATGTAATAAAACCTAAGATCACCTGGGGTACCAATGTAAGAAATAACACGTAAAAAAATGAAATACTGCATAGTTTCCTAGGAACGCGACGCGAGTTGGCCATCTCTGTCGGCGCCGCAAGGTGTAGCCATCTCCTGTCTCTCCTCCTATGGTAGTGTCTTATCCAGTATCCATCTCCTGTCTCTCCTCCTGGGGCAGTGTGTTATATTGTAGCCATCTCCTGTCTCTCCTCCTGTGGTATTTTTTTAAATATATTTTTTTATTTTACCTTTATTTAACCAGGCAAGTCAGTTAAGAACAAATTCTTATTTTCAATGACGGCCTTGGAACAGCGGGTTAACTGCCTGTTCAGGGGCAGAACGACAGATTTGTACCTTGTCAGCTCGGGGGTTTGAACTTGCAACCTTCCGGTTACTAGTCCAACGCTCTAACCACTAGGCTACCCTGCTAAGTGTCTTATCCAGTATCCATCTCCTGTCTCTCCTCCTGTGGTAGTGTCTTATCCAGTATCCATCTCCTGTCTCTCCTCCTGGGACTGTGTGTTATCCCGTAGCATCTACCACAACCTATTGGACATGATCATTTACAGAAGGGGTCACCATTTTCAGAGTATTTTGCCAACCCTAATCACACTGTGCTGGCTCAGATTTTTGATGTTATTTTCATCTCATCATTGTTCCAACAGCTATGGTGGATGTGCAGCCAGGCTAGCGAGTGCAGCACAGCTCAGGAGGCTCAGTAGTGTGAAAAGGGTTGACTGATTAGACAGAATATTTTGGTATTGTCTAGATTTGTGAGAATAGGAGCAGATGATAAGAGCAATACATTATTGTAGCCAGGACTGTAGGAGATAGCGGGGCAATGGGGGTGAATTATTGCCTTTGTTGAGATCTGCTGCTGACATAACTGTGTTTTGTAAAGACCACTGGTTTGGATATGGTCTTAGGTTACATGTATGGATTTACAAACCTTTTTTGGTGTGGGGGAGACAGTTGGAACATGGATTGTGTTAAAGTGTGAGGGTTTCAGCTTGGAACCTGAAACAAGCTGTATGTATATCTTCTCTGATTGCAACAACAAAAAAGTAGCCAGCCCAGTAAAACTTAGCCCCTTATTCTAATACATTGCCACACATAAGTTGTAGGTTGGTTGTTTGACCAACATGATGCTTAAGATTGGCACAGGTATGTAACAGAAACTACTATTAAATACCGGTAAACAATTCACTTCTCCAACTCCTTCCCTCTCTCTCTCCCTCCTTGAGATTATGCCATACAACACACATTTCTCCATCCTTTTCCCCCAGCTTCAGAGGCTGGGCTACCGTTTATCTCAAACACAAATTCTGAACTGTGACTTTAAATAAATGATCTAATTTGAATGTATGCTGTCATGTCTGTGATTTCTCCCTGAGCTCCATTAGCACACTTAGGCCAGTAGTAATGCCTGGAACATGATAGTTCATTAGTTGTCCTCGACACAATGTTCCGGTAATTTAGCATATTTGAGAGGACTATGTCAGCAATCATTGGTTCAGCAGCTATTAATCTCCCTCTCAGATGTGTGAAAATAATGTAGCTAGTGGCCAGGCTACTTTATGTGAGTACCGTCATTTATTTTTGGGGCATCAGGAGGTGCAATTTCTCTGCAATTTGCGATAACCAAAGGCTGAACATTTTTAAAATAACAACTACACACTGAGGTCATTATTAGTTACCTAATGTAACTTTGAAAATAATCAGAATCTCCTAACTAACTTGAAGCCCGACACCAGGTTAGACAGATTGCAAAAAATGATGACGCAGTTTCATTGATCCAAATCATGATACGGGTGGTTATTAATAAGGCCTTGGAGCTTAGCCTGGAAGATTATCATGTATTACAGCTATGGCTAATGATCTTATTGCCATAGATCTATTTTTGGATACGCCTAAGGACCTTGTATAGGGGGCTAGTCTAGTCAGGTAGGTAGAGCTGGACTGGACATTTCACAGGCTGTGGATGGGAGAGTGGCAGGTGTGCAGCAAAGGTAAACCTACTACCGCACTGTGCATTTCTGGCACTCTGTAACTCTTCAATTACACACACACGTTCTGCTTTAGGTGAATTCGTCAGAGGTGAAAATTACATTCTCGTACTGTTTAAATGCAAAGACAGAACATGGTAAATGATTTACTGTAATGTTCCAAATAAACAATGAGCATATGCTAAACAAACAAATGTGTATTGTGTTAGTATGTATCCATATAACAAGGTATTAATGCAATCACTGTATCACATAACATCCTGAGGTCAATATAATGAGTTCCAAATACAATTTAGATTTTCCATCCTTAGGGTATAGGACAGGTATTCCCAAACTTACCCAGCAAAGCACCGAACAACAGACAGGGACGTTGGACCATCGAAGAGGTGCAAATATGATAAGAACTACATTGATTTGGGGTTCACTTATATTGGGAGTAGTGCCTTTCCTCAGCCACAGTGTATTATATGTGCAAAAGTACTCACAACTCGATGAAACCTTCACTCTTGCGCAATTAAGATGACTTTTGAATATAAGATAATATAATATAATTGCAACAGATACCATTAATAAGAATGGGCTAGAAGCATCTTATATGGTGAGCTACAGAGAGGCTAGGACAGGCAAGCCCCATACTATTGTGGGGGACTTAATTCTTCCTGCTGCCGCGGATATTGCTGGAACAATGCTGGGGGAAAGGCCCAAAAATCAATGTCTTCATCAAACAACACTGTTTCACGACACATCAGTGACATGGCAGGAGATGTTTAGAAACAATTACTGCTTCGCATACAAGCCAGTGAATTCTATGCGTTACAGCTGGATGAGTCAACAGAGGTGGCAGGCACAGCTCTTGGTATGTTCGTTACATTTATGGGGGATCAATTAAGGAAGACATCCTCTTCTGGAAACCAGGACAACAGGAGAGGATATTTTTAAAGCACTGGACAGCTTAGTGACATTAAATGGACTTTGGTGGTCAAGATGTGTTGGTATCTGTACTGATGGCGCAAAAGCCATGACAGGGAGACATAGTGAAGTGGTAACACGCGTGCAAGCAGTTGCTCCCGATGCCTCTTGGGTACACTGTAGCATCCACCGAGAGGCTCTTGCTGCCAAGGGAATGCCTGACAGCTTGAAAGACATTTTGAACACTACAGTGAAAAGGGTTAACTTTGTTAAAACAAGGCCCCTGAACTCTTGTGTATTTTCTGCACTATGCAATGCTATGGGCAGCGACCATATAACGCTTTTACAACATACAGAAATACACTGGTTATCAAGGGGCAAAGTATTGACACATTTATTTTAAATTGAGAGATGAGCTTAAAGTTTTCTTTATTGACCATAATTTTCACTTGCCGGACCGCTTGCATGATGACGAGTTTCTCACGCGGCTGGCCTATCTGGGTGATGTTTTTTCTCGCCTAAATTATCTGAATCTAGGATTACAGCAACTATATTCAATGTGCGGGACAGAAATTGAGGCTATGATTAAGAAGTTGAAGATCTTCTGTCTGCATTAACAAGGACAACACACAGGTCTTCCATCATTGTATGATTTTTTGTGCGCATTTGAACTCAATGTCAAATGTGATATACCGAAGCACCTGAGTGAGTTACGTGCGCAATTACGCAGGTGCTTTTCCGAAACAGATGACACAAACAACGGGATTCGTTGTCCCTTTCATGCCTCCGTCTATTTACCGATATCTGAACAAGAGAGCCTCATTGAAATTGCAACAAGCGGTTCTGTGAAAATGTAATTTAATCAGAAGCCACTGCCAGATTTCTGGTTTGGGCTGCGCTCAGTGTATCCTGCCTTGGCAAATCACACTGTTATGACACTGATGCCCTTTGCAATCACGTACCTATGTGAGAGTGGATTCTCGGCCCTCACTAGCTTAAACTAAATACAGGCACAGACTGTGTGGAAAATTATTTAAGACTGAGACTCTCTCCAATACAACCCAACATTGCAGAGTTATGTGCATCCTTTCAAGCATACCCTTCTCATTAACCTGTGGTGAGTTATTCACAATTTTCAATTAACAAATAAGGTTTTATATGCAAGATGGTTAAATAAAGAGCAAAAATATTGATTATTATTATATTATTATTTGTGCCCTGGTCCAAAAAGAGCTCTTTGTCACTTCCCACGAGCCGAATTGTGACAAAAACTCACACTCATTCTTATGTTTAATAAATGTATTGTATAGTGTGTGTGGGGCAGGCTTACAATGATGGTAAAAAACAACATTTGAGAGTGCGCTGACCCTGGTGCTAGAGGGGGTACGCAGCTGGAGGTTGAATGTTTGAAGAGGTATAGGACATATTACCTTTATCACAATAACTTAACATACAGTATTGCTTGGCTAAACTACAATCTTAATCCAGAAAGGTCTTAGCAACCTAAGGAAAGTGCCTAATAATTATCACAACTAATAGAATTAAATAAAACATTCTGCAATAATGTTATCATTTGATCTATTTTAAAAATAAAGGAATCTTGGTTGCTGACCCTCCCAAGCACCATTTTCCTACAAAGTGGCTCTTAGTAGACCAGGTAAGGCACTGAAGCTGCTGTTATAGACTAGGTAATGCATTAAAGCTGCTGTTATAGGCCTAGTAATGCATTAAATCTGCTGTTATAGAACTAGTAATGCGCTGAAAGATAAGAAACATATTTTCAGCGAGTGCTTTTTGACCCACAGGGTGAAAGCAGGTTGTTATGTGTTGGTCATTTGTTTGTAAGTGCCTGACATCTTTACACAAGATGTAAAATAGGACAGTCGGCATGGCCCCGGAACTACACACTGATATCCACGCATATATTCTTTAAGTATTTATATATCATGTCATCATTCAAATTGTCAAGATATTGGTACTGATAACGATAAGGGTCATAGTTTAGGAGAATAGATTTCTGCATATTCATGTATGTATGAAGAAATGAAATACTGAATATAAACAGTAAATAGTTGGCTACACAGATTTATGATTTATTTCATATGGGCACAACAGACAAAACCCTTAAACATTTACAGTGCCTTGTGAAAGTATTCGCCTCCCTTGACCTTTTGCCACATTTCAGGCTTCAAACATAAAGATATAAAACTGTATTTTTTTGTGAAGAATCAACAACAAGTGGGACACAATCATGAAGTGGAACGACATTTATTGGATATTTCAAACTTTTTAACAAATCAAAAACTGAAAAATTGGGCGTGCAAAAAATTCTTCACAAAAAATACAGTTTTATATCTTTATGTTTGAAGCCTGAAATGTGGCAAAAGGTCGCAAAGTTCAAGGGGGCCGAATACTTTCGCAAGGCACTGTATATTATATGCGTTAGTTTTTTCTAAATATTAATTTTCCAGAAGTATAGCCTATCATCACCATTTACTCAGCAGATAAGTAGACTGATCCCTTTGTGTGAAAAGTTAAGGACAGAGTTATTTATAGAAAAAATAATCACTCAACAGTAGACAATAAAACCTGATGTTTTGATATTTTATACCAGATAATCCCTTGAGATAAATGACTGTTATATATATGATCCTATCAGCCGTCCTGAGCATCTCTCCTTTATGAGTGAGTCGATAAGAGCCTTCCACTCTTCCAGGTTCTTTGAGCTGGTAGTGCCATCGTCACCCACTTTGTTGTTGATGAGTGGAATGAGGGCTGCTGGTCGAGAGCTGCCGACCCCGTCACAGCAGGTGTGCGCAAACCTCACCCGCCCTTCAGTCTGCAGGTCACCCTTCCACTCACTCCTCAGCCAGACCCCTCATTCAACACTTTGCACCCTTTCCCAATCCACATACTTTGCACACTTTCCCCTTTCCCAATCCACATACTTTGCACACTTTCCCCTTTCCCAATCCACCTAATAACACCCCCCGGTGTAGAAAAGTTAAATGAGGTGTAGGAGGATACGAGTCCTTAGCAATAGCAGTGATAATCCAGAGATTGACCCCTTTCTCCTCATCACTCAGCCACATAATGCCAGGGTATATCTGTTGTGCTTTCTGGAATAAGAGCAAGCGTATATCGTGGTAGACTTGGCAATAGAGGATAAAATGAGTTTCATTCTCTATTTCTCCAAGGTCACAATAGTTACATAGTCTTTCCTCTTCCATTTCACCACAATACCGCCCTCTACTTCTCATCCTGTCTCCCTAACCTGCCTACCGCCACTCCCCCAGTGCTCTCTCCCTCTCCCGCTCTCTCTCTGTGTGGGTGGAGACAGGTGTGCTGGAGGCAGAGCAGATCTCCACCACCTGCAACCTTTTCCATAATCAATACCTCTACAAATACTCAGCCCTGCCACTTTCACACTGCCAGATCGTAACCTCTGCTCAGTCAGTCTGCATTTTTTTGCAGTTTGTTCCTGCTTAGATTCTGTTTCGTGTTATGCCTGGTTTCCATTGCCTGATGCTGTTTTCCTCCCCGCTACAGTTCTGCCCGCTCTGACTTTGGCCTCTGTCTCCAGTCCCACGTCTCATCAGTCCTGCTACTCTATCCTGGACCCCCCACTCCACTGCGTCCTTGGATTCTTCTCCGGACCTGCTTACTCAGTCCCAACTCCCCTCGCTCCAGCCTCAGCAATGGGCTTCCTGCAACCCGCCCGAGCTTCCCTGGCCTGCACCCCATCTTCCCCATGTTTCAAAAAATACCTTGGTTACCTCATCTGAGTCTGCTCTTGGGTTCACCTGTTCTGCTCCACGTGACACCTGTTTTAATATTCAGAGACAATATCCCTGATCTTACCTGTGCACATAGCGATCTCTTGCTTTTAGGTGTTATTATAGAGAATACTAACTGTACCATGATTTTGTTCACCATTTTGTCACACTTCTGTTCCAAAATATGTAAATGCTATTAACAAAAACTGAGTTAAAATGAAAGACAGCAGAAAGCCACACCAGCTTGGCCAAAACCAATGAATGTTGTTAAAAATGTGGATAGAAGCATAGGCCATTAAGGCCTACCATTAACCATAACATATATTATGAACAAAAGGTCATGGTAGTTTCCCCACTGGGCACAGACATCATGTCAATATTTAGTTTTGATTTAAATTTGTTTGAGTTGTCAACAAACGTGAAATCAACAAAAAATGTCACCCTGCCATTGGATTTCGATTTAAAAGTTGATTTAAAAAAAAAAGTCCTTACATTGACTTTTTGCAAAACTTATTTTTCCCCAATGTTGATTCAATGTCATCGCATTTATTTCGTTGAAATGACGTGGAACCAGCGTTGATTCAACCAGTTTATGCCCAGAGGGTATTTAATAAATACACATTTTTAATGGATAGTGACTGTCACATTACCATCACATAAACATACCAGCCATGAAACATTATGTCCATGAAATCATAAAGCTGTCCAGAGAGGGGAGCTTATGGCTGACTTGCTTGAATAAATATTCTATTGACTCCTTGTTGTTGATTTGTATAACTGGATAAGAACCGCATTCTCCTTCAATAATAATGAATGCCAACATGAGTTTTGAACCATACACAAACATTATTACATTAATGTTCAGTGAATTCACAATGTTTATTCTTATATAAATAACACTTAGCTCTAAGTATAAGCAAGTGCAAGCAAATGAGTTGAGATGAGGTAGGCCTATTCGTTCAGCAATATCGAAATGGACAGTGACAGAAATAAATTCAATAAATAAGTTCAGATAAATTCAGCAAGATGTTGAGGCCTTCATTTTACTCTTCTTTATGTCACGAGAGCGAGAGAGACCCAGACTCAACGGTTAGCCTACCATTCGAAGTATTTTATTAGTCCTATGTGGTCTAAAAAGGAAGGATAATACAATCAAGAGGATCCACTTTTATAGACAATATACAGACGCACTGACAGAATTGTGCAAACAAAACAACCCTCGCAATATGAACTGGAATTACATGGGTCTATTACTGAACTTCTTGTTGAACAAAAATATTTAAATGGGAAGAGACTGTCACTGGCAAACATGGTTACGAGGAGGGGATACTATAATATATTGTTGTTGGGTCTGTAATTTAACACCCTCCTCGTGGAGAAAAGCACTCTAGCTAATTATAACACACAAAGTAAGAAAAACAATTAAATGCATCATTATAGCATTGCCTACAATTATTAATAAGATACTAATGAGATAGACCTATATAAGCAATATAACAATGCAGATGTACAAACTATAACAACCTGCCCGCTTGACCCTATCCCCTCCTCTCTTCTCCAGACAATCTCCGGTGACCTTCTCCCTTACCTCACCTCGCTCATCAACTCATCCCTGACCGCTGGCTACGTCCCTCCCGTCTTCAAGAGAGCGAGAGTTGCACCCCTTCTGAAAAAACCTACACTCGATCCCTCCGATGTCAACAACTACAGACCAGTATCCCTTCTTTCTTTTCTCTCCAAAACTCTTGAACGTGCCGTCCTTGGCCAGCTCTCCCGCTATCTCTCTCAGAATGACCTTCTTGATCCAAATCAGTCAGGTTTCAAGACTAGTCATTCAACTGAGACTGCTCTTCTCTGTATCACGGAGGCGCTCCGCACTGCTAAAGCTAACTCTCTCTCCTCTGCTCTCATCCTTCTAGACCTATCGGCTGCCTTCGATACTGTGAACCATCAGATCCTCCTCTCCACCCTCTCCGGCTCTGTCATAACCTCACATGGTTGGGCATCTCCGGGTGGCGCGCATGTCCCACGCTCATCACCTCAAGGGGTGACAAGACGGAGCTTCTTCCTCCCGGGGAAGGACGTCCTACCTGACAGGTCGCTCCCTGGACCAGGTGGCGTGGCGAGAATCCGTCTCCTCACCACGTGCTCTCACCACTGGTGTCCCCCAGGGCTGTCTGTTCTAGGCCCTCTCCTATTCTCGCTATACACCAAGTCACTTGGCTCTGTCATAACCTCACATGGTCTCTCCTATCATTGCTATGCAGACGACACACAATTAATCTTCTCCTTTCCCCCTTCTGACCTAGACCAGGTGGCGAATCGCATCTCTGCATGTCTGGCAGACATATCAGTGTGAATGACGGATCATCACCTCAAGCTGAACCTCGGCAAGAACGGAGCTGCTCTTCCTCCCGGGAAGGACTGCCCGTTCCATGATCTCGCCATCACGGTTGACAACTCCATTGTGTCCTCCTGTCCCAGAGCGCTAAGAACCTTGGCGTGATCCTGGACAACACCCTGTCGTTCTCAAATAACATCAAGGGAGGAAGCTGGTGGCCCGCTCCTGTAGGTTCATGCTCTACAACATCCGGTGGCAGGCCCTAGTACCCGAGAAGAGTCCACTGCCCATCACACAGGAAGCAGGCGCAAAGGTCCTAAACTCCAGGCACTTGTCATCTCCCGTCTGGATTACTGCAAAACCAAACTGGGGATCGCTGTTGGCTGGGCTCTGGGGATGAAACCTGCCTGTGCCATTAAACCCTACAAATTGGGGCTCATCCAGAACGCCGCAGCCCGTCTGGTGTTCAACCTTCCCCAAGTTCTCTGGGAGGGCGGAGGGCCAGATCACGTCACCCCGCTCCTCCTGCTCTCTCCACTGGCTTCCAGTTGAACCAAAAAGCTCGCATCCGCTACAAGACCATGGTGCTTGCCTACGGCCGTTTTGAGCTGTGAGGGGAACGGCACACTCAGTACCTCCAGGCTCTGAACCCGGGCGATCAGGCCCTACACCCAAACAAGGATCGCACTGCCCCTCTTTGTTCATCCACCTCTGGCCTGCTCGCCTCCCTACCACTGAGGAAGTACAGTTCCCGCAAAGCGGCTCAGCCCAGTCAAAACTGTTCGCTGCTCTGGCCCCCAATGGTGGAACAAACTCCTTGTCAGATCCACGACGCCAGGACAGCGGAGTCAAAAAGTCACCACCTTCCGGAGACACCTGAAACCCCACCTCAGCACGTTTTAAGGAATACCTAGGATAGGAACCAAATGAATGCAGTAATCCTTCACGGATCAACCCCTGAGGACATCAACGGTAAAAGACCTAGATGCACTATTGTAAAGTGGCTGTTCCACTGGATGGATGTCATACGATGGCGGAGGAAGAGAAGCAGCACGGGACTTTACTGAACACCTCCTTCAGGTCAGGTGAAAGCACCAATTTGTAAGTCGCTCTGGATAAGAGCGTCTGCTAAATGACTTAAATGTAAATGTAAATGTAAATGATAATGGCATATGGCCCGACGATAAGCGGTTAAGAGGCAAGGGACGAGGCGATAGCTGCATGGGTTTGATTAAGACATGAGCACGAGACTCAGACGAGAGACAGATGTAAGAACCTAAATCTCCTTCTGTGCCAGCCCTAACATGTTGTTCAGCACTTTTGAAATTGACAGCGACATAATTCAGAACATGTGCCATTCTTACAGTATTCTCCCTGTACACCAAGTCAGAACTGTAAGATAAATAACGGGGGCATATAAGCAGACAATGAAAGCTCTGACAATATTTTATCATTACATTTATCTAAAACAGGCTAAAGGCTATATGTGCACTACCATGTCAAAACTGTAGGCTATATGCTTATTCGTTCAGCAATTTAGAAATGGACAGTGACATAATTCAGAACATGGGCCGTTCTTACATTATTCTCCCTTTATACCAAGGCCGAACAGTAGGCTAAATTAACAGGGGCACATAAGCAGACAATGAAAGCTCTTACAATGGGGAAAGGTAAGCAGGCAATGAAAGCTATTACAATATTCGAGGATGACATTACTCTAAAACAGGCTATAGGCTACATACTGTATGCATCACCAAGTGGAGCTGTTCTTGAGCTGTTCTTGTCTATTAATGTTCTGTATTATGTTATGTTTCATGTTTTGTGTGGACCCCAGGAAGAGTAGCTGCTGCTTTTGCAATAGCTAATGGGGATCCTAATAAATCCCCAAAATACCAATACCAAGTCAGAACAGTAAGGTAAGTTCTAAGAGTGAAAGGAGCCACATTCTTAGGGTGATACACATAGGCTACTAACTGCTTACTATGCAAAATGCACTTAGTATTACTTTCTTAGCTACAGTATACATATCTCTCTGGCATATTACATCACTTATCCAGCAGCATACTAGACATATTTATGGACTCTCCATTGTTGTGTTGTGCTCACTTGAATAGGAAGTTGGCACGGTGGTCCTTCTTGTGGGTAAATGTCTCAATTATTTTGTCATCAAAGTCCGGCATTCTCTGGATGAAGTCATGCTGGATTGACAGCATACCAATGCATTTAACCTGTTCTGGCCCATGGAGTTGCGTGTGGAGGTTTTTATCCTTTTAAGGGTGGAAAAGTTTCTCTGTGACTCAGCGGCTGTCATCGGAGTGGTGATGATGATTTTGAGAAGAGAGACCTCAGACAAAGCCTCCTGCAGGTTGTTCTCGTAGAGTGATTTCAATAAATAAAGTGCTGTCTTTCCAGCTCATAATGCTGGTGGACAGATCCGTTTTCAGCTTATCCTGGTTACCCACAGGCCATAGCTTGGTAGCACACTGGAGTGCTGCGGTCAGAAAGGAATGTACATACTGGGGGGGAAATGAGCTGTCCACCAACTTTGCTGCAATTAAGTGATCACTTTCAGAAAACCTTTCTTGCACATGAGCAGCGATTGTATCGCATGTCTCCTTTATCACAGGTGCAGTGTTAAGTTCTCTCTGCCTTGGTTTAGTGGCATCAACATGTCCTTTGGCCAGTGCATTAGTTTGCTCGCAAATGTTTTGAACGTTTACCTTGAAGTTGTTGATTGCTCCGGTGATTCCTGCTGCATCAATGGTTCATATCTGCATTATGTTGTACAAAACATCCACCACTTGTAAGGGTCGACGCTGGAGATGAAAAGCAGGTACAGGGAGTGAACATTTAATGAAACACTATATTAAACAGAACAGGAACAGTGTCTGGACAGGGGAAAAATAACGACATCAATGCTGACACAGGGAACAAACTGAGGAGCAGACAGATATAGAGGGGGTAATCAACGAAGTAATGGAGTCCAGTTGAGTCCAGTATTGTGCAGATGCACGTAATGATGTTGACAGGTGTGCGTAATGAAGGGCAGCCTGACGTTCTCGATCTCGAGAGAGGGAGAGCGACAGCAGGCATGACACCTCTGCCATGACCAAGGAAAAGAACTCGAGGAGTTGCAGAAATGCTTCCTTCCAAACCTCTCATTGTTGAATAATGGCCGATAAACACCGATATATTTTATCTCTAATTTCTCTTCATATGACAAGGTTTGAAAAGGATTTGCCAGTAGATTGTCGACTTGATTCATGATGATGACTGCTAGCTTGCTAGCTAAGATTTTGAAAGTATGATGTTGACATGATCAGTCCAATCAAAGCTACTGTAGATATAACGTGATTTGATTTCATTCTATCTGTGGCCAATGACCTTGAGCCTGCTTGGATGGACACTTCTAATGCAACTCTATGGCAGAACTCAAAGGGCAAAAAGTTTTCAGCTCTACCAATAAGACTTGGCGGTAAAAGTAGTGTCCCCATGAGTGACAGAACACTGAGCCAAACACGGCGCAACGCTCTGTATTTTTTGCTGGCTTGTCCCACCACCACTGAAAGCACTGAGCTAGGCCGAAACACCTGCCTTTTGGAGCTGCCTTTACCCAAGAAAGCAAAAAAGAGACCATATTGGTGGTACCTGACTTTATTAACTCAATGATTTGAATTGATTTTTTTTTACATTGTTTGCAAACTGATATGTGACATGTATTAATGCAAAAACAACAAGCAAAACAAGCAACCTAAAAATGTGGGGCTCAAAAGAGCTGCCCTGAATGACGGGTCGCCACTGGTCAATAGATATAAATAATTTAAATCAGATTTTACTTGATTGGAACTGTCCGGTTACTTATGTTTAGGTCACTGGAGCTGCCTGCTGGTTTAACCATTTTAGAGCAGGCGTTCCGCTAGCAGAACCCCTCGACAACATTCTGCTGAAAAGGCAGCGAGCAAAATTCAAGTCCAATACAGCAAATGAAAGATAAACTTCTTGTTAATCTCCCCATCGTGTCCGATTTAAAAAATGCTTTACAGCGAAAGCACCACATATGATTATGTTCGATCACCGTCAAGTCAAAAAAAACAAACAGCCATTTTTCCAGCCAAAGATAGGAGTCACAAAAAGCAGAAATCTAGATAAAATTAATCACTAACCTTTGATGATCTTCATCAGATGACACTCATAGGACATCATGTTACACAATACATGTATGTTTTGTTCGATAATGTGCGTATTTATATCCAAAAATCTCAGTTTACATTGGCCGCATTACGTGTAGTAATGTTTTGATTCCAAAACATCTGGTGATTTTGCAGAAATACTCATAATAAACATTGATAAAATATACAAGTGTTATTCAAAGAATTAAAGACAGACTTCTCCTTAATGCAATCGCTGTGTCAGATTTTTTTAAAAACTTTATGGAAAAAGCATAATCTGAGAATGGTGCTCAGAGCCAAATCCTGCCAGAGAAATATCTGTCATGTTGGAGTCAACAGAAATGAGAAATAACACTATAAATATTCACTTACCTTTGATGATCTTCATCAGAAGGCACTCCAAGGAATCCCAATCCCTAAATTACTGATTTGTTCCATAAAGTCCATCATTTATATCCAATTAGCGTGTTCAGCCCAGTAATCCATCTTCATGAGGCAAGAGCACTTCGTCCAGACAAACTCAAAAGGTTCCGTGACAGGTCGTAGAAACAAGTCAAACGATGTATGGAATCAATCTTTAGGATGTTTTTAACATAAAACATCAATAATGTTCCAACCGGAGAATTCCTATGTCTGATGAAAAGCACTGTGACAAGAGCTAACTCTGTCGGGAGCTAGCGTCACGAGCCTGAGACACTCTGCCAGACCACTGACTCAAACAGGTCTCATGAGCCCCTCCTTTATAGTAGAATCCTTAAACCAGTTTCTAAAGACGGTTGACATCTAGTGGAAGCCGTAGGAAGTGCAACTTGACTCCAAACCTCAGATTTCCCACTTCCTGGTTGGATTTGTCTCAGGTTTTCGCCTGCCATATGAGTTATGTTATACTCACAGACATCATTCAAACAGTTTTAGAAACTTCAGAGTATTTTCTATCCAATAATAATAATAATATGCATATATTATAAGGTGACCAGATTTCTGAAATGAAAACCGGGGACATTTCCAGTTCGGCGGCCAATATATAATTAAAATATCCAATGTTATTATCTATTAAATAAAAAAGGGGGACAATTCCGGTTTCATGTATTTAGTCTAACAGGCACATTGTGATAGACAAAGAAAACAACTATACTACAGAAACACTATAGACAAGACAGAACTGTCCGATCTGAACAGCCATTCAGTGGTCCTGCTACAATAAGAGCAGAAGAGAACATGAGCAAAATTGAAAGAACAGACAATAAGATGCTGATGAGATTGGTAACTACATAATATACTTATACCAACCTAATCTGTATATTTCTCAGAAGAATGTATTTTCTTCAGGATTGTTCTGTCTTTGGCCAGCTTCTCCATGAACTCCTGGCAGGGGAGGTTGAAGTTTGTCTTCACAATAAGCACAGCCTTGATGGTAGGAACAGTGAACCTATTTCTTGCTGCTGTCCATAGAGCATTAATTTGGGAGAACACTCTCTCGACTGGTGCATTACCTCCAGGTAAGCACATGACAACAGAAGCTAATCTAGCCAGGTTAGTGTGTGGGATGTCATTCTCTTTGAAGTGGGTAACCACCGTGCTCCATCTCTGACTAAGCATTGTCTCCAGATGTTTTCCATTCTTCAAGCGATCCCCCCTTTAGGAACCCTTGCAGGCCAGTAACCTCGTCACACAATGCATCCTCATTGATGGTCACATTGGGGCATTTTTCCTGCAGTGTGACTGCTGCCTTCTGGATCTCTTCACGCAGAGGTTGCCTTTTTAAAAGGAGACAATGTAAACATTTTAGATTATCTGTGTGCTTTCCCCATGCTTGCAAGTAGTTCACAGCCGTAGTGAAGAATGAATGTCAAGGGTTTAAACAAACCAATTAAGAGGGGCAAGGTCCTAGCCCACCTGAAAGCACTCTCGTCTGATTTTATATTTTTTGCAAGAAACCCATCTGAAGAATAACTCTCATAGCAGACTTAAGTGTAGGTGGGTGGGGCAAGTGTATCACTCTAACTTCTCTGCCAAAACGAGAGGCACAGCGATTCTGGTACGGAAAGGAATTCCCTTTCTACATAAAACCACCCTTGCGCATAAAGAGGGTCGGTATGTGATCGCAATAGGAGAAATCCACTCTACCTCAGTAACTCTACTAAATATCTATGGGCCAAACATTGATAACCCCTCTTTTTTCAAAAGAGTCCTTGCCCTGATTCCAGATATCTCCCATACTAACCTGGTCATTGGAGGGGACCTTAACTGTGTGCTAGACCAGTATTTGGATAGATCCTCTACCCGGCGAACCCCTACCTCCTATTCAAGCGAATTCTTGAATACCTACATAAAAAATTCTAACTTATTTGATATATGGATCGCTAACCCTACGGGTAGGGAATACTCCTTTTACTCTCATGTTCACAATGTTTACACTCGAATTGACTACTTTTTGTTGGATGCTAGACTACTCCCCTATACCTGTAATGTGAGGTATCATGATATTATAATCTCGGACCACAGTCCACTCACCTTCTCCCTGAGATTGGGTGACATTGTACCAAACGAGAGGGTCTGGAGGTTGAATCCTCAGCTCCTCACAGAACCAACATTCTGTGAATATCTTAAAGACCAAATTACATTTTTCTTTGATACCAACGACAAAACAGAGACCTCCCCAGCATTATTGTGGGAAACACTGAAGGCTTATCTGAGAGGCTGTATCATCTCCTTTCAGGCTGCCAGGAGTAGGCGAAACAGAGGAAAACTGGAAGAACTGGAGGGACAAATTAACTTACTGGATAGGGAGAATGCTAGCCACCCATCTATGGAGAAACATTTAAAAAATCACCTCTTTAAAATTTGAATATAATCAGATTCTCTCAGCTAAAATTGCTAAATCTTTTCTCTATGCCAAGCAAAAATATTTTGAGTTTGGTGACAAACCACACAAATTACTCGCCAGACAACTTCGAAAAAATGTGAGTGACCGAATGATTCACAAAGTTAAATCTGCATCTGGGGAATTACTCTCTTCCCCCAAAGACATCAATGACAGATTCCGGCAGTTTTATGAGACTCTATATACTTCTAAACGTGGATCCTAACCCCTTAATTATGCAAACATTTTTGGAGGACTGTAATCTTCCTGCCCTGAACCAGGAAGATTCTAACTTCCTGAATAAGGAAATATCTCTTGATGAAATTCGAGAAACAATTAAATCTCTAAAGAGTGGCAAGACCCCGGGCCCAGATGGATACCCTGGTGAATTCTATAAAACATTCAGCAACATGCTCTCTCCCTACCTGCACAAAATGTTGGTTCAGGCCAATGAGGATGGAGCTCTCCCATCCACTTTGGACGAAGCGTTCATTACAGTTATACATAAGAAGGGTAAAGATCCAGAAGAGGTAGGGTCATACAGACCAAAATGTCTCCTTAATACAGACCAAAAGATTTGAGCAAAAACTCTGGCTAACAGGCTTAGCACTTTAATTGGCAAATTGGTCCATTTGGATCAGACTGGCTTTATCCCTAACAGAAACTCATTCTTCAATCTCAGGCGCCTCTTCAATATTATATATTCTCAGAGGTTACCCAATGTGGACCTTGCCGTCATATCTCTTGACGCCGAAAAGGCCTTTGACCAAGTTGAGTGGCCCTATCTATTCAAGGTCCTACAGAAATTTAATATTGGAGATGAGTTCATAAATTGGATCCAGCTTTTATATAGGAACCCCTGTGCCAGAATACTCACTAACCAATCACTGTCGCCCCGATTTAACCTTAACAGGGGGACAAGGCAGGGTTGTGCGCTGTCGCCTATGCTCTTCGCCCTAATTATCGAACCCCTCGCTCAGACGATTAGATCTCATGCAGCAATACACGGCTATAATACTAAAGATACTCTAAATAAGATTTCCCTATACGCAGATTACATCCTCCTCTTATGTAACAGAACCCCAGGCTAGTATCCCAGCTATTCTTGATGTGATCAATTTGTTTGGTACCTTCTCGGGATATAGAATAAATTGGAACAAGAGTGAATTAATGCCCATACGGTCGCAAAAAACCTCCTGGCTAGAACATCTCCCATTTAAGTTATCTTCAGAAAAATGTACCTACCTAGGAATTGTAGTTACCAAACAATACTCCTTACTATTTAAAGATAATTTCCCCTCTCTGATACAAAAACGCAAAGCAAACATACTATTTTGGAGAACTCTCCCAATTTCTCTGCTCGGAAGAATTAATGCCATTAAAATGGTCTTCCTCCCACAACTGCTCTACCTATATCAGAACATCCTAGTATTCATACCTAAATCCTTTCATAAACAACTGGACTCAATTGTCAATCCTTTCATCTGGGATTATAAAACACACAGGATAGGTAAAAAACACCTCTGTAAATCCAAGATGGAAGGAGGATTGTCTCTCCCAAATTTTATATTTTATTACAGGGCCGCTAACCTCCGCGTTGTTACGTTTCTGCTGGATGACGCACTTCCGGCATCCAGCTGGCTTACTATGGAGCGTGAGGAGTGTCACCCCTTCTCTATTGGCGCTGTGATTTTGTCGCCTGTCAATCTGGAGATGTCACTTTATTGTAACAATCCTATTATACATAGCACGGTGCGAATCTGGAAGCAAATTAAAGTCCACTTTGAGCTTAGACCAATGTCATTCATGCTCCCTTTCGCCAGGAATCCCTCCTTTGCCCCTTCTAATCTTGATAACACCTTTGAGCGATGGGGAGAGCTGGGGATAAGTACCATAGGGGATTTATACATAGAAGGGACCTTTGCTTCCTTTGAGTTGCTGAAGGAAACTTATAATCTTGCCAGAAGTAATTTTTTCAGATACCTACAAATTAGAAACTACGTTAGAAAACACCTCCCAACATTTGGGAATGCGTCTGTCAAACCTTCCAGGTTTGACGGATGCATAAAAATATGCCCCACCTCAGATAAACTGATATCGCGTCTATATGATGCTTTTCAATCTGTTAGCACACCTTCTACAGATGCCATCAAGGCAAAATGGGAGGAAGAACTAGGGACTGACATTTCTGTGGCAGACTGGGAAGAGAGCTTGGAGTATATCCACACATGCTCCATTAACTCCAGACATCGTCTCATACAATTCAAGGTATTACACAGATTACACTATTCCAAAACTAAACTGCATAGGATATTTCCTGATACATCCCCTACATGTGATAAATGTCAGGCTGCGCAGGGTACACTACTCCACTGCTTTGCCCTATGCTCTAGCTTGCATGGTTATTGGTGTGGAATTTTTGGGATCCTCTCTGAAGTTTTGGAGACTTCAATAGATCCAGACCCGCATCTGATAATCCTGTGAGTATCTGAGTCCCTAAACGGATTAACCAACCCCCAAAAACAACTAATCTCGTACGGTCTCATTTCGGCAAAAAAACTAATCTTGTTGTTTTGGAAAAGGAGGGAAGCGCCCTCTACCAAATTATGGCTCAGTGAATTGGCAAACACTGTACACTTAGAAAGAATTAGATATATTCTGAACAATAAATGATCAACATTTGATCAAATCTGGCAGCCTTTCCTCTCCTACTTGGACAAGTCGGCGCTGTGAATTTGTACTTATTAACGCACTCTCAATTGTAATATTTTAATCTACCTTTGGGCAGCATGGGGCGGCAGGGTAGCCTAGTGGTTAGAGTGTTGGACTAGTAACCGGAAGGTTGCAAGTTCAAACCCCCGAGCTGACAAGGTACAAATCTGTCGTTCTGCCCCTGAACAGGCAGTTAACCCACTGTTCCTAGGCCGTCATTGAAAATAAGAATTTGTTCTTAACTGACTTGCCTAGTTAAATAAAGGTAAAAAAAAAAATGTGCTGGCCCTGCCACCTGAGCAGTTGGGGGGATAAGTGTCCTCGTTTTGTCCTTGTTTTGTATTATTTGTTTTGCACCCAGGGCTCTGGGTCTTGTTGTTCCTGAATGCTCTTTTATGTTTAGATAAGGATTGTATACCTGTCTTGTGTGTGTTTAATCAAAAATATTTGAAACAGGAATAATAAATTGGCAGGCTCTGTAACCATATCTTTACTTTTCCTCCTCTGTCTCCTTCACTCTTCTTCCTATCCAGTCTTCCTCCTCTGTCTCCTTCACTCTTCTTCCTATCCAGTCTTCCTCCTCTGTATCCTTCACTCTTCTTCCTATCCAGTCTTCCTCCTCTGTCTCCTTCACTCTTCTTCCTATCCAGTCTTCCTCCTCTGTCTCCTTCACTCTTCTTCCTATCCAGTCTTCCTCCTCTCCTTCCTCTCCACTGATAATGTTATCCATGAACATTTCTAAATATATTTTCACACTACTTATAATGCCAAACCATTAAAATTGTAATCTACAAAAATATTCTCCAAATTAATTGTGCATTCATTTAATATAATCTTAATATATTTTCAAAATAGCCCGTCCACTGCATGTTTACATGTGAACGTTTTTTAACCTAGCTACCATAACAGTAGCTAGCTAACTTAGCTAGCTAACTTAACCTATTTAAAACCTTATAGACCAGATCATCTATCGATATAATATATTGTGACATTATAACATCACTAGCTTGTATCTCAATCGATTGTATCTTACCTGACTTGAAAATACATTTGTGGTGATGTTGTGGATTCACTTGACACTTGCTAGCTTCTGGCCGAGTTTTCCACTGCAGTTTTCTCTAAAACTATCGCGAGCAAGTAGTTAGTAGAAGAAGAGTGAATGAAGCTGCTATAGCGAGCAGCCCCCTCTCTTGGCCTAAACAAGCACAGCGTGATTGAGACGTCAACCGGTAGGCTCTGCTGCCCAGTCTTTCTTGCCAAGTAAAATATTTCACTTTGCGATCTGTTTTTAACGCAGTTATAAACTATAAACGGGGACATTTCCGGGGACAGGCCACCAAAAACGGGGACTGTCCCCAGAAAACGGGGAGTCTGGTCACCCTAATATATTAGCATCTGGGACAGAGTAGGAGGCAGTTCACTCTGGGCACGCTATTCATCCAAAAGTGAAAATGCTGTCCCCTATCCCAAAAAGGTTTTAAGCAAGTAATAACAGGCCAACGTTTTGTGACTGACAACGCCAATTGGTAACACATCGGCGAATCATGGATGCATAAACACTGACCAGGCTCACATAGCATGATATCAGAGTATTATCAACCAATTATTTCCCAAGAAATAACTTTGTTATTCCAAACATAGCCCAATATGATCAACGACCGACCCACAGAGTTTCTAGTCGACCCTTTCGGGCGCCGAATAGGTACAGTACACTGTACACACGTACTGTAAGGCAGAGATGGCTGTTCCAAACGTATATTTCTTACTAGCTAGCTACATTTTAATTTATCAAAGCAAGGTGTGGCCAATGACATATTTCTAGCTAGTTATGAAGTCCTAAGTCATAGCAATTGCATACTTTCAAACGGAAAGAATGTTTGAAAGAGTGACTGTTGTTACGGTAACGTTAACAGTATTATTGCTGCCAGCTGTTTAGCCTTCTGCTTACAGTATCACTGGCAACAATTGACGGTTTAACTGGCTAGCAAATCTAACGTTCGCCCGTTGCTTTTTCCCCCACAAGTTGTGATAACAAAAACCAGCCATGTGAATGAATCAATTATTATTTTAATATATTTACATTTAGAAAATGTCAAGGAAAAAGGACGTCCAAATTCAAGTAAGTTTGTCTACAACTAGCTAACGTTAACTCCCAACACATATTTATTGTTGTTCATCAGCAGTACAGTAACAGTAGCCGCAAGTCATTCTTTTAAATAAATAAATGTGTCTAAAGTACTTTACATTGTCCTTTTTAAATATCATTTTACAGATTGAAATATCTTCTGAGGAACAATGGGAGGAAGCATTGTCAGCCCCAGGACTTCTTGGTAGGCAGCTTTCAAAGGTTGTCACGTAGTAAATATGAGTTGGTTGAGTTTTCTTTAATGAGTGGTCATGCTGTCAGATAATGAACTAAGAAGCTGTCAGGCTGCTGTAGTTTTGATAGGAGGAGTAATATGCTGATATCCATGATTGTAGTAATAGAAGTCTACCAGAGATGGTGTGGGCCATGCAAGGCTGTGCAGAACATCTTCAGAAAATTGAGGAGTGAATATGGAGATGACCTGTTGCGCTTAGCTGTGGTAAGTTAAGGAATTTTCAGCTATCATCACGTCAGATTCTAATCCTGGTACACTTCTGGTAACTCTGCGCATTAAAACCTAGCCAAACTAATTCCGGTACCTGTCTGTGTGTGGGAGGTCCATGATCCAGACCCTACCAGACCAGTAGCCTGGGTGGAGGTCCAATGTCAACACCTGGGTCGTGTTTATTAAGGCATGCAACAGAAAATGTTCTAGAAAGTTTTGCAACAGGTCCCTTCAGTCTTTTTTCTTCTTTTTGTTGTGAATTGAACACAACTTCCATCTGGGCCTCTGGAAATCCATACCCTTTTTGAAAAAGAAACTGCTGTAAATTGTCATAAGTGCTCTGTTTAACTCACTTTCAGGGGGAGGCCAGCAGTTTACTTGAGTTAAGTTCACTTAAAGGGAAATGTCAACCAGTCTTCCTTTTCTACTCTGTAAGTAGTGAGCTTATAACAGCACCATAATATTGTCATGATCTTATATCACTGAATGTCAAGTTACAGACAGTGTAATTTTTTATGCATCAGAATAGTTTGACAGGTGTTATGACATATTATATGTAACTTACCCACTAACACAAGGCTGTGTTAGCACACCTATGATAATTGTGTCATAACCATGAGAATTGTCCAAAAAATATACTGTTTTTAGTTGGGATAATAAACTATTTTGACATTTGTGCTAAAAGTAAACCTTTCATTTGGCACCGTGGTGTGCTCTGCTGTTTCAGGGTGGTACATTGGTGTCAATAGTAAGAGGAGTCAATGGACCTCTTCTACAAAAAACTATGTTGGAACTGGTGGATCAAGAGAAGAAGAAGCAAGAACTGGGCTCAAAATATGTACCTGAAGTAAGAGGTTCCTAACATTGTCACCTGTAAGGGGTCTACAGACTGGTATACTGATTAGCATTTTGAACCTACCGTCAAACTTTCAAATAGGTCCACGAGCTTTTCTTAGAGGACAATCATCAAGCAAGAAAAAAGCCTCCGACGACCCAAAATGCCGACATAGAAATTGGCGGTATGTCACCAATTTCACTGCTAGAATACTGCTACATCGTTTCTTACTGTATGCATATATTTTCGTTGAACATTTTGTTGATATTAAATGGTTTGGGTAAGTTTAAATGGAGGGGATTTGAGGAAGTCTTGTGTGTGCCATTAGATCATGGAACATACCATGTGGTCATCATAAAGCCAGATGCTGTAGTAGGAGGTCAAGTGGAAGGAATCATACAAAAAGTAAGGCGTTTACTTCTAAGTGCTTCACATTAAATTCTTATAGTCTATCCTTGTTCATGTTATTGCATTTTACTTGAATATAATGGCTGCATTTAACTCACAAATGTATTGTGCATAGGCTTTAGATGCTGGTTTTTCAATTGTTGCGGAGGAGGAGAGGGTGTTGGATGAAGAGCAAATTCATGCTTTTTATAAGGAGAAAGCCAAAGAGGTGGGTGAAAGCAAGACAGAAGAACATTACTTCTTACTATGCTGCACTTGTGACAAGGAGGGTTCAGTAACACAATTGTATCAGTATCACCCAATTGCATCCAGCTACCTTAGAGCAGGAGTTTTCGTTTAACAACATGATTTTTAAATATTTTTTATTAAAAAATAAAATATATACATGACAATTTTCTCAATCTGACTAGAGTGATTTTTTATTTTCTAGCCAGCGTTTGTGAAGGCCATGTCTAGTGGGCCTGTCCACGCCTTGATTCTGTCTAAGGGAGACGAGGTGGGTGAAGGAGAGTCTCATTCATTGACAGCCATCATAGATCCTGAACACGCTGAGCTCATCCAACCAAAGAAAAGGTTTGGGTTCTTAGTGCAGTTTGCTGAGTAGATTAAACACACATGCCTGATGCACAATCGTACCACATCATGTAACCGATTGCGGATTTGAGAGGTTTGATCAAACGTACCAGAAATCAGTTAACATTTCCTTGTTTCTTTCTCTTAAAACCGGAATATTGTTTTTGTAAAATCTTACAACAACAAAAATTGCAAGCAAAATTAATACAAAGTATGTGTTTTGGGTGATCTCTCTTAGGTCAAAGATTGTACAGGACGTGGATCTGGGCATGTCAGAAAGCAGCACTGAGGTGGCTAGCAGGCAACTGGCATACTTCTTTCCCACCTTTGATTTTTCTTTAGAGATGCATGCTGGATCCAATGCAAGGATTGAAAAGACTCTTGCTCTTATTCGTCCAAGTCTTCTCAGGGAGAAAAAAGGTATCTTCTACTTTTATGTTTGACATTTTATGCCAGAAGTAAGTCCTAGCTCCTTTTATGAGTGGTTCAAAGTGGTTCAAATCTTCTTAGAGTTGCATTTTTCAGTGAACATGTTCTAAAGTCAAAACCATAAATATGCATGTCTTACTATTATTGTTTAGTAATACTAGTCATGCCAATGTGTACCTTGTTGCTCCACCTGTTCATTTCTGTACTTACTGACTGAGATTCTGGTTTGCTTTTCAACATGACAAGATGAGATCTTGAAGACTATCCATGACTCTGGCTTCCAGATAGCGATGCAGAGGGAGGTAACCCTCACAGAGGACCAGGCCAAAGAGTTCTACAAGGAGCATGAGGGCACTGACTTTTTCCCATGTCTAATTAACCATATGACCAGGTGACAAACTCCCACAATAATTTGCTTAGTAGTGATGTGGCGTGCTGAATGACAAAATAAGATTGATAGATGATCTAATATGCACAGTTTACAGTGACCAACTGTAAGGTAAATGATTGGCTACTGATTGTGGCGAATCGACAGCTTGAACTTTCTGACAGAAGTGTTTTGTTTTCCTTGTTGTATCGCAGTGGCCCCGTGTTGGCTTTGGCTTTAACTCGAGATGATGCAATCCAACACTGGAGAGGTTTACTGGGTCCAAAAGTCTTGGATGAGGCCAAAGAAAGATTCCCTGAAAGGTAGCAACTGGGGAACACTTCATTTGGATAGTCCTAGTTCATTTCATATTATTTATGTATGTTCAATTAACTGTCTCATCTCGCCACTGTAATTGTGCTTCATTCCTAGTCTGCGAGCCCAGTTTGCAATCGACAATGTGACCATCAACCAGATTCATGGCAGCTCTACTCCCGAGGAGGCTCAGAGAGATCTCAACCGCTTTTTCCCCACAGAGCACACACTGGCCGTGATCAAACCTGACTCTACACAAGAACACAAAGGTACAGTACCTGGGTCTCTGTCCTAACTTCATGGTTATTTATCCAGGCAATGTTAATATGTTTGACTCATTATGGATAGATGGTTGTTATAGGTTGTTTCAGTTTTTATGTATTTAAAGCACTCTTACAACAAATAAACTTGCAAATTGTTGTTTTAAAGAGACAAGTATTGTTTCTGTCATGACATTGAATGTCAATGAAAATTGTGGTTGTTGATCTTTATTTCAGATACCATTATGAATCAAATTAAAGAGGCTGGGTTTAGTATTTCACAAGTGAAAGAAACCAAACTGACACGAGAGATGGCAGAGGAGTTCTACAAAGATCACAAAGGGAAGGACTTCTTTAATAACCTGGTTGACTACATGTCACAGTGAGTTGACATGTTCTTTAACATTCAAGACCTGCAATCATTTGAGTTTATAGTTTGCTAGAATGAAACTTAAGTCTTGACCAGGGTTTGGATTTATTCTATTGCATTTCAGGAGATTTATTCAAATACTTATTCAACAATTGAAAAGTGCAATTTCTTTTCAATGAGAAATTGGAATTTTTGATTAACTTCCTAAATGTATCAGATTTAAATTGAACTGACCCCAACCCAGGTCTTGACATTGCATCAGCTTTAACGGCCGATTTGATTTATCTTTTGTAGAGGGCCATCTATCATGATGATCCTGAGCAAAGAAAACGCTATCGCAGAATGGAGAGAGATGATGGGGCCTGCCGATCCTGAACAGGCCATGCAAGTCAAACCCGACTCTCTACGTGCACAGTTTGCCAAAAGCATCTTGGAGAACGCCGTGCACGGCTCGTCCAATGTCCAGCACGCCATGGACAATATCAAGTTCATTTTTGGGGATATACCGTCATAAACACTGGAAAACCGATAACCCCACACATAGGTTTTTTTAATGCTTACATGTGAGTAGACTTGAAGATTGTATTGAATGGGGAGTTGGAGGGAACCTACTGTATAGGTACACTATTGTTTTAGATGTTTCCAATAATAAAATACAAATGGAATTTACTACAGATTTGAGCAGTCATGTTTTCCCCCATGGACATTTTTATGTGTTTTCATGTACTACAGATTTTGTGTTGCGGTAGACTTTTAATCTGTATTTCCATCATGAGCTTTATGTATCCTGCTCTACGCACCTCTGGGAAATGAACACCTGAGGGCGCCAAATACTTGTCCGACAAACCCTTCTGATATTTTCATACAGTATATATGCAGTGTACAAAACATGGAGAATCAGGGGAATCTAGGTGAAAGCTATGATCCCATATTGATGTCACTTGTTAAATCTACTTCAGTCAGTGTAGATGAAGGGGAGGAGACAGGTTAAATAAGGATTTTTAAGCCTTGAGACAATTGAGACATGGCTTGTTTATGGGTGCCATTCAAAGGGTAAATGGGCAAGGCAAAAGATTGAAGTGCCTTTGAACGGGGTATGGTAATAGGTGCCAGGTGCACCGGTTTGAGTGTCAAGAACTGCAACGCTGCTGGGTATTTCACGCTCAACTGTTTCCAGTGTGTATCAAGAATGGTCCACCACCCAAAGGGCATTCAGCAAACTTGACAACTGAGGGAAATAATTGGAGTTAACATGGGCAAGCATCCCTATGCCAGACGAATACTGCGGCACATAAAACCTAGCGGGAAAACCTGGTAATGGTTCAAATATTTTTTGCACCATTCATTTTTGCGTCTGGAATTGTAGAACTACTTAATTTAAGGCCTGTGTTTTGAAACTTTGGAATCAACATGGGACAGCATCCCTGTGGATCATCTTATAGAGTCCATGTCCGGACGAATTGAGACTGTTCTGAGGGCAAAAGGGGGGTGCAACTCAATAGTAGGAAGGTGTTCCTAATGTTTTGTACAGTCAGTGAATATTAATGGATGAGGAATGGATGAATTAATCTAATCCCTCTCAGCATTGTGGATGTATGCATGCAAAAAAAGTTTTATTTCCTTTATGTTCCTCATAACATGTTGGACGCTGGTCTGCATTGTACATTGTACAGAAAGAGAGGACATGAAACAGTGTACCTGCCACCATTTTAAGTTAAACTTGCAGCTATTCCATGGCATAGCAGGCCTTCATATTAGAAATACTGTATCTGATACATACAGTCCAACATAAAGTCCTTGTAAAGTAGTTTTGGTGGTCATATCTGAATTTTTGATTAATCAAAAAATGTTAGCTATTTAGAACAATATCACTTGCTATCACTTAAAATATATGGTTATTTTAAAATGTTATTTACATTTCAATAGGGTCAAGGTTCAGGACTTTTATCAAAGATATTATAGAAAAACAAAAAACCTTTCCTCTACAATTTGTACTTTTATTTTGAAGGCTAAAAACCGGATGTGCCATTCACGCATTTAGTAAAAACAGGTTAGCCACAAGTTATAAACGTATTTCTACGTGATCTTAAACCTAACCTCAACACACTGCTAACCTTATGCCTAACCCCAGATTAAGACCATAAAGAATTTTTGTTTTCATACATTTTTACGATATGCCAATTTTGACTTTGTGCCTGTGCTATTTAGTGGAAACGTTAAACAAAAAATGAAACTATGCAACCGACTCTTCAACCGCAACCTATATGCTTGTTTGCACTGTCACCATCGAGACCTCTTTAGACGGAGATATCACATTTTTAAGAATAAATATTTGATCCAGGCATTGCGGAAACACGTTTAGAGAATGAGCAGTTTCGCCCGACTGTTTTGTTTCGCCTTTTCAATTTTGTCCTCCTCGTGCACAGTGCCGAAGAAGAGGAACGACATGCCGATAATCGGTAAATTTTCTGCATCACATGACTGATTGCATGAAACTACAGTGTTACATCATGTATACTGAACAAAAATATAAACGCAACAATTTCAAAGAGTTTACTGTGTTACAGTTCATATAAGGAAATCAGTCGATGTCAATACATTCATTAGGCTGTAATCTATGAATTTCACATGATGGATGGGAATGAGACTTGGAGGGTATAGGTCCACCCACTTGGCACTTGGGTAGCCAGATCCAGCCAATCGGAATTCATTTTTCCCCCACAAAAGGGCTTTTTAACAGAAATAAATACTCCTCAACACCCCCCAACACTTTACACGTTGCATTTATGTTTTTGTTCAGTGTATATTTATTATAAAATATACCCTATACTAATAAAGATCTAGCTAACACATATTAACACTTCCTTCTAAACAATAGATGATTATGTGTGAATTGAACATTTGCATTGTAGCCCTTTTCAAATTCCTCTTTGACAACCAAAACAAACCACGGTGAAGCTATAGTCAGTCCTTAGAATGATACTGTAGCGACCCGCACAGACAGCTGTGTGTTATGTGCTAGGCTAGGAGGTGGTTGTGTTGTACTGACCAGTACCCGGTGTTCGCGGGGTCCGACATGTCAATCAACCTGCTATCTGCCAATCACGGGAATGCCTGGAATGTTCTGATGCCGGGCATCCTGGTGGTTGGCGGAGTGGCGTGGAGGGGGGGTTGGGCATTGGAAGTTAAGACCAGGTTCAGCCTTTGTTCTCTCTCTCTTACATCTGGGCTTCACAAGAGAAGGTCACGGTTGGATTGTGGGTTATCTGTCATCTATTTGGCGTGTGCTACGGCCCAAACAGTAGCCTGTGTAAAGTTGGTTCAATAAACCGTCAATTCGCAAACTCAAGCCTCTGTCTGGACAATTGTTCATTTATGATCTAGTCAGGTCATTACATTGGTGTCAGAAGTAAAAACGTTGATACAAGTTAGCCAGCTAGCTAGCTGACTTATGTGGCTAGCTACCGTAGGTGAGAACGGGATTGAAAATGCTTCGAGGGAATCCGAAAGTGAAGGTGGAGGTAGGGGACGATTATGGCCAAGGAGGTGCGTGTGAATGGACGTCGGGGTTCTGTCTGAGGAGATCGCCAGGGCGTCGGAGCGCAGAGGCCGCTTGAGGGAGGACATTAGAGTGATGGTGGCTGAAGCGGGCATGAGTGCTTCGTCGAGTGTATTTCGCGCGGATTCTGGTGGGCGGACCGAAGTGGCGACGTCGACGCGGCGTGACGAGGAATCTGGGGCTCAGGATGTAAACAAACATGGCGGCGCCCAGTTCCCGGCTGCGTCCGTATCTGTTAAGACCCCGAAGTATTCCGGTAAGGCGGATTGGGAAGCTTTTCATGCTCAGTTTGAACTGTTAGCTCATTTTAGGGGTGGTCGGATGAAGAAAGGGCACTGCAGTTGGCTTTATGCCTCACGGATGAAGCTCTGTCCTGTTTGATATTGATTAGCCCCGAGGACAGGCATGATTATGGTGCTCTAGTGGGAGCACTGAGGAGGCGCTATGGACAGTGTGTACAGCCCGGGCTACTGCGCTCCGAACTGAGGAATAGACGCAGGCAGCCTGGAGAGCCTCTACGGGTGCTAGCTAATGACATTGAGAGCCTCTCTCGGCGGGCATATGCTCACATGCCCCCCTCCGTGCAGAGCGAGCTAGCACGGGACCAGTTCATACAGGCGCTCTCCCCTACGGAGCTGCGTATACAGACCCAGCTGGCTCATCCTGAGTCATTGCAGACAGCCTTGGAGATGGCTTTGGAGAGGGAGCTGGTGTGGGCTGGGGCTTTGGTGGGGGTGCAGGGAGACACACCCTCTGTGCGAGCTGGGGGGCAGAGCAGCCCGGAGCCGGAAAAGCCTGCTTGGGTGGCCGAAATGACAGAACTCATTCGGTCTGTGTCGCTACAGGCGGCACGAAACACAAGCCCTGGTCCCAGGGTCTGCTGGGGTTGTGGCCAGCCAGGCCATCTGCGCCGAGATTGCCCCATGTCCCCCAGAGCTCAGGGAAACGGCTCGGGGTCCGCATAGACCGGGTAGTGCGGACCCCTGGCTTTCTATCCCAACCACCATCATCTTCAGGAGGAGCCCACCGGCACAGACGGGGAAGCAAGGCTCCACTTCCCCCAGAAGCAGACGAGGGCAAGCGGAGGGAGCCTGTTGTTGTGGTGGGCCGGACCTGTGTTGGGGACTTTTGTCATGTCCCTGTCACTGTGGAGGGGTGCCCTGCTCCGCCCTGGTGGACACTGGGTCCACAGTAACCCTGGTGAGGCCAGATATTGTGCCAGGTTGGACTCAGTGTGAGCCTACAACTGTGCAGCTCCGCACAGTCACAGGTGAGCTGGCACCCATGAAAGGGAAGGGAATAATGACTCTGACAGTAGGGGCAGGACTGTGCGTCATCCTGTGTGGGTGGCGGCTGTGCAGGACCCTTGTATCCTGGGGTTGGACTTTCTTAGGAGCACAGGCTGCCAGTTAGACCTAAATAGGGGCACACTGAGCTTCCAGGGAGGGACGGAAGTCACCATGGCCCCCCCTAATGTCACATTCACTCAACCCAACAAACCCTTTACTCCAACAGTCAAAGCAGCAGAGACTCATGGCTGCGCCCCCTCCCCACAGCTGTGTGTGACTTTTCCCCAGTCCCCCTGTCACCTACGGCGGTGTGTTACATTCCCCCAGCTACCTCCATGACACAGCCCTCTGTGAGCCCGGGCCGCACCCCCCCAGCCCAGCTACCCCAGATGGGAGAGGAGAGGACACTGTCTGCAGTGAGGGAGATATGGGGGAGGAACTGTGTTGGTCTTGACCCTGAGCAGCAGGAACGGTTGTGGCAGTTGCTGTTTGAATTCAGAGACAGCTTTGCGTTGAGTGAGGAAGAGGTGGGTCAGACTCTTCTGGTGCAGCATGAGATCGACACAGGTGATGCTCGACCCATCAAGATGCGTCCCCGCCGTATCCCGCTGGCACGCCAGGAGGCGGCAGACAAGGCTGTGTTGGAGATGCAGCGGGCAGACTTCATTGAGCCCTCAGACAGCCCCTGGGCGGCGCCAGTCGTCATGGTTCCGAAGAAGGGGGGCAAGCTGAGGTTCTGTGCGGACTACAGGCGGCTGAATGAGGTAACCAGGAAGGACTCATACCCCATACCACGTATCGATGAGTCGCTGGACCTGGTTAGGGGGTCCTCCTGGTTCTCCTCACTAGACCTCCGCAGAGTGGCTACTGGCAGGTGCCCCTCTCCCCAGAGGCCAGAGCCAAAACTGCGTTCTCCACTAACAGAGGACACTGGCAGTTCAAGGTCCTGTGCTTTGGCCTGTGCAACGCTCCAGCTACTTTTGAGCGTTTGATGGACAGGGTGCTGGATGGCATCCCCCGACAGCAGTGTCTGGTATACCTCGATGACACCCTGGCCCATGGCAGCTCCTTCCAGTCAGCCCTGGGGGCGCTACGGCGTGTGCTGGAGAGGGTGGCTGCCGCAGGTCTGAAGCTCCACCCCGAGAAGTGCCACTTCATGAGGAGAGAGGTGTCCTTCTTGGGCCACCGAGTGGGGAAGGAGGGGATCAGCACCATGGAGGACAAGGTAGGGGCTGTCAGAGACTGGCCCACCCCCACCGACCAGCGTCAGCTGAAGAGCTTCCTGGGCCTGGCCTCGTACTACAGGAGGTTTGTACGGGGCTTCTCAAGCGTTGCTGCTCCACTGAACCGCCTGCTGCCGAAGGACAAGGCTTTCACTTGGACAGTGGAGTGTGAGGAGGCGTTCAACACCCTCAAACGTGCACTGATCGAGGCCCCCGTGCTCGCCCCCCCTGACCTCACCTTGCCCTTTATCCTGGACACAGACGCGAGCAATGTGGGCATGGGTGGGGTGCTGGCCCAGGTGGGGCCAGAGGGGAGAGAGTGGTGGCGTACTTCAGCAAAACATTTGACAAACATGAGCGCCGCTACTGTGTCACCCGGCGGGAGCTCTTGGCTGTTGTGGCTTCCGTCAAACACTTCAAGTACTACCTGGGTGGTCTGCCCTTTACTGTAAGGACTGACCACTCTGCTCTCCAGTGGCTCATGTCTTTCAGAGAGCCAGAGGGGCAGGTGGCACGCTGGTTGGAGGAGCTTCAGCCGTATGACTTCACGGTGGTGCACAGGGCAGGGGCACGCCACGCCGACGCCATGTCCCGTCGGCCCTGTACTGCAGACGGCTGCCGCCACTGTGAACGGAGAGAGGGACGGGAGAGAGAGCTGCGGGCAGAGGAGGGTGTCTGTGCCACAGTGTGTCGGGCGAGCGGGCCTGTCTGCTGTGAGCTGCAGACTGTCGGCGTGGCTGAATGGCGGCAGCAGCAGGGGCCGGGACACAGACCTACAGCCAGTGCTACAGTGGGTAGAGCGCAGGTGAGGCCACCATGGAAAGAGATGACAGCGCTCTCACTCGCGACCAAAGGGTTGTGGTCGAAGTTTGAGAGACTGCGGCTGGCTGATGGCGTGCTACAGCGGGCATGGAAGGAGTCAGCTACGGGAGAGGAGAGGTGGCAGGTGGTGGTCCCAAAAGCATTGCGGGAGGCTGTGCTCCAGAGTACTCATGGGGGGTGGGGACTGGACACTTTGGGGTCACAAAAACACTGCGCCGTCTCCGTCAGGGCTTCTACTGGGGGCAGCACAAGAGGGATGTGGAGGACTTTTGTCGCCGCTGTGACAACTGCACAGCGAGAAAGGGCCCCCAGGCCGCTCTCATGCTCAGCTCAACAGTTCCCAGTGGGGGCTCCCATGGAGAGGGTGGGAGTGGATGTAGTTGGGCCGTTCCCCACCACAGACAGTGGAAACCGCTGGGTGCTCACGGCCATGGACTATTTCACAAAATGGCCCGAGGCCTATGCTCTGCCTGACCAGGAGGCAGAGACCATCGTCGACGCCCTGACAGCGGGGATGTTCAGCAGGTTTGGAGCTGCAGAGTCCATCCACAGCGACCAAGGCAGAAACTTTGAGTCCCGTGTGTTCGCCACCATGTGTGAGAGGCTGGGTATGCACAAGACCCGCACTACTCCTCTCCATCCTCAAAGTGATGGCCTTGTGGAGCGCTTCAACAAAACGCTTGGACAGCAGCTGGCCATCGTCTCTTCCAAACACCAGCGTGACTGGGACAAGCACCTGCCTATGGTCCTCATGGCATGCCGCTCCGCTGTCCAAGACTCCACCTCCTGCACGCCTGCCCTCCTCATGCTGGGGAGAGAGATCCGCACCCCTGCGGAGATGGCGTTTGGTCGGCCCCTGGATAGCCCTCATGTTCCTCCGGGGCCGGAGTATGCCCGGAGACTCCAGGACCGCCTGGAGACAGCCCACACCTTCGCCAGAGAGCAGCTGGTGAATGCAGGTGTGAGGCAGAAAAGGAACTATGACGTGCACACCCGGGGAAGGCACTTTGTGGCTGGGGAGCTGGTCTGGGTCTACAGCCCCTAAGGAAAAAAGGCAGATGCCCCAAGTTGGACAGTCACTGGGTGGGACCCTGCAGTGTCCTGGAGAGGGTAGGGAGGTTGTGTACCGGGTGCAGCTTCCTCCCAGGGGGAGAAAGGTGGCACTGCACCGGGACAGGTTAGCCCCATACAGAGGGGCCTCTTCTCCCCAAACCCCAGGAACCCCCACAATTCCCCTCTCTGGCAATGACATTCTCCAGGCACCCACCCTCAGGTGCCGCAGACAAGGCTCCAGACAGCCCACTCCCCCTGTCTCCCCCCCTGTGTCACCGCGTGGTTCCCCAGAACCACGGACTGTATTACCCGTTCCCGCTTCCTTGTCCCCCATATCCCTGCCTTCATCCCCTGGTTCCCAGAGGGGCACTCTGCGACCATCACGGCCACGCAGGCAAAGGAGACCTCCGGGTCGCTTCAGAGACTTTGTTTGTTCCTCGGGGACGAGGGACTTTGTGGTGGGGGGGCTGTGTAGCGACCCGCACAGACAGCTGTGTGTTATGTGCTAGGCTAGGAGGTGGTTGTGTTGTACTGACCAGTACCCGGTGTTCGCGGGGTCCGACATGTCAATCAACCTGCTATCTGCCAATCACGGGAATGCCTGGAATGTTCTGATGCCGGGCATCCTGGTGGTTGGCGGAGTGGCGTGGAGGGGGGGTTGGGCATTGGAAGTTAAGACCAGGTTCAGCCTTTGTTCTCTCTCTCTTACATCTGGGCTTCACAAGAGAAGGTCACGGTTGGATTGTGGGTTATCTGTCATCTATTTGGCGTGTGCTACGGCCCAAACAGTAGCCTGTGTAAAGTTGGTTCAATAAACCGTCAATTCGCAAACTCAAGCCTCTGTCTGGACAATTGTTCATTTATGATCTAGTCAGGTCATTACAATACTATTCTCTATTATTAATGTATCCCATTCAGAGTAGGCCTACAGCACGGGCTATTCTTCAAAATCAAGGGGTATTTAATTACTTGAAATAATTGGAAATCTTACGGATTGTGGCTTTACTGAAAATACATTAACTTTAAACTCGCTGTAATTCACTTTCTAAAATGTATCTGTGATTTCCTAGGTGTCTTGGCTCAGGAGGTAGACTCACCTCAACCACAGAAGGCCTCTTATATAGCTGCATCGTATGTCAAGTTCCTGGAGTCTGCAGGAGCTAGAGTCATCCCTGTGATGTAAGGTGTATGTATTAGATTGGTAATGTAGTTGAGGACTCAACAGCCTTTCAAACGTGGTTATGAATTACCATATCTATTAAAAGTGGATTGAATATTCTCTTAGATAGGCCTAATATTCATTTTCCATGTACGTTATATATACCTCGTTCCTGTGATTTCTACAGGATAAATCAGACACTGGAAGAGTACAAAACACTGTTTAACTCCATTAATGGGTAGGTGTCAACTATGCTATTTGCTGTACAAGACCCACTGTCATGTTGTTTTTGTCTTCTATAAAATGATCTATATACCCCCCACCCGCCTCTAGAATACTCTATCCTGGTGGTGATGCTAGCATCGTTTCATCTGGGTATGCGAACGCTGCTAGAATCTTTTACGAGCTTGCCATAGAGGTATGACATGTTCCTTTTGATACTTTCACATAGTCTATGCTTCATCGATATGTGGGAGAAAAACCTGTTCTAAATGGAAAAGGTGATATATAAACATCTGGACTTTTTAGGCCAACTCGAGGGGGGACTATTTCCCTGTATGGGGTACCTGTCTTGGATTTGAGGAATTGACATACCTGACCAGCGGAAAGAAGCTTCTATCCAAAACCAACACCAGTGGTGTGATGTTGCCACTAGTTTTCACTAACGGTATGTTGTACCTGTTCACATACAGATATGAGAAAAACATAACTCATCAGATTGAACGAACGCACTCACAGTCACACCAAAACAACAGTCTCTAATTTGGAGTAATGTGAAGTTATTACACTTTCAGGATCCAGAGAGAGTAAGCTGTTCAAGGGCTTTCCAGCAGATGTCCTGGATGCCTTGGCCTCTGAGCCAATCACTGAAAACTCTCATGAATTGAGTCTCACTCTGGAGGTATGACCATGTGCAGTGTCTGAACAATCACCAAATGTCACAAGTCATAGGCTTTTCTGTATCCTCTGTAGCATTAATTGTGAACTAGTCATTCAACATTGCATTCCAGAGTTATAACAACAATACAGACCTTAGGAAGTTCTACGAAGTCTTGACTACAAACAGTGATGGGAAAACAGAGTTTGTGTCAACTATGGAAGGTAAAGCACATTCATTGTTTTAACTTAGCAAACACTAGAGTATATACAGTAACTTAAACTGGAACATGTACTTACATAAGATGACATTGATAGGTTCAATGTTTCTTCTGTAGCATATGGTTTCCCCATCTATGGAACCCAGTGGCACCCTGAAAAGAATTCATTTGAATGGACAAGGCCGTACATTCCACACTCGCCATCGGCTGTTAAGACCACTTTCTTTTTGGCTGATTTCGTGGTCAATGAAGGTAGCTATTACAGTACTGTGTGGCAAAATATCACTGAATCTATTGTATTCATCTCAATATGTAGCGTGACGTTATTGTAATGGGGAGAGTTATTGAATGCACCCCCCTTGGCTGTGCCATGAAGGGTGCGTTCAAGATCAAACTCCACATGTTAATGTTTTAATCACTCTAATCTATGCCGATCATTTTTTTCATTAACAGCTAGAAAGAATTTTCACAAATTTGAGGATGAAGAGGTGGAGAAGAGAGCACTGATATACAACTACAATCCTGTGTACACTGGAAACATTTTTGCCTTTGAACAAACATATTACTTTTGAGTATTGTTTTTGAATGGAGTGAGTGTCATTCAACAAATTTCTTTCAATCAATGTAAGCAACACTTAGTGCTGTACATTTCTGTAAATTAAAAGTTTGATTTGTATGTTTTGGTAATGGTTTTACAAAGATTAAAGTAACTGATGACAATTAAAGTTGTTCGAATGACTATGTACCACCTCTATGTTTTTTAACAAACCTAAAAGCATTTCACAATCTATCCAGACTGGCAAGGTAATGAGGACCCACATGAACTAAATGCACTTTCAATGGAGATTTTTAATCCAGGACTAGCCTTAATCTGTGTACAGGAAACCGGCCAACATATTCAGTATTTGTGACTTGTTCAGTAATAGAACCCACAAGCTTTGTTTTGGCAGCTTGATTTCTCATCTTATTGTTTTATTATACAACAAGACATTTGGTTGATTTGAGTAAATGCTTGAGGATGCATTTTTTTTGTCTTTTACAAAGTGGATAAATTAACATGAAGTAGAGAACATTCACAATTTTGCAATAACAACCAAAATAGATAAACTACAGAGTACAATGATAAAATACGTTTTATTCTAACATTTACCCCCATGCCACATACTGCCACGCTGTCTCTTGTACTATTTTGGATTACTTGACAAAAGTCCATCTTCACGTTCAATCGCAGTGTCAGAAATGTCACCATCGCAAAGTCCACTTTAAACTCAACCCAAGGACTGAAACAGAAGGGGGGAAATGTATATTCAAATGTAACTTTCAAAATGCATTTATGCACAAATAACACTCAGCTATTAAAAGACAAATGATATTTCAGTAACATTTACACATCAAGCTGAAGAGACTGGGATCTCAATCATGATACTACTGTAAATGTAATTCAACCCAGTACGGAACATTCAAGATGTAAAAAAGACTATTTTGAAACAGAGCTATCACAGATCGCATTGAGTTGCAAATAACTTGATAACATGCATTGACAAAGTAACAGAATGATCGTTCAGATAAAATGCAGACTTGTGCCTCAAGAATTCACGTTTTTAGATAGCAGTCCAACCTAAAAAAAAATTATCCTTTGTATTTCATCCTGTAAAGATTGAGATAATGATTCTAAGCTATTAATTACCTTATAGACAAATGTATTACTTTTTGCCATAAAACAACACCAATTCTACAGTGGCACCTCAAACCCACCAATTGACTTAATACTGAGAGCGGTTGTAATGGCACTTCAATAGCCATTTACTAAAACATCATTTTATGTGGTCGTTAGCTTGACAAACCATTTCATTATCATTTGAACATCTGTAAAATAATGTGCAGATACATGCAGCTACTGTTAACATCTATTTTGGCAATTGGGTATATTTGGAACTGAAGAAGACCATTTCTTACTTGACTGTTGATATAATGCCATACCTACTCTATGACAACATTACAAAGTGTTCACAGATTAGAGTGAAGGTTTAACCAACAGTAGTTAGTGCCATGATCAGCAGAACATTTATTTACAATGAGCCATGTTGTATTTAGTTTTCACAAAAGGAGTCCATAAAAAGGACTGCTCACTCCCAAAGTAAGGCACAGTGACTAAAATATAATATATATGCTTCAATTTCCAAAGGACTGGTGGGAGTATTATACAATAAGCAAAGAATGAGGAGAACATTTTGTAACAAAACAAACCGGTGATTCTGTTCACATCCTTCTCTTCTTTTCATGACATGGATTCTACACCATTTAAATACATACTTGCGGCTACAAGAAGATTCCAAGATCAGGACAAACTTGAACACTGAAAAAACGAAGTATCAATACCCAAAGAAGGGAATGTTTTTCATGTGCTACTTTACAGAGGAATAACATACACAAGCACAGTTCAACATGAAAATGTATTTTCACGATTTTAAAAATAGGAGCAGACACCCTACCCTTGACCCACAGACACTGGGCTGGAACCAGTTTGACCCATAAAATCCCATGTGGCGCCTGTAACTTTGACCCCAAAGTTTGTGCTATAAGTCTTTCCTCTCCTCACTGACTGGTAAAGTTTGCGTGTGGAGTTTGATGTTCCCTCCCTCTCACCAGTCATTTGGAATCCGAGGAGCACGCCTATTCCTGACACGACCGCTGTTCCAGATATGACGTCAGCTAATGATCCCTCCATCATAAAGTTGTATTCATTGTGTCGATGTCAACAAAATGGCTGCAGATGGTCTCTGGTGGAGTCGTGGTGACTCAAAAGGTGAAGAAGAGGAGGAGTAGGAGGACAAAAACGGGATGAGGAGATAAGCAAGCATCTGCAACACGGCAGTCTCAGGAATGATCTGCAACACAAGTCTCAGGGATGATCTGCAACGCGGCAGTCTCAGGGATGATCTGCAACGCGGCAGTCTCAGGGATGATCTGCAACGCGGCAGTCTCAGGGATGATCTGCAACGCGGCAGTCTCAGGGATGATCTGCAACGCGGCAGTCTCAGGGATGATCTGCAGTCTCAGGGATGATCTGCATCTCAGGGATGATCTGCAACGCGGCAGTCTCAGGGATGATCTGCAGCGCGGCAGTCTCAGGGATGATCTGCAGCGCGGCAGTCTCAGGGATGATCTGCAGCGCGGCAGTCTCAGGGATGATCTGCAGCGCGGCAGTCTCAGGGATGATCTGCAGCGCGGCAGTCTCAGGGATGATCTGCAGGGGATGATCTGCAACGCGGCAGTCTCAGGGATGATCTGCAACGCGGCAGTCTCAGGGATGATCTGCAACGCGGCAGTCTCAGGGATGATCTGCAACGCGGCAGTCTCAGGGATGATCTGCAACGCGGCAGTCTCAGGGATGATCTGCAACGCGGCAGTCTCAGGGATGATCTGCAACGCGGCAGTCTCAGGGATGATCTGCAACGCGGCAGTCTCAGGGATGATCTGCAACGCGGCAGTCTCAGGGATGATCTGCAACGCGGCAGTCTCTGGGATGATCTGCAACGCGGCAGTCTCTGGGATGATCTGCAACGCGGCAGTCTCTGGGATGATCTGCAACGCGGCAGTCTCTGGGATGATCTGCAACGCGGCAGTCTCAGGGATGATCTGCAACATGTCAGTCTCAGGGATGATCTGCAACATGTCAGTCTCAGGGATGATCATGCTGAAATGCAGGGGAATCACATAAGGTGAAAACAAAACAAAAAAAGGGCCAAAGAAAGTTTAAACCAAGAGGAGCTTGCATATCATGTGGATTGTGGAAACCAGGTATGGGGGCTGGCATTGTGCTTGGGCGCGGACTGGAGCTCTGGTTTGGGGGTGATTGGTTTTGCCCAGGCTAACCCTCTTCTTCGATCTCCTCCTCCAGTATCTCCTCGAACACGTTGTCCGGTAGCCGGAAACACTCCTCGAAGAAGTTGACCAGTGACTGGCTGAGGTGCTGCCGCGTGGCCTCGGTGTGGATGAAGTGGCCCTCGTCTGGGTAGATCTGAGGGGGAACACAGCACACTGGTCACCACACATCCAATCACATTTCTCTGGATGCACATCTAGGCCATATAAACATATTATGATTAACATCATCAATCAAGCCCCTTAATTTAAAGTATCAGACAACTCCCAGTGGCTGAATTACTGATGAGGCTTAGTCAGTCAACACACAGCGGGGCATATAAGGGGACCTATGGGGCAGAGATAAACTAAACACTGACTTCTAAATGCTCCATATCTTAATGGGATTAGATGACCCTGTGAAAGCAAGCATCATAAAAGGGGAATATAATCCCATTAAGTGAGATGGGGGGGGTGGCATTGTGTGGTGTAATCCTTCTGCTGGCGTGGGATTACAGAACTCCTCAGCGGTCTGGTGTGGGATTACAGAACTCCTCAGTGGTCTGGTGTGGGATTACAGAACTCCTCAGTGGTTTCTCTGTACAACAGCTCCAGCCCAAAAGATACCTCCATAGAAATCGAACAGGACAAATCACTGTGAAGAATTTTGATTTAGCATATGAGCAATGTCTCTGCTTCCCATGACACATTGTCTTGAGAGTTACAGTTAAATTGGTGCACCTTATTGATGGTAGCCATTCTATACATCTAATTTATATGTGTGTAATTCTGGGAAGTAGCCCCCACCTGCAGAGTGTAGTTGGCGTTTTCATTGATCAGCTGGGCGATGAATTTCGCTGTGTGCTGGAAATGCACTTTTTCTGGTGAGAGAAAAGGAAACCAACACATATCATCTTATTGTTAAAAACACAAATTATTTTATTGGGCTAGAAATGTTTGATTTCAAGGTTCTCGTACCATCTGCTGTTGGGTGAACAATCAGAAACTTCTTGTCCAAGAACTGAGATGCCCTGTGTGCTAGATTGGCCATCTGTGGATGAATGCCAACGATATTATTTAACAACCCAAGAGAAAAACACAGAGGTCATACATATGGAGTCCAAGTGAAGGCTGAATAAAGAAGGCATACCGCATATGCTCTTGGGTCAGGCTTGGGCTGTCCCAGGTATCTCTCTGAAAACGCTGATGCTGGAAGAGAGGTCGTCAAAAGGAATGAATTCAATAGCTCACACCAAGGGATGTAGTGGTAAAAGCTAGCTCTAAAACACCATATAGTGTGTTATACCTCATATACCTAAAGACATCATAAACAGCAGAAAAGACTACCGATGATGTCATGTGTAGCTGTTCTTATTTTAAGAACTTCTTAGTGACGAGTATTCATTCATGACAGGTGAGCACTCAAACACATCCAGCACCAGACACTACCTTTCACTCTCTCTATCAGCTTTTCAGATAGAAACCAGTCTGACACCCACACCTGCCTTAATTCACACTTCCCTCCCAAGTCTCTCGTTGTCATACACATGCTGTCACACACACACACACACACACACACACACACACACACACACACACACACACACACACACACACACACACATCTCTCTTCCTCTTTTAGGTGAGGTGATGCTGATACCATGGCAGGATGGTGCTGGTGTAATTAACACTGACAGCATCTGTCTGGCACCATAGTGGCACACAAATCTTACCATATAGGTCAAAGTCCGTGATGGGTGAGAGAGCCGCACCACATTTCACCAGGGAATCCTCGGCGCTGAGTAACAAGCTGGTCACGTAGCCTCCATACACCTGACAGACAGGCAGATAGAAACAGAGATCCTCCATCAACATCAAGCTTCTCCACAGGCTACTGTAACCGATGCTTATAGACAGATAACCTTTGGGTTTATTTCAAGCTCAGTTTGAAGACTGAGTCTGGAGACCCAAGAGCAGTAGATCATTAGCCTGGTCCCAGATCTGTTTGTGACATCTTCCTATGGTCATTGTCATGCTATACAGCACATTGAGCACAAACAGATCTGGGACCAGGCTAGTAGCTCATGAATAATGCAAAATGTCCCAAGACCATTACTGAAAGTTGCAGCTTCCTCCATAGTTTAGGTTCCTCATTGTGGATGATTAGTTCAGTATGAAGCTAAGCCTATGTGGACATGCTCTAATACATCAGCTGTATTTTTCCCAGTAAGACACATGGACTTGGCCAGAGGTAACATAATTATGCTTCCCTCTATGAACATCCTGCAGAGGTGTCAGAATCTATCAACACTACATCTATTTCAGAGGTGTCAGAATCTACCAACACTACATCTATTTCAGGTGTCAGAATCTACCAACACTACATCTATTTCAGGTGTCAGAATCTACCAACACTACATCTATTTCAGAGGTGTCAGAATCTACTAACACTACATCTATTTCAGAGGTGTCAGAATCTACTAACACTACATCTATTTCAGAGGTGTCAGAATCTACTAACACTACATCTATTTCAGAGGTGTCAGAATCTACCAACACTACATCTATTTCAGAGGTGTCAGAATCTACTAACACTACATCTATTTCAGAGGTGTCAGAATCTACATCTATTTCAGGTGTCAGAATCTACATCTATTTCAGGTGTCAGAATCTACCAACACTACATCTATTTCAGAGGTGTCAGAATCTACTAACACTACATCTATTTCAGAGGTGTCAGAATCTACCAACACTACATCTATTTCAGGTGTCAGAATCTACCAACACTACATCTATTTCAGGTGTCAGAATCTACCAACACTACATCTATTTCAGAGGTGTCAGAATCTACTAACACTACATCTATTTCAGAGGTGTCAGAATCTACCAACACTACATCTATTTCAGAGGTGTCAGAATCTACTTACATCTAGAGGTGTCAGAATCTACATCTATTTCAGGTGTCAGAATCTACATCTATTTCAGGTGTCAGAATCTACATCTATTTCAGGTGTCAGAATCTACATCTATTTCAGGTGTCAGAATCTACCAACACTACATCTATTTCAGAGGTGTCAGAATCTACCAACACTACATCTATTTCAGAGGTGTCAGAATCTACTAACACTACATCTATTTCAGAGGTGTCAGAATCTACATCTATTTCAGGTGTCAGAATCTACATCTATTTCAGGTGTCAGAATCTACATCTATTTCAGGTGTCAGAATCTACCAACACTACATCTATTTCAGAGGTGTCAGAATCTACTAACACTACATCTATTTCAGAGGTGTCAGAATCTACCAACACTACATCTATTTCAGGTGTCAGAATCTACCAACACTACATCTATTTGAGAGGTGTCAGAATCTACTAACACTACATCTATTTCAGAGGTGTCAGAATCTACTAACACTACATCTATTTCAGAGGTGTCAGAATCTACCAACACTACATCTATTTCAGGTGTCAGAATCTACCAACACTACATCTATTTGAGAGGTGTCAGAATCTACTAACACTACATCTATTTCAGAGGTGTCAGAATCTACCAACACTACATCTATTTCAGAGGTGTCAGAATCTACTAACAGTACATCTATTTCAGAGGTGTCAAAATCTATCAACGCTACATTTTTATTTTTTATTTCACCTTTATTTAATCAGGTAGGCCAGTTGAGAACAAGTTCTCATTTACAACTGCGACCTGGTCAAGATAAAGCAAAGCAGTGCGACAAAAACAACAACACAGAGTTACACATAAACAAACGTACAGTCAATAACACAATAGAAAAATCTATGTACAGTGTGTGCAAATGAAGTAAGATTAGGGAGGTAAAGCAATAAATAGGCCATAGAGGCGAAATAATGACAATTTAGCATTAACAGTGGAGTGATGTGATAGATGTGCGGATGATGATGCGTAAGTAGAGATACTTGGGTGCAAAAGAGCAGAGCATAAATAACAATATGGGGATGAGGTAGTTGGGTGGGCTATTTACAGATTGGCTGTGTACAAGTACAGTGATCGGAAAGCTGCTCTGACAGCGGATGCTTCAAGTTAGAGAGGGAGAAATAAGACTCCAGCTTCAGTGATCTTTGCAATTCGTTCCAGTCATTGGCAGCAGGGCTTGGGGGGGCTTGGGCAAGTTGCTGCAGGGGGTGCAGAGCTGTTGGCCGGTGTAATGGTAGCCAGGTGGAAAGCATGGCCAGCCGTAGGAAAATGCTTATTGAAATGATTGATTATCGTAGATTTATCAGTGGTGACAGTGTTTCCTAGCCTCAGTGCAGTGGGCAGCTGGGAGGAGGTGCTCTTATTCTCCATGAACTTTACAGTGTCACAAAACCTTTTGGAATTAGTGCTACAGGATGCAAATTTCTGTTTGAAAAAGCTAGCCTTAGCTTTCCTAACTGACTGAGTATATTTGGTTCCTAACTTTCCTGAAAAGTTGCATATTGCGGGGGCTATTCGATGCTAATGCAGTACGCCACAGGATGTTTTTGTGCTAGTCAATGGCAGTCAAGTCTGGAGTGAACCAAGGGCTATATCTGTTCTTGGTTCTCCATTTTTTGAATTGGGTATGCTTATTTAAGATGGAAAGGAAAGCACTTTTTAAGAGCAACCAGGCATCCTCTACTGATGGAATGAGGTCAATATCTTTCCAGGTCGATTAGAAAGGCCTGCTCGCTGAAGTGTTTTAGGGAGCGTTTGACAGTGATGAGGGGTGGTCGTTTGACCGCGGAACCATCACGCACACAGGCAATGAGGCAGTGATCGCTGAGATCCTGGTTGAAGACAGCAGAGGTGTATTTAGAGGGAAAGTTGGTCAGGATGATATCTAAGTGGGTGCCCATGGTTATGGATTTAGGGTTGTACCTGGTAGGTTCCGTAATAATTTGTGTGAGATTGAGGGCATCTAGTTTAGACTATAGGACGGTCGGGGTGTTAAGCATATCCCAGTTTAGGTCACCCACAGTACGAACTCTGAAGATAGATCGGGGGCAATCAATTCACATATGGTGTCCAGGGCACAGCTGGGGGCTGAAGGGGTCTATAACAAGCGGCAACAGTGAGAGACTTGTTTCTGGAGAGGTGGATTTTTAAAAGTAGAAGCTCAAATTGTTTGGGCACTGACCTGGATAGTATGACAGAACTCTGCAGGCTATCTCTGCAGTAGATTGCAACTCCGCCCCCTTTGGCAGTTCTATCTTGTCGGAAGATGTTATAGTTAGGTATGGACATTACTGGATTTTTGGTGGCCTTCCTAAGCCATGATTCAGACACGGCTAGGATATTAGGGTTGGTGGAGTGTGCTAAAGCAGTGAATAAAACACATTTGGGGAGGAGGCTTCTAATGTTAACATGCATGAAACCAAGGCTTTTTCGGTTACAGAAGTCAACAAATGAGAGCGCCTGGGGAATGGGAGTGGTGCTGGGGGCTGCAGGGCCTGGGTTAACCTCTACATCACCAGAGGAACAGAGGAGGAGTAGGATTAGGGTACAGCTAAAGGCTATAAGAACTGGTCGTCTAGTGCGTTCGGAACAGAGAGTAAAAGGAGCAGATTTATGTGCGCGGAAGAATAGATTCAAGGCATAATGTACAGACAATGGTGTGGTAAGATGTGAGCACGGTGGAGGTAAACCTAGGCATTGAGTAACGATGAGAGAGGTTTTGTCTCTAGAGGCACCAGTTAAGCCAGGTGAGATGTGAGGGGTGGAACAAAAGGGCTATTTAAGGCATATTGGGGGCTCTACAGTGAAATAAGACAATAATCACTAACCAAAACAGCAATAGACAAGGCATATTGACATTAGGGAGAGGCAGGTGTAGCCGAGTGATCATAGGGTCCAGTGAGTAGCACTAGATGAGTCAGGTAGCTAATTCCTTAGTCGCTGCTACGCTAGGTGAGCTGGAGACACAGTGATTCAGACAGCTTGCAGGCCAGGGCAAGTAGATGGGCATCCGGCGACGTCGCAATGGAAGAGCATGTTGAAATCGTCGTGATGGATCGGCGGGGCTCCGTGTCAGCAGTAAAGCGACCAGGTCAATTGGCAAAAGAGGTATTGTAGCCCAAGAATTGGCTGGTGGACCTCTTTGGCTAGCAGGGCTAGCTAGCTCCAGGCTAACTGGTGCTTGCTTCAGGACAGAGACGTTAGCCAGGGGTGGGCACTCGGATAGCAGCTAGCTAGCTGCGATGATCCGGTATAAAGGTTCAGAGCTTGCGGTAGGAATCCGGAGATGTGGTGGAGAAAAAGCAGTCCGATATGCTCTGGGTTGATATCGCGCTGTGCAGACTGGCAGGAATTGACCGGGTTGGGGCTGGCTGATGTCCAAGTTAACGGTGAAGACCGCTAGCAGTGGCTAACTGACTACTAGCTAACTTCCGATGGGGGTTCCGGTTCTAGAGTATAAAAATAGTAGATCCGTACCACATTGGGTGAGGCGGGTTGCAGGAGAGTATATTCAGTCCGTAGATGGAAAGTGATATTAAAATATATACGAAATATTTACGAAGAAAATGATATATACACGGGACAGGACAAGACAAAAACACACGTCCGACTGCTACGTCATCTTGGATTTCGAAAAATGTGTATTTCAGAGGTGTCAAAATCTATGAACACTATCTATTTCTGAGGTGTCAGAATCTATCAATACTACATCTATTTCAGATGTGTCCGAATCTATCAACACTACATCTATTTGATCCAAAGGTAACTGATAAACTAGCAGCACACATCTAATATGTCTATTTTAAATTGACTTGCAACACCTTGGATTGGAAAAAACACAGGTCAGCATGAACACTGACAGTTTGCACTGAAATTGAAGAGTGCAGCTAGCTAATTTAAAATAACCCTCAATAAATTCCATTGAGAAAGCAGAGATTCAAAGAGCCTCCATTGTGATTTCTATATTGAAATGCAGGGTGATTAGCACATCAAGTCAGTATGCAGAATGATAATGCACAATACAAGGGGTTCAAGGGAATTCCATCCAATTCAGATACTACTACATTCAACCTATGAACCTCATAAATTATCAGGAGAAAACAGCTCTTACCTTGCCATAAACTCCAATCCTGGTCTTGTCAACATATGGCTCTTTAGATATAATACTGAAATGGAAGAGATTAGATTTGGATTAGTTAATCTCAGAATGAAGACTTCCTGGTCTTGACGACCCCTTTCAAGTGTGTCTTCTCAGTTATTTAGCTAGCTGTCCATGTCATAGCTGGTTAGCTTGCTGGCCATGTCATAGCTCGTTAGCTAGCTGGCCATGTCATAGCTCGTTAGCTAGCTGGCCATTTCATAGCTCATTAGCTAGCTGGCCATTTCATAGCTCATTAGCTAGCTGGCCATGTCATAGCTTATTAGCTAGCTGTCCATGTCATAGCTCGTTAGCTAGCTGGCCATGTCATAGCTCGTTAGTCAGCTGGCCATGTCATAGCTCGTTAGCTAGCTGGCCATGTCATAGCTTATTAGCTAGCTGTCCATGTCATAGCTGGTTAGCTTGCTGGCCATGTCATAACTCATTAGTCAGCTGGCCATGTCATAGCTCGTTAGCTAGCTGGCCATTTCATAGCTTATTAGCTAGCTGTCCATGTCATAGCTCGTTAGTCAGCTGGCCATGTCATAGCTCGTTAACTAGCTGTCCATGTCATAGCTCGTTAACTAGCTGTCCATGTCATAGCTCGTTAGCTAGCTGGCCATGTCATAGCTCGTTAGTTAGCTGGCCATATGACAGTGTTAGGACAGTCTTGTGAAAGAAGTCTAAGGTTGTGTCCCGATTCTCCACCCTTTTCCCAAAGTGTGCACATGGATTAAAGAATGGTGAAAACTCCCTCCAGCCAATTATTACACCATTCCAATGCTTTTAAATCCATGACTGGAAGTGTGCAAGTGCACAGTTTAGTAGAAGGGTGGAGAATCAGGACACAACCAAGGTTGAAGGTACCTACCTGAGGGCCTCCAGCTGGTCCTTCTCCTCAAACACGCCCAGCTTCCTCTGGACGCGGTGCAGCAGGTTGGTCCCCTGGAAGCCACTGCCCCGCCCGTCAAAGCGAACCACCATTGCCCCGAAGCTGCTCACCAGCACCGTGGCCCAGTCTATGTGGAATTTCTCTGACACCATCTGGCCACCGGGGGTGCCATCGCTGGATACGAGAAGGCATGTTTACTCGAGAAGGCATGTTTACTCGCTAATCTATGGCTCTATGGCTCTCTCTCTCTCTCTTATTTAGCAATATGGTTCAGATTGAATTATGGCGTTAGACACTAAGTTTACAGTATCATTGTGTTATACATTGATTTTTTTTAGTGCCACTCATTGTCTTTATAGTCGTGCCACTCCATCCAGAGATAAACCAGGGTGAAAAAACGAAAAGTTATAGTCTAGTGTATGTTTCTCCAACCTGCAGGCAAGGGCATGGAGAGATGGTGTGATAGTGGAGGATAGGAGGGTTAATTAAAGGGGGATGGAGATCTCATTTGCAGTGTAATTACCGGTAGTGCGGAGGAGAACGAGTTGCCACTTCTCTGCCTTAGATTAATAGCCCTGATTAAAACTCAGAGTTGGAGGGTGATTACAGTGGATTTGGAAAGTATTCAGACCCCTTCCCTTTTTCCACATTTTGTTACGCTACAGCCTTATTCTAAAATTGATTCAATAACGCACCATACCCCATAATGACAAAGCAAAAACACGTTTTTAGACATTTTTGCAAATGTGTTAAAAAATTCAAAACAGAAATACCTTATTTAAATAAGTATTTAGACCCTTGCTATGAGACTTGAAATTGAGCTCAGGTGCATCCTGTTTCCATTGAACATCCTACATTCAATTGATTGGACATGATTTGGAGCAAAAACCAAGCCTGAGGTTGAAGGAATTGTCCATAGAGCTCCGAGACAGAATTGTGTCGAGGCACAGATCTGGAGAAGGATACCAAAAAATGTCTGCAGCATTGAAGGTCCCCAAGAACACAGTGGCCTCCATCATTCTTAAATGGAAGAAGTTGGGAACCACCAAGACTCTTCCAAGAGCTGTCCGCCCAGTCAAACTGAGCAATTGGGGGAGAAGGACCTTGGTCAGGGAGGTGAACAAGAACCCGATGCTCACTCTGACAGAGATCCAGAGTTCCCCTATGGAGATGGGAGAACCTTCCAGAAGGACAACCATCTCTGCAGCACTCCCCCAATCAGGCCTTTATGGTAGAGTAGCCAGACGCAAGCCACTCCTCTGTAAAAGGCACATGACAGCCCACTTGCAGTTTGCTAAAAAGCACCTAGAGGACTCTCAGACCATGAGAAACAAGATTGAAATCTTTGTCCTTAATGCTAAGCGTCACACCTGGCACCATTCCCACGGTGAACCACAGTGGAGGCAGCATCATGCTGTGGGGATGTTTTTTAGCGGCAGGGACTGGGAGACTAGTCAGGATCAAGGGAAAGATGAACGAAGCAAAGTACAGAGAGATGTTTTATGAAAACCTGCTCCAGAGCACTCAGGACCTCAGACTGGGGGGGGGGGATGAACTCTAAGCACACAGCCAAGACAACACTGGAGATGCTTCAGGACAAGTCTCTGATTGTGCTTGAGTGGCACAGACAGAGCCCAGACTTGAACCCGATCGAACATCTCTGGAGAGAGCTGAAAATAGCTGTGCAGTGGCGTGCCCTATCCAACCTGACAGAGCTTGAGAGGATCTGTAGAGAAGAATGGGAGAAACTCCCCAAATACAGGTGTGTCAAGCTTGTAGCTTCATACCCAAGAAGACACGAGGCTGAAATCGCTGCCAAAAGTGCTTCAACAAAGTACTGAGTAAAGGGACTGAATACTTACCTAAATGTAATATTTGCTTTGTCATTATGGGCTATTGTGTGTAGATTTATGAGGAAAAAATACAATTTAATCATTTTAGGATAAGGCAGTAACATAACAAAATGTGGAAAAAGTAGAGGGATCTGAATACTTTCTGAATGCACTGTATCTTTCCTGATGAAGCAGCACTTGGTATGGAGGAGCTGAAGGTCTCTGTGTGTCAAGAGCTGACAATGGAGATGGATAGCTACATTGTATACAACACCATAGTCGCTAGAGCAGTTGTGTGTGTGTGTGGGTTGGTTTTTCTATCGTTGTGGGTACCAGAAGTCCTCACAAGGATCGTAAAACAAGGAAATGGCTATTTTAGACATAGGGGTTAGGTTTAGGTTTAGAATTAGGGTTAGAATTAAGGTTACGTGTTAGGTCAAGGGTTAGGGTAAAATACATTTTTGGTCTATGTGTGTGTGTGTGTGTGTGTGTGTGTGCGTGCGCGCGCGTGTGTGTTAGGGTCTGTATACTCACACAAGGAGGAGCAGAGGATAGTGTGATGAGTCCACAAAGCTGGCAGGTTTGAGGATCTGCATCGTTAGTGCTACACAACAAGAGAAAGAGTGATCAGTACGCATGTTGTACACAAGCACTATGGCTTCATTATCTGTTCATCTGAAGAAAACAGACTTTAGCAGATACATTTTCATTATGTAAAATGTGCTGCTGAAATCTCATTCCCTTATTGTTAGAGCGGAACATAACGTACTGTAATCCTCAATGTTGATCTCCTTGTATTCCACGCGGGGCATCTGCATGGAGTCCAGCCTCATCCTCAGATTCTCATTGGTCTCTAGGTCAAACACCTCTGCAGTGATAAACATCATGGCCTTAGTTTATGGCTAAGGTTGCTATGGCTACCATGGTCTAAGGGCACATACTGTAGGTGTTCAAAGGGCATAGGTGTTGTGGTAGAACGTTGGGCTAGAAGTTGTGATGAAGCAATGCTTACAGCATGTCATAATAGAAGAGAACAGAGGGAAGTTATCAGAATGCAGAGGCACCGCTCTCTGTCTCAGTCCCTCCAATCCAATCTCCCTCCCTCCCTCTCCCTCCCTCCCTGTCTCCCTCCCTCCCTGTCTCCCTCCTCTCCCTCCCTCCCCTGTCTCCCCCTCTCCCCCTCCCTCCCTGTCTCCCTCCCCTCTCCCTGTCTCCCCCTGTCTCCCTCCCTCTCCCTCCCTGTCTCCCACCCTCCCTCCCTCTCCCTCCCCTCCCTCCCTGTCTCCCTCCCTGTCTCCCTCCCTCCCTCTCCCACCCTCCCTCCCTGTCTCCCACCCTCCCTCCCTGTCTCCCACCCTCCCTCTCCCACCCTCCCTCCCTGTCTCCCACCCTCCCTCTCCCACCCTCCCTCCCTGTCTCCCTCCCTCCCTCTCCCACCCTCCCTCCCTGTCTCCCACCCTCCCTCTCCCACCCTCCCTCCCTGTCTCCCTCCCTCCCTCCCACCCTCCCCTCCCTGTCTCCCTCCCTCCCTCTCCCACCCTCCCTCCCTGTCTCCCTCCCTCCCTCCCCACCCTCCCTCCCTCCCTCCCTCCCTCCCTCTCCCACCCTCCCCCTCCCTGTCTCCCTCCCTCCCTCTCCCACCCTCCCTCCTCTCCCTCCCTCCCTCTCCCACCCTCCCTCCCTGTCTCCCTCCCTCCCTCTCCCACCCTCCCTCCCTGTCTCCCTCCCTCTCCCACCCTCCCTCCCTGTCTCCCTCCCTCCCTCTCCCACCCTCCCTCCCTGTCTCCCTCCCTCCCTCTCCCACCCTCCCTCCCTGTCTCCCACCCTCCTTGTATCCACTGACACACTATGATAAAGACAGATCAGCAAAGTAGGCTGTAAATATGAATTAAGACTTCATAATGGCTGGTACTGAGATCAGGGGCCCTCAAGTTGAGCCTTGACAAGCCTTATCTTGGCATGCTGAGATTGGACTAGTAACAAAAGGAGTGCATGTTTTGATCAGGGAGAGTGTTCTCTCCTGACTGACTGTGTGTGTGTGTGTGTGTGCGTGCGTGCGTGCGTGCGTGCGTGTGGTCTCCACAGAGTACACAACAAACACAGTAATGCAGCATGGTTTTTATCCCCGCCACATCAGCAATTAAATTCTAATTTCAGAACTACTTTAATGGTTCCAGTTAGAAAGCAGAGTTCCTGCCAAACGTAGCTTGTTTAGTTGTTTGTTTACTACTATATGCACTAAAATATGACTACAGAGTGCGAGTGCACTTTGTACACATTGCTATTCCTCCAAGTGTACATGCTGTCTGTAATTAACCGTAAACAAAGACAGGGACGTCTTTCATTACAGTGGGAAGGTCATGTTGTTATGAGGGCATCCACCCAGTTAGGTAATGTAATCAGTGTCTGCCAACCGACTGGGCTGAGGCTGCAAACAGTGACAGCAGAAAGCAGACTGGCCTTGTTGTGCTGTCAATGGTAAATCTTAGTATGCTGTCCCTGTTTGATGAGGTCACACAGATGTGGGTGGTTATTTTGTGAATCAGGGGTGGAGGGCAGGGCTTTTATTCTGTAAACACAGAGATAGATACAGTTGTTTTATCTCCATGGTGTTAAAGAGTTATATTTCAGGGGTGATGCTGAATGTTCTACTCATGGAGAGGAGTGGATGTCCTACAGGTGTGTGTGCGCGTTTGTGTGTGCATAGTGATCCTGAAATCATCTGCCTCCTGACATGAATCATCTTCTCCCTGACAGTTGTGTGTGTGTGTGTGTGTGTCAAGAGAAAAAGGCATATTGAAGACAGAGGAAATAAAGATCATGCATTGTGTGTCTGGGTGGTCTATTTTTCTGTATGATGTATTCCTCTTATGACCCATGACCTTCAACTCTGGACCTGAAAGCCAGTTCCACTGCCTTTTTTCATTGTTCTAATCAGGTACTGATTTAAACCTGGGACACTAGGTGGGTGCAATTAATTATGAGGTAAAACAGAAAACCAGCAGGCTCCGGGACTTAGGGTAAGAGTTGAGTACCCCTAACCTATGTTTTCATGCAACAGAATCCAAATAGAATCTTAACTAGAAGACTCACTCTGTCTGTCCTGTGTGCTGTAAACTGCTACAAACGGGACATCAGGGCCTGGAGAAAGACCAAAACAGAAACAAATGTGACCAAATAAGACATCAACATCAGACATCATGCCCATTAGTTTGTGGTGGCACTACTCTGGTTCGTCTCCGTCTTGTCTCGGTTTAATAGTACATTCTGTGGCTCCTTGTCATGTACAGACTTGGGATCTTAATTTGAGCCAGTTTGCTACAGCAAGAAAATAATCCTGCAGCAACCGGAAATGTGAATTATTATGTTAATTATAAATCATTTACATTATTGTAGGGGTTGATACATTTTTCATAAGTGTGAAATTTCAAAGTGAAAATTACAAACATCAGAAGTCTTTTTAAACTGCAAATACAGTACACTACACATTTTACATTTCCTGCATTGTAGGACAGTTCTCATGCAACAGGGTGATCAAATTAAAATCCTACATCTGTACAACAGTGACTGCATGGTTCAAAATGTGTCCCCACTGTCCATAGTTCTGGGGAAGCAAGAGGATGGGAAAGGGTTATTTAATTATCCATTTCTAAAAAGACTCGTAAGAAAATCAAATCAAATCAAATCATCTGAACTCAATAAATGTTTTCCTTTAGAATCTGTCATTTAAAATTACACCTTGTCGATAGAAGACTGAGACACAACATAGTTGAGCCTCAAAGTTCAGACACAAAATCAAAACATCATTGATCAAAGTCTGAAAGCCTGACGTTGCTAAACATGTTTTTCTACAAGCACAACAGATCCTTTCCAGACTTTCTTGCTATTGTTGGGGAGGCTATTGTTAGCTTATTCAATTAATTTAACACAGCCAAAATAGTTTCTGGAGTGTTCTGGAGCTAGCTTGCAAACAAACAAGCCCCTGTAGAAATGTACTCTCTCTGTCTCCTAAACCACATCACTGCACTTGGAGGGGAAACATAATTAAATGATCGATGCACTTAGCAAATTGAGAACATGCTAGAAAGAAACATTTGTGGCTCTGCAAAGTAGGCCAGGCAATCTTTCTCAGCTCTGTAATGATATCACAATCATGTCAAATAAATGAAAGTGGCCAAGAGGCAGGATGGAAGAAGATGGCGCTGACAGACATGGCAGCTCTGCTTCTAGCTCCTATGCAACATTGCAGTATTTTGTTTTTTTGGGTGGTTATTTCTTACATTAGCCCAGAATGTAATGTTCAGTCTCTGGATAATAAAGTAGACTAGCTCAGTGTGAGGATCAGGGATTGACTAGCTCGGAGACAGATCAGGGATTCACAGAAACATGGCTCTCTCGGGATATACTGTCCACGTCCATACAGCCAGCTGGGTTCTCAGTACATCGCGCAGACAGGAATAAAGAACTCTCCGGGAAGAAGAAAGGCAGGAGTGTATGTTTCATGACTAACTACTCATGGTGTGATTGTGATAACATACAGAAACTCAAGTCCTTTTGTTCACCCGACCTAGAAAACCTCACAATCAAATACCGACCATATTACCTCCCAAGATAATTATTTTTGGTTATATTCACAGTCGTAAATATTCCCCTCAAGCCAATACCTCGAGGTTCCTCAAAGAACTACACTGGACTTTATGTAAACTGGAAACCACATGTCCTGAGGCCGCATTCATTGTAACTGGGGATTTTAAAGCAAATTTGAGGAAAATGCTACCGAAGTTCTACTAACACATTGACTGTTGTACTCGTTCTGGAAAAACACTGGATCACTGCTACTCAACTTTTCAAAATGCCTATAAGGCCCTGCCCTCTGCAAATCTGATCACGACTCCGTTTTGCTCCTCCCTTCCTATATGCAGAAACTCAAACAGGAAGTACCCTTGCTATGGTCTAGTCAACGCTGGTTTGACCAATCGGAATCCATGCTTCAAGATTGTTTTGATCACGCGGACTGGGATATATTTCGTGTAGCCTCTGAGAATAACATCAATGAATACGGTGACTGAGTTTATCAGGAAGTGTATAGATGCTTTTTTCATACATATACAGTGGGGCAAAAAAGTATTTAGTCAGCCACCAATTGTGCAAGTTATCCCACTTAAAAAGATGAGAGAGGCCTGTAATTTTCATCATAGGTACACTTCAACTATGACAGACAAAATGAGAAAAAAAAAAATCCAGAAAATCACATTGTAGGATTTTTAATGAATTTATTTGCAAATTATGGTGGAAAATAAGTATTTGGTCAATAACAAAAGTTTATCTCAATACTTTGTTATATACCCTTTGTTGGCAATGACAGAGCTCAAAAGTTTTCTGTAAGTCTTCACAAGGTTTTCACACACTGTTGCTGGTATTTTGGCCCATTTCTCCATGCAGATCTCCTCTAGAGCAGTGATGTTTTTGGTCTCTCTGTCCGAAGCGGTGTACACGTTCAAGTTGGATTTTGTCGATAGCTTGGCGTGGGATCTGAAGCTCTGTAACTAAATGCCATCTCTGCAGGGGTGCGGAATTCTCTCCCCAGTATGAGGAGGAAAGGCGTGCAGGAGGTGGAGTCTTGGACAGCGGAGTGGCATACTATGAGGATCATAGGCAGGTGCCTGTCCCAGTCACGCTGGTGTTTGGCAGAGATGATGGCCAGCTGCTGTCCAAGCGTTTTATTGAAGCGCTCCACAAGGCCATCACTTTGAGGATGGAGAGGAGTAGTGCGGGTCTTGTGCATACCCAGCCTCTCACACATGGTGGCAAACACACAGGACTTAAAGTTTCTGCCTTGGTCTCTGTGAATGGACTCTGCAGCTCCAAACCTGCTGAACATCTCCGCTGTCAGGGCGTCGACGATGGTCTCTGCCTCCTGGTCAGGCAGAGCATAGGCCTTGGGCCATTTTGTGAAATAGTCCATGGCCATGAGCACTCAGCGTTTTCCACTGTATGTGGTGGGGAACGACCCAACTAGATCCACTCCCACCCTCTCCATGGGAGCCCCAACTGGGAACTGTTGGAGCTGAGCATGAGAGCGGCCTGGAGGGCCCTTTCTCGCTGTGCAGTTGTCACAGCGGCAGAAATAGTCCTCCACATCCCTCTTGTGCTGCCCCCAGTAAAATCCCTGACGGAGGCGGCGGAGTGTTTTTGTGACTCCAAAGTGTCCAGTCCCCATGAGTGCTCTGGGGCACAGCCTCCCACAATGCTTTTGGGACCACCACCTGCCACCTCTCCTCTCCAGTAGCTGACTCCTTCCAAGCCCACTGTAGCACGCCATCAGCCAGCCGCAGTCTCTCAAACTTTGACCACAACCTTTGGTCATGAGTGCGAACGCTGCCACCTCTTCCCACAGTGGCGTCAGCTGCGTCTCTACCCACTGTAGCACCGGCTGTAGGTCTGTGTCCCCTCCCTGCTGCTGCCACTGCGACAGTCTGCAGCTCACAGCAGACATGCCCGCTCGCCCGACACACTGTGGCACAGACCCCTCCTCTGCACACAGCTCTCTCTCAAGTCCCTCTCTCCGATGAGAGAGCTCAGGGGGCGAACAAGGTGGCCTCAATCAGTGCATGTTTGAGGGTGTTGAAGGCACCCTCCACTGTCCAAGTGAAGGCCTTGTCCTTCGGCAGCAGGCGGTTCAGGGGAGCAGCAACACTTGAGAAGCCCTGTACAAACCTCCTATAGTACGAGGCCAGGCCCAGGAAGCTCTTCAGCTGATGCTGGTCGGTGGGGGTGTACCAGTCTCGGACAACCCCCACCTTGTCCTCCATGGTGCTGATACCCTCCTTCCCCACTCGGTGGCACAAGAAGGACACCTCTCTTCTCATGAAGTGGCACTTCTTGGGGTGGAGTTTCAGGCCTGCGGCAGCCACCCTCTCCGACACACACTGTTGCGGTCCCAGAGCTGATTGGAAGGAGCAGCCATGGGCCAGGATGTCATTGAGGTATACCAGACACTGCTGTCAGGGGAGTAGCTGGAGCGTTGCACAGGCCGAAGCACAGGACCTTGAATTGCCAGTGTCCTCTGTTAGTGGAGAATGCAGTTTTGGCTTTGGAGGTCGAGTGAGGGGAACAAGGAGGACCCCCTAACCAGGTCCAGCGACTCATCGATACAAGTTATGGGGTATGAGTCCTTCCTGGTTACCTCATTCAGCCACCTGTAGTCCACACAGAACCTCAGCTTGCCCCACTTCTTAGGAACCACGACAACTGGCGTCACCCAGGGGCTGTCTGAGGGCTCAATGAAGTCTGTCCGCTGCATCTCCAGTATAGTCGGACAGGTTCACAGTGTCTCCCGATCCCTCCTGTCTCAGCCTACAGTAATTATGCTGCCACAGTTTATTTTTTGTTTTACCTCTATTTAACCTGGTAGGCATGTTAATTTCTTCGAGATAGGGGGCGCTCTTTTAATTTTTGGATAAAAAACGTTCCCGTTTTAAACAAGATATATTGTCACGAAAAGATGCTCGACTATGCATGTAATTGACAGCTTTGGAAAGAAAAAACTCTGACGTTTCCAAAACTGCAAAGATATTATCTGTGAGTGCCCCAGAACTAATGCTACAGGCGAAACCAAGAGGAAATTTCATACAGGAAATGGTCCAGATTTTGAATGCGCTGTGTTCCAATGGCTCCCTATATGGCTGTGAATGCGCCAGGAATGAGCCTGCACTTTCTGTCATTTCCCCAAGGTGTCTGCAGCATTGTGACGTATTTGTAGGCATATCATTGGAAGATTGACCATAAGAGACTACATTTACCAGGTGTCCGCCCGGTGTCCTCCGTCGAAATTATTGCGTAATCTCCAGCTCCATGCGCGTTTCCATTTTCTTCAGAGGAGAAAGTCAACTGCCACGAATTATTTATCATCGATAGATATGTGAAAAACACCTTGAGGATTGATTCTAAACAACGTTTGCCATGTTTCTGTCGATATTATGGAGTTAATTTGGAAAAAAGTTTGCGTTGTAATGACTTAATTTTCGGGTTTTTTTCATACCCAAACGTGATGAACAAAACGGAGCGATTTGTCCTACACAAATAATATTTTGGGAAAAACTGAACATTTGCTATCTAACTGAGAGTCTCCTCATTGAAAACATCTGAAGTTCTTCAAAGGTAAATGATTTTATTTATAGATGACCTGGGGACAGTAGGTTTGGCGATGAATATGAAGCGAGGGCCAGCCAACGAGACCACACAGGTCGCAGTGGTGGGTAGTATATTGGGCCTTGTTGACAAAACAGATGGCACTGTGATAGACTACATCCAATTTCCTGAGTATAGTGTTTAACTATTTTGTAAATGACATCGCCGAAGTCAAGGATGGGTAGGACAGTCAGTTTTACGAGGGTATTTATGGCAGCGTGAGTGAAGGATGCTTTGTTTGCGAAATAGGAAGCAGATTCTAGATTAAACTTTGGATTGGAGATGCTTAATGTGAGTCTGGAAGGAGAGTTTACAGTCTAACCAGACACCTAGGTATTTGTAGTTGTCCACATATTCTAGGTCAGAACCGTCCAGAGTAGTGATGCAAGAAGGGCGGGCAGGTGTGGGCAGCGATCAGTTGAAGAGCATGCATTTAGTTTTACTTGCAATTAAGAGCAGTTGGAGGCCACGGAAGGAGTGTTGTATGGCATTGAAGCTCGTCTGGAGGTTTGTTACCACAGTGTCCAATGAAGGGCCAAAAGTATACAGAATGGTGTCGTTTGTGTGGAGATGGATCAGAGAATCACCAGCAGCAAGAGCGACATCATTGATATATACAGAGAAAAGAGTCAGCCAGAGAATTGAACCGTGTGGCACCCCCATAGAGACTGCCAGAGGTCCGGTCAACAGGCCCTCCGATTTTACACGCTGAACTCTATCTGAGAAGTAGTTGGTGAACCAGGCGAGGCAGTCATTTGAGAAACCAAGGCAGTTGAGTCTGCCAATAAGAATGCGGTGATTGACAGAGTCGAAGGCCTTGGCCAGGTTGATGACGATGGCTGCACAGTGTTGTCTTTTATCGATGGTGGTTATGATATCGTTTAGGACCTTGAGCATAGATGAGGTGCACCCATGACCAGCTCGGAAACCAGATTGCATAGAGGAGAAGGTACGGTGGGATTTGAAATGGACGGTGATCTGTTTGTTAACTTGGTTTTCGAAGACTTTAGAAAGGCAGGGCAGGATAGATATAGGTATGTAACAGTTTGGGTTGAGTGTCTCCCTCTTTGAAGAGGGGGATGACCGCAGCAGCTTTACAATCTTTAGGGATCTCAGACGATACGAAAGAGAGGTTGAACAGGCTAGTAATAGTGGTTGCAACAATTGCTGCGGATAATTTTAGAAAGAGGGTCCAGATTGTCTAGCCCAGCTGATTTGTTGGGGTCCAGATCTTGCAGCTCTTTCAGAACATTAGCTATCTGGACATGGGTTAGACCGGGGTAGGGGTAGCCAGGTGGAAAGCATGGCCAGCCGTAGAAAAATGAAATTCTCGATTACCATTTATCGATTTATCTGTGGTGACAGTGTTACCAAACTCAGTGTAGTGGGCAGCTGGGAGGAGGTGCTCTTATTCTCCATGAACTTAACAGTGTCACAAAACATGGTTGAAATACACTGAACAAATGATTGTGTTTGTGACCAAATATCATCTGTAACCAACATATACATTGAATTCATTGTCTCAGAATGTCTCTCAGATGTGAGGGACCAAAGGTTCATATGACTGGAAAAATAGATCACTTGGGGAGAGAGACAGACCAATCAACCGGTGGCTCCCACCTTTGCAGCTAAGCAGGAAGAGGCTCATGCTGTGGCTGAAGGAGCCTGTGACGTAGCCACAACCTTCGTAGAAGTCACAGGAGAGACAGCGTCTGTTGAAAGGGCCCACTGTGTCCGCACTGCAAACACAACAAGAAGACACTGAGCCAAGTCTTTCTCCTAGATCTTTTTCAGACTGAGAGCAAAGCCCCTCAAAGCATCCAGGACAACTGGCACCTAAATTGTAACCAAGTGAAACGAAAATAACTATTTTGGGTGGGTGGGTGGGTGCAACATAGCTAGGCACGACAGAAGAGGACAGAATTAGAGACAGTTATTCAGAGCTATGTACGTGTTACCTGTAGAGGTGCCTGCGTTTCGGATCATCCTCTGTGCTCAAGAAGTATCTGCAAGATACATAATAATAAACATTTCAAGTTGGACATATGTTCAACTAATACATAATATAACAAATACATGGGTGCACACAACATTACGTCATTGAAGCATTTCCGTAGTCACAAATGTAAGGAGTCTACGAAGTGAGAAAAGTAGGTTTGTGTAAAGAGTGCAGCGGACTCCAGCGGTACAGTTGAACAGAAACTTGTCGGCTACATATAAGCAGCAAGAGTACCAACAGTTCCAACAGCAGGTCTTGACATTGGAAGAGATGTAAACATAAATTAAATATGAGGTGAGGATGTTTTTTGAAACTTAAGTAGGCCAGGAACAAATTTGACAGGGAGGGGGGGGGGGGGGGTCATACGTAAGGCGCAATTCATTCTGAAGGGATCCCAGCATCTCTTGTTTGATGAATTTAGGTTGCTTCTCTCAGAGCGGCTCCCCAAGTATATTTATTGTCATTTATACATTGGTTGGGTCTAATCCAAAATGCTGATTGGTTAAAACCGCATTCCAGTTGGTGTCTATTCCACAAGTTACCACCGGCTAAATCTATGACGTTAACTGCCTATTTACTTTACTCTCATGTATCCAATGTGTTTTTACTACATGCCCCCCGAGGATAAAAAATACTCTACTCTACTCCGGAGAGAGGGACAGTGAGGGGGAGAGAGAGAATTTTGTTGTGGATGGGTGTTTGTGTTATAATCACAGCAAAGAATGTGTGTATACTACATGTGAAGGCATGTAAGTGTGTGTGTGTGTGTGTGTGTGTGTGGCCCAGCTGCATCAGGAGCTCACATTAGCTGGATGTTCTCGTTGTAGGCCAGGACCTGGGTGACGTCCCAGTCTCCAGACGTGATGGACTGCAGCGTGTCTGTGCTGGTGTTGGGCTGGAGAGGGAAGGAGGAAGAGATAGACACACTGAGTAAAGCAAGCATTAAGAACGCCTTCCTAATATGGAGTTGCACCCCGACCCTTTTTTCCCTCAGAACAGCCTCAATTCGTTGGGACAATGGACTTTACAAGGTGTCGAAAGCGTTCCACAGGGATGCTGGCCCATGTGACCTCCAATGCTCCCCACAGTTGTGTCAAGTTGGCTGAATGTCCTTTGGGTGGTGAACCAATCTTAATACACACGGGAAACTGTTGAGCATGAAAAACCCAGCAGCATTGCAGTTCTTGACACAAACCGGTGCGCCTGGCACCTACTACCATATCCCGTTCAAAGGCACTTACTGTACATTTTTGGTCTTGCCCATTCACCTTCTGAAGTGGTGTTGTCTATGCTATGCTGTACATTGCTGTAGGAAGCAATTGTAGCGTATGGAAGCCCACATGCAGAACACAGAATAGAGAGTGTAGAAAGGGAGTGTACAGTACCTGTGTGATGGACATGGAGATGTGGAAGAACTTGCCCCTGCCTCCCTGTGGGATGGCTCTGGTGAAGAACAACTTCAGACCGTCTTTGGAGAACAGCGGCTCCTCATTCTAACAGTCATATGACAAATGTTTGGACATACCTACTCATCCAAGGGTTTTTCTTTATTTAAAAAAAAAACTATTTTCTACATTGTAGAATAATAGTGAAGACATATAAACTATGAAATAACACATATGAAGTCATGTAGTAACCAAAAAAGTGTTAAACAAATCTAAATATATTTTATATTCTTCAAAGTAGCCACCCTTTGCCTTGGCTGCAACCTGAGGTGCAGTTAACTCTAATGAACTTATCTGCAGCAGAGATAACTCTGGGTCTTCCTTTCCTGTGGCGGTCCTCATGAGAGCCAGTTTCATCGCAGCGCTTGATGGTTTTTGCGACTGCGCTTGAAGAAACTTTCAAAGTTCTTGACATTTTCCGGATTGACTGACCTTCATGTCTTAAAGTAATGATGGACTGTCGTTTCTCTTTACTTATTTGAGCTGTCCTTGCCGTAATATGGACTTGGTCTTTTACCAAATAGGGCTATCTTCTGTATACCACCCTTACCTTGTCACAACACAACTGATTGGCTCAAACGCATTAAGATGGAAAGAAATTCCACAATTGAACTTTTATTAAGGTACACCTGTTAATTGAAATGCATTCTAGATGACTACCTCATGAAGCTGGTTGAGAGAATGCCAAGAGTGTGCAAAGCTGTCATCAAGGCAAAGGGTGGCTACTTTGAAGAATCCTTTGGCCATATACTACACCCCCTCGTGCCTTATTGCTTAATTATAACATATTTAGAAATGATGGATTGACATTCCACTCTGAAGTACTATAACAAAGACAGATTAACAGCCCTAAAAGGAAATGATTTGTACTTGAATCATGTTGATGTTTCTTTCTTACCTGTCTGTGTAGCCAACTTTCACTTTCATCCTCATGTTTCTAAAACATACATAATTTGAAAGAAAAGTCATAAGTTTAAGAAAAGCTAACAAAGTAGGCTGAAAAACAGCTGTGTTTGTAGCTAAAGATGATGCACACACACACACCTTCGTGCAGACGCCGGTGGTGGCCTGACACAACGTCAGCATGGATATGTTCTGGGCTCTGTTTAACCAATTCACTGCCAGTTTGGTGGTAGTCGCCCATTTCACCATGGTGACATAGTACTCTCTGTAACACAAACAGAAATAAGAGTGTTTATTAATGTATATTCAACATCTAGGATAAAGGACTAGGAACATTCTACTGACATATTCAATGTTTTCACCCCTTTAAAATCCACAAGGATATATAGCCATGCTATATATAGTAGGCCTATGTGCTATTAGCATTTGAGTAGTATTGTATTTGGAGGTTAGATTAGTAAGGGTAGTGTGGTTGTAAATGGAGGTTAGATTAGTAAGGGTAGTGTGGTTGTGTACGGAGGTTAGATTAGTAAGGGTAGTGTGGTTGTGTACGGAGGTTAGATTAGTAATGGTAGTGTGGTTGTATTTGGAGGTTAGATTAGTAAGGGTAGTGTGGTTGTGTACGGAGGTTAGATTAGTAAGGGTAGTGTGGTTGTGTACGGAGGTTAGATTAGTAAGGGTAGTGTGGTTGTAAATGGAGGTTAGATTAATAAGGGTAGTGTGGTTGTATTTGGAGGTTAGATTAGTAAGGGTAGTGTGGTTGTACATGGAGGTTAGATTAGTAATGGTAGTGTGGTTGTACATGGAGGTTAGATTAGTAAGGGTAGTGTGGTTGTACATGGAGATTAGATTAGTAAGGGTAGTGTGGTTGTATTTGGAGGTTAGATTAGTAAGGGTAGTGTGGTTGTGTACAGAGGTTAGATTAGTAAGGGTAGTGTGGTTGTACACGGAGGTTAGATTAGTAAGGGTAGTGTGGTTGTACATGGAGGTTAGATTAGTAAGGGTAGTGTGGTTGTACATGGAGGTTAGATTAGTAAGGGTAGTGTGGTTGTATTTGGAGGTTAGATTAGTAAGGGTAGTGTGGTTGTGTACGGAGGTTAGATTAGTAAGGGTAGTGTGGTTGTGTACGGAGGTTAGATTAGTAAGGGTAGTGTGGTTGTACATGGAGGTTAGATTAGTAAGGGTAGTGTGGTTGTGTACGGAGGTTAGATTAGTAAGGGTAGTGCGGTTGTGTACGGAGGTTAGATTAGTAAGGGTAGTGTGGTTGTACATGGAGGTTAGATTAGTAAGGGTAGTGTGGTTGTGTACGGAGGTTAGATTAGTAAGGGTAGTGTGGTTGTACATGGAGGTTAGATTAGTAAGGGTAGTGTGGTTGTGTACAGAGGTTAGATTAGTAAGGGTAGTGCGGTTGTGTACGGAGGTTAGATTAGTAAGGGTAGTGCGGTTGTGTACGGAGGTTAGATTAGTAAGGGTAGTGTGGTTGTGTACGGAGGTTAGATTAGTAAGGGTAGTGTGGTTGTACATGGAGGTTAGATTAGTAAGGGTAGTGTGGTTGTGTACGGAGGTGTAAGTCGCTCTGGATAAGAGCGTCTGCGAAATAACTTAAATGTAAATGTAAATGTAGATTAGTAAGGGTAGTGCGGTTGTATTTGGAGGTTAGATTAGTAAGGGTAGTGCGGTTGTGTACGGAGGTTAGATTAGTAAGGGTAGTGTGGTTGTATTTGGAGGTTAGATTAGTAAGGGTAGTGCGGTTGTGTACGGAGGTTAGATTAGTAAGGGTAGTGCGGTTGTGTACGGAGGTTAGATTAGTAAGGGTAGTGCGGTTGTGTACGGAGGTTAGATTAGTAAGGGTAGTGCGGTTGTGTGGGGTGGTGTACCCCATCCTCGGGTCTTCAGGTCTCCTCATCTCGATGGTGTGCAGGGGCCCGTTCAAGTTGACCACATACAAAGAGATGACTGGATTTTCCTCCCCAGCCTGCACGGAGGACAGACAGCAGAGAGACACTATGATTGCAAATGCCATTATTAAAACAACTGTTCTTATTGGACATTTTAAGTGCATCTGCCTCATGAAGGACACGCCTGAAGACAGAACTAACTCCATGCTGGAGTAGTTTCCCATTTCCCAAGATTGGTTGTACTTTTTTAAACCTTTTTGTGTGTTTCATGACCTTTGAGCGGTGGTACAATTTACCGTGGTGTAGCGTTGTAGTAGAACATGTTTTGTTGGTAATAGGTTAGTAATTATACTGTTCTAACCTTAGGGTAGTGATACTCCCTCCCGGTAGGGTAAGTAGTTCCCGTGAACATAGGGATCTCCATCCTGGGCACCATAGTGTCATTGATGGTGGCATATGCCAGCCGGGCACCATCCGGGGACCACCAGTGGGCAATATGGGTCTGGAAGATCTCCTCTGGAAAAGGACAGGAGAGAAATATCCTTTAGTTTTCAGTAATAATAAAGGTGTTGAAACTCTAACAGAAACCCATTATGTGTTTGAATAGAACTACATTACAATACCCAGTGCAGATACATCAGTCATGTTAAATACTGACACAAACATAATTTGCGATGCATAGTCGGTTTGGATCAATGCTGTCGTAAATTTCATAAAAATGCTGAAGTATGTTCTGGTCATAAATCAAAACACTGCTTTTAATCTCACAAGAGAGAAACATCGACCAACCACTGGAGAGCAACATCGACCAACCACTGGAGAGCAACATCGACCAACCACTCAAGAGAACCATACCAGAGAAGGGAAGAGAAAAAGTAATTTCCCAGTCAGGTGCAACATTGTAGGGTGGTGTAAGCAAGGACATTTTGTGTGTGTGTGTGTGTGTGTGTGAGTGAGAGACCCCTTTTCTGATGCTGAGGTACACAGAAAGTGTCCTGTTGGAGCTTGGCTTACTTCATCAAAAACCTGTGACATCTTGTGGTCACTACAGAGCCTGTGTATGTGTTTGAAATTATGCAGGGTGATATGGATCATATGAAACACACTCACATCCCTGAAAGAGCTGCAAAACCTAGACCCGTACAAATCAGCTGGGCTTGACAATCTGGACCCTCTATTTCTGAAACTATCTGCCGCCATTGTCGCAACCCCTATTACCAGCCTGTTCAACCTCTCTTTCATATCGTCTGAGATCCCCAAGGATTGGAAAGCTGCCGCAGTCATCCCCCTCTTCAAAGGGGGAGACACCCTGGACCCAAACTGCTATAGACCTATATCCATCCTGCCCTGCCTATCTAAGGTCTTCGAAAGCCAAGTCAACAAACAGGTCACTGACCATCTCGAATCCCACCGTACCTTCTCCGCTGTGCAATCTGGTTTCCGAGCCGGTCACGGGTGCACCTCAGCCACGCTCAAGGTACTAAACGATATCATAACCGCCATCGATAAAAGACAGTACTGTGCAGCCGTCTTCATCGACCTCGCCAAGGCTTTCGACTCTGTCAATCACCATATTCTTATCGGCAGACTCAATAGCCTCGGTTTCTCGGATGACTGCCTTGCCTGGTTCACCATTTACATTACATTTAACATTACATTTAAGTCATTTAGCAGACGCTCTTATCCAGAGCGACTTACAATTACTTTGCAGACAGAGTTCAGTGTGTCAAATCGGAGGGCATGCTGTCCGGTCCTCTGGCAGTCTCTATGGGGGTGCCACAGGGCTCAATTCTCGGGCCGACTCTTTTCTCTGTATACATCAATGATGTTGCTCTTGCTGCGGGCGATTCCCTGATCCACCTCTACGCAGACGACACCATTCTATACACTTTCGGCCAGTCATTGGACACTGTGCTATCTAACCTCCAATCGAGCTTCAATGCCATACAGCACTCCTTCCGTGGCCTCCAACTGCTCTTAAACGCGAGTAAAACCAAATGCATGCTTTTCAACCGATCGCTGCCTGCACCCGCATGCCCGACTAGCATCACCACCCTGGATGGTTCCGACCTTGAATATGTGGACATCTATAAGTACCTAGGTGTCTGGCTAGACTGCAAACTCTCCTTCCAGACTCACATCAAACATCTCCAATCGAAAATCAAATCAAGAGTCGGCTTTCTATTCCGCAACAAAGCCTCCTTCACTCACGCCGCCAAGCTTACCCTAGTAAAACTGACTATCCTACCGATCCTCGACTTCGGCGATGTCATCTACAAAATGGCTTCCAATACTCTACTCAGCAAACTGGATGCAGTCTATCACAGTGCCATGCGTTTTGTCACCAAAGCACCTTATACCACCCACCACTGCGACTTGTATGCTCTAGTCGGCTGGCCCTCGCTACATATTCGTCGCCAGACCCACTGGCTCCAGGTCATCTACAAGTCTATGCTAGGTAAAGCTCCGCCTTATCTCAGTTCACTGGTCACGATGGCAACACCCATCCGTAGCACGCGCTCCAGCAGGTGTATCTCACTGATCATCCCTAAAGCCAACACCTCATCTGGCCGCCTTTCGTTCCAGTACTCTGCTGCCTGTGACTGGAACGAACTGCAAAAATCGCTGAAGTTGGAGACTTTTATCTCCCTCACCAACTTCAAACATCAGCTATCCGAGCAGCTAACCGATCGCTGCAGCTGTACATAGTCTATTGGTAAATAGCCCACCCATTTTCACCTACCTCATTCCCATACTGTTTTTATACTGTTTTTTATTTTTATTTATTTACTTTTCTGCTCTTTTGCACACCAATATCTCTACCTGTACATGACCATCTGATCATTTATCACCCCAGTGTTAATCTGCAAAATTGTATTATTCGCCTACCTCCTCATGCCTTTTGCACACATTGTATATAGACTGCCCATTTTTTTTCTTCTACTGTGTTATTGACTTGTTAATTGTTTACTCCATGTGTAACTCTGTGTTGTCTGTTCACACTGCTATGCTTTATCTTGGCCAGGTCGCAGTTGCAAATGAGAACTTGTTCTCAACTAGCCTACCTGGTTAAATAAAGGTGAAATAAAAAATAAAAATAAAAAGGGGACTCTATTGATAGGTAGTGCCAGGTGAAGATACACACACACACAGGCACGTCCACGTGCACACATGCATAAAAACACTGTGTGTGTGTGTGTGTGTGTGTGTTTGAACCTGCCTTTGTTTCCATGAGCTGTTCCTTTGAGCTGTTCTATCTCCACAACTATGATTACCCAGGTGAGCAGTCTCTCACTCGTCTATTCGCCCTGGTTCACACACTCTCTGGGCCTAAATGACTCACTGCCTAACACACACATTACTTATGCATGAGCGGCCTGTTACTGAGGCAGGTGGGCAATAGAAGCTACTGAATGTAATGTGACAGAATCAGGTGGGCCAAACTAATGAGACGGAGAGTCATATTTCTGTTCCAAGACAGAGCCCCACCTGTTAATCTAAAAATAGATATAAAAAATGTGTGTCTTGCATGTTATTTTGGCATTAATACCGGTCACATATCAGTTTGCAAATTGATAAATGAATCATTGAGTTAATAAAGCCGCATAAAAAACATTGTCTTTTTTTTGCTTTCTTGAGTAAGTCAGCTCCAAAATGTAGGTGTTTCAGCCTAGCTCAGTTATTTCTGTGGTGGTTGGGGCAGCCAGTGGAAAAATGGAGTTGAGGGGTTGGTCATCTTTCCTAGTTGCGCCATGATTGGCTCGGTGTTCTGTCACTCATGGGGGCACTATGTCACCGCAAAATCTATGGGTATGGCTCAAAAATTCAAGACCCTTGGGTGATGTGTCATAGACTTACATTAGAAGTGCCCATCCAAGAAGGCTCAAGGTCATTGGCCACAGATAAAATGACACCAAATCATGTTATATATACACCGTAGCTTTGATTGGACTGATCATGTCAACATCATACTTTCAAAATCTTAGCTAGCAAGCTAGACAAGCAGTCATCGTCATGCATCAAGTTGGCAATTTACTGGAAAATCCTTTTCAATCCTTGTCATATGAAGAGAAATTATAGTTAAACGTATCGGTGCTCATCGGCCATGAGAATGATGGAAGCCACTGTGTTCTTTGAAATCTTCAAAGCTACAGATTTTTTTTTGTATCCTTCTCCAGATCTGTGCCTTGACACAATCTTGTCACCTCCCTGACCAAGGCCCTTCTTCCCCGATTGTTCAGTTTGGCCAGTCGGCCAGCTCTAGGAAGAGTCTTGGTGGTTCCAAACTTATTCCATTTAAGAATGATGGAGGCCACTGTGTTCTTGGGGATCGTCAATGCTACAGAATTGTTTTGGTACCCTCCCCAGATCTGTGCCTCGATAAAATTCTGTCTCGGAGCTCTACGGACAATTCCTTTGACCTCATGGCTTGGTTTTTACTCTGACATGCCCTGTCAACTGTGTGACCTTGTATAGACAGGAGTGTGCCTTTCCAAATCATGTCCAATCATTTGAATTTACCACAGGTGCACTCCAATCAAGTTGTAGCAACATCTGAAGGATGATAAATGGAAACAGGATGCACCTAAGCTCAATTTCGAGTCTCATAGCAAAGGGTCTGAATACTTATGTAAATAAGGTATTTCTGTTGTGCAAAAATGTGCAAAAATTTCTATAAACCTATTTTCACTTTGTCATTATGGGTTACTGTGTGTAGATTGATGAGGGAAAAATGTACTGTATTCTACCGGTCAAAAGTTTTAGAACACTTACTCATTCAAGGGTTTTTCTTTATTTGTACTATTTTCTACATTGTAGAATAATAGTGAAGACATCAAAACTATGAAATAACATATGGAATCATGTAGGAACCAAAAAAGTGTTAAACCAATCAAAATGTATTTTATATTTGAGGTTCTTCAAATAGCCACCCTTTGCCTTTATGACAGCTTTGCACACTCTTGGCATTCTCTCAATCCGCTTCATGAGGTAGTCAGCTGGAAACAAATTGAAGATTTTTGGTTCCAACCGCTGTGTCTTTGTGAGACAAGGTATGGCTGAACAAATGATCTCCGCATGTTATGTGTTATGGTGTGGGGGTGCTTTGATGGTGACACTGTCTGTGATTTATTTAGAATTCAAGGCACACTTAACCAGCATGGCTACCACACCATTCTGCAGCGATACGCCATCCCATCTGGTTTGCGCTTAGTTGGACTGTCATTTTTTCCCCAACAGGACAATGACACAACACACCTCCAGGCTGTGTAAGGGCTATTTGACCAAGAAGGAGAGTGATGGTGTGCTGCATCAGATGACCTGGCCTCTACAATCCCCCGACCTCAACCAAATTGAGATGGTTTGGGATGAGTCAGACCACAGAGTTAAGAAAAAGCAGCCAACAAGTGCTCAGCATATGTGGGAACTCCTTCAAGACTGTTGGAAAAGCATTCCAGGTGAAGCTGGTTGAGAGAATGCCAAGTGTGTGCAAAGCTGTCATCAAGGCAAAGGGTGGCTATTTCAAGAATTTCAAATATAAAATACATTTAGATTTGTTTAACACTTTTTGGTTACTATATCATTCCCTATGTGTTATTTCCTAGTTCTGATGTCTTCACTACTATTCTACAATGTAGAAAATAGTAAAAATAAAGTCCTTGTACCATTTCTTTCTCAAAAAAGAGGCACATTCAGCTGCAGCGCCGATAAACCACACTGCCGTAAACACAAAAAAACACAAACAAATCAACAAACATAAGCTTCTCAGTGTACGAAATGTGCAATCCCAGCCAAGACTCCATGGGGTATGCAGACACAGCTCGTATCAACAGTGTGTGTGACTAATATCGTGCCGTGCCAGACTTCTCTGGCTCTGTCCCTGGGCCACATCATATTTCAGGATGTTGTCTGCTGCTGGAGCAGTTAGTCTGACAGACAGGCCACAGATGACAAATGTTCTATAATCACCTTGGGTGTTTTGTCTTTCTGACTCCCCTTACACAAGACTGTCAGTGTCCCACACGCACACTGTCAGCGTCCCACACGCACACTGTCAGTGTCCCACACGCACACTGTCAGTGTCCCACACGCACACTGTCAGTGTCCCACACGCACACTGTCAGTGTCCCACACGCACACTGTCAGTGTTCCACACGCACGTTGTCAGTGTTCCACACGCACGCTGTCAGTGTCCCACACGCACACTGTCAGTGTCCCACACACACACTGTCAGTGTTCCACACACACACACTGTCAGTGTTCCACACACACATACTGTCAGTGTTCCACACACACACTGTCAGTGTCCCACACACACACACTGTCAGTGTTCCACACACACACACTGTCAGTGTTCCACACACACACACTGTCAGTGTTCCACACACACACTGTCAGTGTTCCACACACACACACTGTCAGTGTTCCACACACACACTGTCAGTGTTCCACACACACACACTGCCAGTGTTCCACACACACACTGCCAGTGTTACACACACACACACTGTCAGGCATACAGTTGAAGGTGGAGGTTTACATACGCTTAGGTTGGAGTCATTAAAACTTGTTTTTCAACCACTCCACAAATTTCTTGTTAACAAACTATAGTTTTGGCAAGTCGGTTACGACATCTACTTTGTGCATGACTGTAATGGGTGTGTGTCGGTGGCAGGGAAGTCAGGCGCAGGAAAACGAACTTGGTATAAACAGAGTCTTTTAATAAGTGCTCATACAACTCCAAAAACCAAAATATACAAAAAATAACATAAGTGGGTACAAAACCCGTCGCACACCGACACATGACTTGCACACATACAATAAAACAATCTCCGACAAAACATGAGGGGAAACAGAGGGTTAAATACACAACATGTAATTGATGGGATTGGAACCAAGTGTGAAGGAAGACAAGACAAAACCAATGGAAAATGAAAAATGGATCAATAATGGCTAGAAGGACGGTGACGTCGACTGCTGAACACCGCCCGAATAAGGGCGCCGAACACCGCCCGAACAGTAACCCCCCCAACGCGCGGCCCAACGCGCGGACCTGGAGGGCGAGGCGCAGGAAGATCCGGATGGAGACGGTGGAAATCTCGCAGCATAGAAGGATCAAACATGTCCTCCACCGGAACCCAGCATCTCTCCTCCGGACCATACCCCTCCCAGCCCACGAGGTACTGAAGGCCCCTCGCCCGACGTCTCAAATCCAGTATGGAACAAACGGAGTACGCCGGGGCCCCCTTGATGTCCAGAGGGGGCGGAGGAACCTCCCGTAACTCAGACTCCTGGAGTGGGCCAGCCACCACCGGCCTGAGGAGAGACACATGGAATGAGGGGTTAATGTGGTAATCGGGGGGAAGCTGTAACCTGTAACATACCTCGTTCACTCTCCCCAGGACTTTAAACGGCCCCACAAACCGCGGACCCAGCTTCCGAGGCGGAGGGGCAGGGCAGGCGGAGGGGCAGGTCTCGGGTCGAGAGCCAGGCCCGGTCCCCCGGTGAGAATACCGGGGCCTCACTGCGGTGACGGCCTGCGCCCACTTTCTGGCACAGTACGGCGCGCTGAAGTTGGACATGGGCAGCCTCCGCATGTTTCCTCCGCACGCCGGAACCAGTCGTCCACCGCAGGAGCCTCGGTCTGACTCTGATGCCAAAGAGCCAGAACTGGCTGATACCCCAATACACACTGGAAGGGAGAAAGGTTAGTGGAGGAGTGGTGGAGCGAGTTCTGGGCCATCTCTGCCCAGGGCACGAACGCTGCCCACTCCCCAGGCTGGTCCTGGCAATAAGACCTCAGAAACCTACCCACATCCTGAATAACTCTCTCCACCTGCACATTACTCTCGGGGTGAAAACCTGAGGTAAGGCTGACCGAGACCCCGAGACGTTCCATGAACGCCCTCCAGACCCTCAACATGAACTGGAGACCCCGATCAGACACTATATCCTCAGGCACACCGTAGTGCCGGGAGATGTGTATAAATAGAGCCTCCGCAGTCTGTAGGGCCGTAGGGAGACCGGGCAGCGGGAGGAGACGACAGGACTTAGAAAAATGATCCACAACTACAGGATCGTGGTGTTACCCTGTAAAGGAGGAAGATCAGTCAGGAAATCCACCGACAGGTGCGACCATGGCCGTTGTGGAACGGGTAAGGGTTGTAACTTACCTCTGGGCAGGTGTCTAGGGGCCTTACACTGGGCGCACACCGAGCAGGAGGAAACAAAAACCCTCACATCCTTAGCTAAAGTGGGCCACCAGTACTTCCCACTAAGACAGCGCACCGTCCGACCGATACCAGGATGACCAGAGGAGGGTGACGTATGTGCCCGATAAATCAGCCGGTCGCGGACAGCAGACTGAACGTACAGACGCCCAGCCGGACACTGGAGGGGAGCGGGCTCTGTACGCAACGGCTGCTCAATGACTGCGTCCAGCTCCCACACTAACGGTGCCACCAGGCAAGAGGCCTGGGGTATGTGAGTGGGATCCATGGGCCGCTCCTCTGTGTCATACAGCCGGGACAATGTGTCTGCCTTAACGTTCTGAGAGCCTGGTCGGTAGGAAAGGGTAAACACAAAATGGGTGAAATACATGGCCCACCTTGCCTGGCGAGGGATCAGGCTCCTCGCTGCCCGGATGTACTCCAGATTGCGGTGGTCAGTCCAGATGAGAAAAGGGTGTTTAGCCCCCTCAAGTCAATGTCTCCACGCCTTCAAGGCCTTGACGACAGCCAACAGCTCCCGGTCCCCCACATCATAGTTTCGCTCCAACGGGCTGAGCTTCTTCGAAATGGAAGCACAGGGGTGGAGCTTAGGTGGCGTACCCGAGCGCTGAGAGAGCACCGCTCCTATCCCAGCTTCGGATGCATCCACCTCCACTATGAACGCCAAAGAGTGATCCGGATGGGCCAACATGGGAGCCGAGGTAAACAGAGCCCTCAGGTGACTAAAAGCCCTGTCCGCCTCAGCTGACCACCTGACCCCTTCAGCAGTGAGGTAATGGGAGTAGCCACCTGACCAAAACCCCGGATAAACCTCCGGTAGTAGTTGGCAAAGAACAGCTGCACCTCCTTTACCGTGGTGGGAGTCTGCCAATTACGCACGGCTGCAATGTGGTCACTCTCCATCTCCACCCATGAAGTGGAAATGCGATAACCTAGGAAGGAGAAGAACTGTTGGAAGGACAGGCATTTCTCAGCCTTGACGTACAGGTCATGCTCCAACAGGCGACCAAGCACCCTGTACAGCAAGGACACATGCTCAGCGAGTGTAGCGGAGTATATCAGAATGTCATCAATATACACCACTACACCCTACCCGTGCAGGTCCCTGAAAATCTTGTCTACAAAGGCTTGGAAGACTGATGGCGCATTCATCAACCCGTACTGCACGACGAGGTACTCATAGTGCCCAGAGCTGGTACTGAAAGCCATTTTCCACTCGTCTCCCTCTCGGCTACGCACCAGGTTGTAAGCGCTCCTTTAGTGAAGAAGCGCACCCTGTTTATTGACTCTATCGCTGTGGCTATGAGCGGTAGCGGGTAGCTATACCTCACAGTGATCTGATTCAGACCCTGATAGTCAATACACGGGCGCAGACCTCCCTCTGTCTTCTTCACAAAAAAGAAACTCGAGGAGGCGGGTGAAGTGGAGGACCGGATGTACCCCTGACGCAGGGATTCGGAGACATATGTTTCCATAGCCTCCGTCTCCTCCTGTGAGAGGGGATACACGTGACTCCTGGGAAGTGCAGAAACAGTGGGGTTATGACAAGCTAACCAGGGTAGGCCTAGCACCACGGGAAACGCAGGAGAGTCAATAAGGAAGAGACTATTCTCTCCATATGACCCCCCCCCCGGCATCACCATGCCCAATGGCGCGGTGACCTCCCTAATTAACCCTGACCCTAATGGTCGGCTATCTAAGGCGTGAAGGTATGAAGGGCACATCCACGGGAACAATAGAGATCCCTAAACTATAGGCTAAAGCACCATCAATAGAATTCCCAGCTGCTCCTGAATCGACGAGCGCCTTACGCTGGGAATGCGGGGAAAATTCAGGGAACGTAACAGACAAAACATATGTACAACAGAGGGCTCTGGGTGAGTATGGTGCCGGCTCACCTGGGGTGACGCCAGAGCGTCCTGCCCCTGTCTCGATTCCCAGAGGAACCAACCCGGCACTGACCGGCAGTGTGACCTCTGCGGCTACAGATGGTGCACAAGCGGGAACCCCCTCCGGTCTCCCTGCGTACCGCCCCTCCCAGCTCCATGGGTACTGGAGATGGGGTGCGGGAGGATGGAACCACCAGACCCCGATCTGAACATCTGCGAGTAGCCAGCAGGTTGTCCAGCCGGATGGACAGGTCCACCAGCTGGTCAAGTGTGAGTGTGGTGTCTCTGCAGGCCAGCTCCTGACGGACATCGTTGAGCAGACTGCAACGATAATGGTCGATCAGGGCCCTGTTGTTCCATCCCGCGCTGGCAGCCAGAGTCTTAAACTCCAGAGCCAACTCCTGAGCGCTCCTCGTCTCCTGCCTCAGATGGTAGAGGCACTCACCCGCCACTCTACCCCTGGGCGGGTGGTCGAAGACTGCCCGGAAACGACGGGTAAACTCCTAAACTGGTCCAACGCCGCATCTCCTTCTCTCCACACGGCGTTGGCCCACTCCAGGGCTCTCCCGGTGAGGCATGAGAAGAGGACGGACACCCTCTCACGGTCCGACGGAGCTGGGTGGACCGTGGCCAGATAGAGGTTTCATTGACGGAGTAACCCCTGACAGTTGGCAGCCCTCCCGTCATACTCCTGTGGCAAGGAGAGACGGATCCCATTGGGTTCAGGCGGGAAAGGGGCGCTCAGGGGAGACCCGGGTTGTGCTGGTGGAGGCGCTGGAAGAACCCCCCATCTCTCCCAGAGGTCCATTGTCTGGACAACGCGGTTCATGGCGGCTCCAAGATGGTAAAGTAAAACTGCATGCTGCTGGACGCGCTCCTCCACCTCAATGGCTGGGGTACCCTCTCCTGCTGAATCCATAGTATTGGTCAGAGATTCTGTAATGGGTGTGTCGGTGGCAGGGACGTCAGGCGCAGGAAAATGAACTTGGTATAAACGGAGTCTTTTAATAAGTGCTCACACAACTCCAAAAATCAAAATATACAAAAAATAACATAAGTGGGTACAAAACCCGTCGGACACCGACACATGACTTGCACAAACATACAATAAAACAATCTCCAACAAAACATGAGGGGAAACAGAGGGTTAAATACACAACATGTAATTGATGGGATTGGAACCAAGTGTGAAGGAAGACTAGACAAAACCAGTGAAAAATGTATCAATGACGGCTAGAAGGTCGGTGACGTCGACCGCCGAACACCGCCCGAACAAGGAGAGGGACCGACTTCGGCGGAAGCTTGGAAAATTCCAGGAAATTATGTTATGGCTTTGTAAGCTTCTGATAGGCTTATTGACATAATTTGAGTCAATTGGAGGTGTACCTGTGGATGTATTTCAAGGCCTGCCTTCAAACTCAGTGCCTCTTTGCTTGACATCATGGGGAAATGAAAAGAAATCAGCCAAGACCTCAGAACTTTTTTTGTAAACCTCCACAAGCCTGGAGGTACCACATTCATCTGAACAAACAATAGTATGCAAGTATAAACACCATGGGACCACGCAGTCGTCATACTGCTCAGGAAGGAGATGCGTTCTGTCTCCTAGAGATGAACATACTTTGGTGCGAAAAGTGCAAATCAATTCCAGAACAACAGCAAAGAACCTTTTGAAGATGCTGGAGGAAACAGGTACAAAAGTATCTGTATCCACAGTAAAACGAGTGCTATATCGACATAGCCTGAAAGGCCGCTCAGCAAGGAAGAAGCCAATGCTCCAAAACCGCCATAAAAAAACAAGACTGCAGTTGCAACTGCACATGGGGACAAAGAACATACTTTTTGGAGAAATGTCCTCTGGTCTGATGAAACAAAAAGAGAACTGTTTGGCCATAATGACCAACTTTATGTTTGGAGGAAAAAGGGGGAGGCTTGCAAGCCGAAGGACACCATCCCAACCGTGATGCACGGGTGTGGCAGCATCATGTAATTGGAGTGCTTTGCTGCAGGAGGGACTGGTGCACTTCACAAAATAGATGGCATCATGAGGAAGGACAATTATGTGGATATATTGAAGCAACATCTCAAGACATCAGTCAGGAAGTTAAAGCTTGGTCGCAAATGGGTCTTCCAAATGGACAATGACCCTAATCATACTTCCAAAGTTGTGGCAAAATGGCTTAAGGACAACAAAGTCAAGGTATTGGAGTGGCCATCTCAAAGCCCTGACCTCAATCCTACAGAACATTTGTGTGCAGAACTGAAAAAGCGTGTGCGAGCAATCCTGACTCAGTTACACCAGCTCTGTCAGGAGGAATGGGCCAAAATTCACCCAACTTATTGTGGGAATCTTGTGGAAGGCTACCAGAAACTTTTGACCCAAGTTAAACAATTTAAAGGCCATGCTACCGAATACTAATTGAGTGTATGTAAACTTCTGACCCACTGGGAATGTGATGAAAGAAATAAAAGCTGAAATAAATCATTTTCTCTACTATTATTCTGACATTTCACATTCTTAAAATAAAGTGGTGATCCTAACGGACCTAAAACAGGGAATTTTTACTGGGATTGCATTTCAGGAATTGTGAAAAACAGAGTTTAAATGTATTTGGCTACAGTGTATGTAAACTTCAGACTTCAACTGTAGGTATAAACACAGACAGGGGGCACACACAATGATAATCTCATCTAGTATGCAAGCGTGGAGTTTTCCTCCAGGGAGAGCTTTCCTGCAGGGAGAGCTTTCCTCTCTGTGTCACTGACCCTGCAGCCGTCTGGTCCAGATCTAAACAGATGTTACACAACCTGGGAAGGGCTTTCTCTCCCCTTCGCGGGTTATGTCACCACTAAACACACACACATTTGATGTGTTATTGCAGAATGAATACAGTCTGTCAGAGATCTGCATTGAGTGACATGATACGTGAAGCAGGTCTACATTGTGAGGCAGGTCAAGCTCAGGCTAAATTCCCTCCCGTCTCGTTGAAAGATAAATCTTCCTTCATAAATGATTAGTGTAAATTGCCAGGCCTTCAGCGCTTCACAAGTATATTTCAAGGTTTAAATGGAGTTAGACTAATATAGCTGTTGGGAGGGCTCCTCTGTATCTTAAAATCTCATTCAAACTAATCTGGGGGTAGGGGTGGGTCATGAGTCAACAGTAAAGTAAACACATACACAGATTACACACAGACTACATATACACTGACACACACCTACTACATACACACTGTAACACACAGACTACATACACACCTACTACATACACACTGTAACACACAGACTACTTACACACTGTGACACACACAGACTACATTTATTTTATTTAACCTTTATTTAACCAGGTAGGCTAGTTGAGAACAAGTTCTCATTTGCAACTGCGACCTGGCCAAGATCAAGCATAGCAGTGTGAACAGACGACAACAACAGAGTTACACATGGAGTAAACAAACAAGTCAATAACATAGTAGAGAAAAAAAAGAATCTATATACATTGTGTGCAAAAGGCATGAGGAGGTAGGCAATAAATAGGCCATAGGAGTGAATAATTACAATTTAGCAGATTAACACTGGAGTGATAAATGATCAGATGAACATGTGCAGGTAGAGATACTGGTGTGCAAAAGAGAAGAAAAGTAAATAAATAAAAACAGTATGGGGACGAGATAGTACATCGGTATATAGCCCACCCAATTTACCTATGTACAGCTGCAGCGATCGGTTAGCTCCTCAGATAGCAGATGTTTAAAGTTGGTGAGGGAGATAAAAGTCTCCAACTTCAGAGATTTTAGCAATTCGTTCCAGTCGCAGGCAGCAGAGAACTGGAAGGAAAGGCGGCCAAATGAGGTTTTGGCTTTAGGGATGATCAGTGAGATACACCTGCTGGAGCGCATGCTACGGGTGGGTGTTGCCATCGTGACCAGTGAACTGAGATAAGGCGGAGCTTTACCTAGCATAGACTTGTAGATGACCTGGAGCCAGTGGGTCTGGCGATGAACATGTAGCAAGGGCCAGCCGACTAGAGCACACAGGTCGCAGTGGTGAGTGGTATAAGGTGCTTTAGTAACAAAACGGATGGCACTGTGATAAACTGCATCCAGTTTGCTGAGTAGAGTATTGGGAGCTATTTTGTAGATGACATCGCCGAAGTCGTGGATCAGTAGGGTAGTCAGTTTTACTAGGGTAAGTTTTGCGGCGTGAGTGAAGGAGGCTTTGTTGCGAAATAGAAAGCCGACTTTTGATTTGATTTTGGATGGGAGATGTTTGATATGAGTCTGGAAGGAGAGTTTGCAGTCTAGCCAGACACCTAGGTACTTATAGATGGCCACATATTCTAGGTCGGAACCATCCAGGGTGGTGATGCTAGTCGGGCGTGCAGGTGCAGGCAGCGAACGGTTGAAAAGCATGCATTTGGTTTTACTAGTGTTTAAGAGCAGTTGGAGGCCACGGAAGGAGTGTTGTATGGCATTGAAGCACATTTGGAGGTTAGATAGCACAGTGTCCAAGGAAGGGCCAGAAGTATACAGAATGGTGTCGTCTGCGTAGAGGTGGATCAGGGAATCGCCCGCAGCAAGAGCAACATCATTGATATATACAGAGAAAAGAGTCGGCCCGAGAATTGAACCCTGTGGTACCCCCATAGAGACTGCCACAGGACCGGACAACATGCCCTCCGATTTGACACACTGAACTCTGTCTGCAAAGTAGTTGGTGAACCAGGCAAGGCAGTCATTAGAAAAACCGAGGCTACTGAGTCTGACGATAAGAATATGGTGATTGACAGAGTCGAAAGCCTTGGCCAGGTCGATGAAGACGGCTGCACAGTACTGTATTTTATCGATGGAGGTTATGATATCGTTTAGGACCTTGAGCGTGGCTAAGGTGCACCCGTAACCGGCTCGGAAACCGGATTGCACAGCGGAGAAGGTACGGTGGGATTCGAGATGGTCAGTGATCTGTTTGTTGACTTGGCTTTCGAAGACCTTAGATAGGCAGGGCAGGATGGATATAGGCAGGGCAGGATGGATATAGGTCTGTAACAGTTTGGGTCCAGGGTGTCTCCCCCATTGAAGAGGAGGAAGACCGCGGCAGCTTTCCAATCATTGGGGATCTCAGATGATACGAAGGAGAGGTTGAACAGGCTGGTAATAGGGGTTGCGACAATGGTGGCGGACAGTTTCAGAAATAGAGGGTCCAGATTGTCAAGCCCAGCTGATTTGTATGGGTCCAGGTTTTGCAGCTCTTTCAGAACATCTGCTATCTGGATTTGGGTAAAGGAGAAGCTGGGGAGGCGTGGGCAGGTAGCTAAGGGGGGTGCGGAGCTGTTGGCCGAGGTTGGAGTAGCCAGGAGAAAGGCATGGCCAGCCGTTAAGAAATGCTTGTTGAAGTTTTCGATTATCACAGATTTATCGGTGGTGATCGTGTTACCTAGCCTCAGTGCAGTGGGCAGCTGGGAGGAGGTGCTCTTGTTCTCCATGGACTTTACAGTGTCCCGGAATTTTCTGGAGTTAGAGCTACAGGATGCACATTTCTGCTTGAAAAAGCTGGTCTCTTCTTTCCTGACTGACTGCGTGTATTGGTTCCTGACTTCCCTGAACAGATGTATATCGCGGGGACTATTCGATGCTATTGCAGTCCGCCACAGGATGTTTTTGTGCTGGTCGAGGGCAGTCAGGTCTGGAGTGAACCAAGGGCTATATCTGTTCTTAGTTCTGCATTTTTTGAATGGGAGCATGCTTGTCTAAGATGGTGAGGAAGTTACTTTTAAAGAATGACCAGGCATCCTCAACTGACGGGATGAGGTCAATATCCTTCCAGGATACCCGGGCCAGGTCGATTAGAAAGGCCTGCTCGCAGAAGTGTTTTAGGGAGCGTTTGACAGTGATGAGGGGTGGTCGTTTGACCGCGGCTCCGTAGCGGATACAGGCAATGAGGCAGTGATCGCTGAGATCCTGATTGAAGACAGCAGAGGTGTATTTGGAGGCAAGTTGGTCAGGATAATGTCAATTAGGGTGCCCATGTTTACGGATTTAGGGTTGTACCTGTTGGGTTCCTTGATGATTTGTGTGAGATTGAGGGCATCTAGCTTAGATTGTAGGAATGCTGGGGTGTTAAGCATATCCCAGTTTAGGTCACCTAACAGAACAAACTCTGAAGCTAGATGGGGGGTGATCAATTCACAGATGGTGTCCAGGGCACAGCTGGGAGCTGAGGGGGGTCGGTAGCAGGCTGCAACAGTGAGAGACTTATTTCTGGAGAGATTCATTTTTAAAATTAGAAGTTCGAACTGTTTGGGCATAGACCTGGAAAGTATGACAGAACTTTGCAGGCTATCTCTGCAGTAGATTGCAACTCCTCCCCCTTTGGCAGTTCTATCTTGACGGAAAGTGTTATAGTTGGGTATGGAAATCTCTGAATTTTTGGTGGCCTTCCTAAGCCAGGATTCAGACACTGCAAGGACATCAGGGTTGGCAGACTGTGCTAAAGCAGTGAGTAAAACAAACTTAGGGAGGAGTCTTCTGATGTTGACATATACGAAACCAAGGCTTTTTCGATCCCAGAAGTCAACAAATGAGGGTGCCTGGGGACATGCAGGGCCTGGGTTTACCTCCACATCACCCGAGGAACAGAGGAGGAGTAGGATGAGGGTGCGGCTAAAGGCTATCAAAACTGGTCGCCTAGAGCGTTGGGGACAAGGAATAAAAGTGTGTGTCACATACACATTGTGACACACACATACTACATACACACTGTAAAACACACATACTACATACACAGACTACACACATTAACACAAAGTTTGAGTGTAGAAGCAATATTTAGTGCAAGCAACCTCGCAGGCACACACACTTACATGCAGACACTTTTTAAATGCACGCCGCACACACATTTATATTTGTCATTGTAAAATCTTGGAATCTTGCTAGCTCAAGAGACTAGAGACTGTCACAGTCTGTCACAAGTAGGGAACTTTCAATTACCTGGGATTCCCAAAATCAGAAGGGAATAAGCAAGAAATCCGGAATCCTCAAACCAGGATTTCTGGAAAACCAGGGAATTTATTGAAAGTCCCACAGATTTTACAACCCTAGTCACAAGCAAGAGACCTAGTTAGTAGAGACCCAAGTGCCAGTCCACCCATTGAGCACTACACGAGGCCCTAAATAAAAGACAGCAATTTCCATCCCTTCCTGACAGTTCTCCATCTCTCTCTTTCTCTGTGTTATTAAAAGAGAGAAGAAAAAAGAGAATAAAACACGAGGAACAGAAGAAGAGTTGAGAGGCAGTCTGGTCCTCAGGGGACGAGGCGGAGGCACTGAGGTGGACTCAGGTGAGCTTTGATCAGTCCAGTCAAAACAGACAAAACAACGTTGAGAAAACCTGACATCTGTATCAGAGTGGAGAACAGACGGTGAATATTAATTCTGCTGAATTAATGCTAATTAATGCTAATTCACTCATGTAGAACAGCCGTGGTGAGAATTCTGGGAAATTGGAGCAAATTGGCACGTTTCCTGTTTTTAACGCCATTTTGGTATGATTCTAAATCACTTGTTCACTGCACCTCTGACTAGCCTAAATAATAACTCCATCATTTTTATTCAAGTGCCACATTCTTTGGGGTCGACAATGCAATGGGATAGACATCACCACCCAGAACACCAATAACACAGTATTCACATCAGCCAATCTCACCTTCGTACAGCCAATCGCTGAGCCCATTGAAGATGACCCCCTCCTTGCCGGTGGAAACCAGACGGATCGATCGGCTCTCCACCGTCGAACGGTAGTAGATGTTGTTCTCAAAAATAAAAATCTAAGGGGAAAGAAAGAAAGGAAGGAAGGATGTGGAATAAATAACCTATGATACAGGAAGATGTAACCTCTGCATTACTAAACTTGTTGACCTGTAGGTTGACAGAAGGATGCTTTAACCATGAGAAATATAGAGCCAATATGAGATAAAAAGGTTCTATACATAGTGTAGATACATTCCTATTCACTGCACAACTTGAATTGTTAAACATTTAGCAGTAGTGTTGGCTGACTGGCCTGGCTCTGATTCTGCTACTGCCAGCTTGTTTACATCTCCGTAGTACTGTAGGTCTAAGTATTGATGGATAACTCTGGAACAGGAGAGAGAAAGAGGGAGAAAGCAGGAGAGAGAGGGAGAGAAAGAGAGAGTTTTGTATGCAAAAGACTAAAGGTTGTGTGTTGGAAAACAAAAGACTAAAGGTTGTGTGTGAGAAAACAAAAGACTAAAGGTTGTGTGTGAGAAAACAAAAGACTAAAGGTTGTGTGTGAGAAAACAAAAGACTAAAGGTTGTGTGTGAGAAAACAAAAGACTAAAGGTTGTGTGTGAGAAAACAAAAGACTAAAGGTTGTGTGTGAGAAAACAAAAGACTAAAGGTTGTGTGTGAGAAAACAAAAGACTAAAGGTTGTGTGTGAGAAAACAAAAGACTAAAGGTTGTGTGTGAGAAAACAAAAGACTAAAGGTTGTGTGTGAGAAAACAAAGGTGAACGAGAATACAGAGAGAACGTAATGAATAATGAATCCCTTCCTCAACACATTGGACACCAATATTGTATATCAATATAAATCCTAATTGCAGATGAATCCTTTAATGGTGTACAGCATTGCCGTCCTCTCTGTCCACTGTTGGGAGAAGTGTTGACTACCCGCTGGGCAGTTCATGGTCAGCTCCATCCTTCCTAATTAAAACTTCTGTTGCTCGTGTGGCAAGGTAGGCCAGGGGGGACCCCGGTGTGTTTGAGTTCTCCTCGATGCAGACTGACTGAGGCCCAGTTTAACAACTGGATCTAGGCCAGTGCAGAGAGTCACACAGTGAGCTTGGCCCACTTCTGAAGGAGGTACTACCCAAGTTACCTCCCATATGCTATTCACACACAGAGTCTGGGGAGATGTGAGGTCATATTGTGGGCAGGCTGACAACAGCAGGAGAGAAAGATGTACCATGTCAGACCCTCTAGAGAGAAAGGGAGGGAGAGGAAGATAGAGAGAGCAAGCAAAGCTCAGCGTCTCAGTGAAGGATCCGTCTCCGATTTAAAAGAAGAGGAGAAAAACACCTTTAATGAGGACCCCTTATTAAATCAAATCAAATGTTATTGTTCACATACACATATTTAGTAGATGTTATTGCAGGTGTAGCGAAATACTTGTGTTCCTAGCTCCAACAGTGCAGTAATATATATAATTCACAGCAATATACACACATCTAAAAGTAAAAGAATGGAATTAAGAAATATATAAATATTAGGATGAGCAATTGACTAAAATACAGTACAATAGAATACAGTATAAATTAGTATGAAATTAGTAAAGCAGTATGTAAACATGATTAAAGTTACTGCTAAAGATGGAGTTAAATGAACAGTGTTCATCCACAGACACAGACTCAGACACAGCTGCCCGTCCTCCCCTCTGGTGCATCAAAGGACACTGTGTATTTAACCTAATTCCACCGCTTTCAACATGGGAAAAGACAGCTGTGCGTGTGTGTGTGTGTGTGTCTGTGAAGGGCAAGCAGCAGCATGATGTGTGTGTGTGTGTGTGTGTGTGTGTGTGTATGTGTGTTTAAAGAGCAGATCAAGAGGTCAGTGTAAGACTAAGCTGTCAGCTGGCTTGAGAAATGTGACAACAGATGGACTGATGTTAGTGTGTGTGGATGTGTGTGAGTGTGTGTGCATGCATGCAAGTATATGTGAACTCACATTGGCAGACACCTTCCTCTCCCACCTAATCATCTTATCGTTGACAACAAGTATCATAGCCCAAACGGCAAGAATCTGTTGCTGGGAGAAAAGCTCCTTTAAACGAAAGTGACTGTTGGAATCAGGGCTGTTTAATGAGTAATGATAGGAGAGACTGTGTGATATCCATCAATTGACTTTGCCAATTAATCCACTGGGGAGATTACAGGTAATTAATTGCATTGTGCCAGAGGATAGTCTGCTCTGAGTACTAGTAGACTAATGCTTATTAATGTTCTTTCTAAGGCTAGACTGCCTGGTAGCTTGTGATAGTTTAACATAAATAGCTATAGGAAAGGTCACAGCTAGGGTTGCAAAGGGACGGTATATTACCGGAAACTTTCTAAGTTTACCAATAAACTACCAGAATTTTGGTATCTTTCAAGGATTGTATCTCAAGACATCTAGTGGCCCTTTTGGGTACTTCAGATTATCACAGGTGTGTGGCTTCTGTGTGGCCTTGTCACATCATATATAAAATAATAATTAAATAAGATGACTTTCAAATGAAACAGAATGACAAAGCTATAAAACATTATCTTAAATATAAACCATCAACTTAGTGAATACCAGTGTTTAATATGAGGGTTTCTGAATTAAATATTCTTTATATTTTTTTTATACATGTATTTAACATGTCAGTTGTGAAAAAATTCAATAGTTCAAAGATTTGCAGAGTGAATAAAAAATGATGCATTTGTTGATTAGATGCTTTTTCTTTATTAATTAGGCTGTTTGCTCTGGAACCATATAGTTTATCTACAAGAAACCCATTGACAATATGGACACCGATATAGAAAATGAATACAGAATGGAATATAGATATATATATTTTTTAAGTTATTCAAGTATATATTACCAATGTTACAATAGATTGCCATATATTTTCTGTTAATTACCAAAATACTGAAGATTCTGGTAACTTTGGTAAATTACAATGGGCTTGCAACCCTAGTCATAGCTAATATGGAGATAAAGTCCATTCATATTGTACTATCCATTGAGAACCAGACACGGACACACACACAATTCTGTCAAATAGCAGTGACATAGGGGTATGGAGTACGGATAAGACAGAGGGTGCTGCTGGGAGTTGTAGTTCTTACCAGCTGCTGGCCCCTGGGTCCCCAGCCTGCATACTGCAGTTGGGCGTTCCGTACCTCTGGAGGATTCAGGTTCCATGTCTCCCTGCAGCAGAGAGGCGAGACCACAATATGAACACACACATCCATACTACACACCGACACACACATTGAACTGCCCCTCAGTAAATGACAGAGCACCTTCTTAAAAAAATACTCTTAGTTGATCATCAACAAAACAAAGCCTAAAAAAAACACTCCACTGCACAAGTAGCCTTCGCTGCTCCTTCCCAGAAGTACCAGTGTTATACATCCCAGTCCAAAATGTTCAAGAACAGCTAGAAATACAGGTGCTTTATATACCACAGCCACTTTTTGTGCCTTTAGAAGTGCTGTGAGCTGTAGGGCAGAGAATTAGAGGTGTCACAGGCCCTGTGTCTTTGTCTGGAGGTGAGGATGGATGAGGTCATCAAGGCCCCTGGCTTGCAGTTCTCCTTGTCTCCAGCGGGTGGCAGTGCAGAGACATGACTGACTAGGCTTCGGACAGGAGACAGGAGGGGAGGGGAAGCATTGGTTGGTTTCAGCCACTTACGGAGTCTCCAGGCTGCAGATGATGTAGAAGGCAGTGAACGAGTGCTGGTACACCTGGAAGAAGAAGGATTGGAGACTGTCATAAAGAAGAGTGATTGACTTGGCCATTAAAAACATGTTTTATTAATTACCATCAGAATGGAAGTACATATGATGGGAGATTACATGTATTCTACTTAGTAATCAGTCACGTTCAGTAAATTCTGAACCGCTTGAAATGGAAATTGGATTCCTCCCTGCCAGTTGCAATGTGGCTATCGGAAGTTAAGAGTTGTATCCCTTTGGAGAAAATCAGTTACTGCTTGAGGAATAAGTTAAAGACATTTTACAGAATTTGGCAACCTTTTATTGACTATATGGAGAATCTCCCCCCACATCTCATTGATTGAATCTATATATAATCCTCACAATGTTTCACACGTAATGTATAATATGTAGCCTATGGCAGGTGATCCAATGTCTCATTATCATTATTTTTTTCTTATTGTATGTTTGTATATATAATTATATATATATTTTTTTTTTTTTTGTTACGCTCGTCTGTTACTGTCACTTTGTCCTATCGTTGTCTAATATCTTTTCACTTTTGTTTTGAATGTTCTTAATTGGAAAATGCAAAAAGAAAATATTTTTAAAAAAGAGTTGGGGGAGAGAGAGAGAGAAATTCTCTGTGAAGGGCAAGCAGCAGCATGATGTGTGTGTGTGTGTGTGTGTGTGTGTGTGTGTGCCTGTGCAATGACAGCTGGGGGACGGAGCCGTCATCTACCAGGGCTCTGGAGGACGATTATGAAATAACAAATTCACTGTCTAACACACACACACACACGCACACACACTCCATCCACCAGGGCCTCCCTGTTGTCTCAATGGGCTTCTATTCCCTGACATACTAATTATTTTTCAGACTGTGTCATGGATCTCACATTGCAGTAGTTAGCTACCTGAGCCATTACATAATGCAGTAACCGCTGTAGCAGAAAAACCTCCCATCTCATTCCCTTTCCTCCTATGCTCTCACTCTCTACTCCCCTGCTTGCCCAATTCCCTCCCTTTTGTTTTCCCCATCCCCTGCACCCCTCCATTTTCCTCCTCATCCCTCTGTCCCGGCTGTGTTGTGAGGTTTGTTTGTGTTTTGGCCACTCTCTGAAGAGTACAGTTCCACTAAGCTGGTTTCTCTCTACGGTGGCTGAGAGGCGGTGGGGTGCGACATGCCTCTACCCGGACACCATGATTACTTTTTCTCCCCCACCGTCTCGCCACATTTCCCTTCAAAGACCGATGACATATTTGCCTGTCATTCCGCTAATTCCAAAAACACGCAAACAAATGAAAGAGCTCACTGGTGCCACGTTGTAGGCGAGCAGCACATGCTTCATGTCAGGAGACACTTCATACTTGCTGGCTTTGTACATTTCCTGAAAAGCACAGAGAGAGAGAGAGAGAGAGCGAGAGAGGGAGAGAGGGAGAGAGAGAAATAATACAAAAAGATTACATTTAACCATGCGTAGTGTTTTTCATTAAGGTAATCCTAGAATGACTGCGTTTGACGGATTGCTCAGTGCAGGGCATGGGCGGGAGAGGCATTAATCTTCTTGAGGCTCTTTCTGATTTCAGAGAGACATAATGTTGTGTGTCGTCACCGTGGCCGTTTCAACACTGACCCCTGATCAAATGATGTGGTAATGATGGATTGTTTCACTCCACTTTGGGTGCTTTGATATGCTGGAAATGTCCAATAATAAAACATTTAATAAATAACACTACGGAAAAAAAGAGATAGTTGTAGAGACTCACAAACTTTTTGTTGTGCACCAGTACCGTCCTCTCATACGTCTCCATGTTGAGCCTGACAACATCCCCCTCACGTGTGCGATACAGTAGCTCATTACCTGTTGAACAGAGATAGAGCAAAGACACAGAGCAAGAAATATTACTTCACAAAGGCTATCAAACTTTTCATAATGTCTGATAATAGTCCTATGTGCAATATCCTTGCAATCGTCTGTAATTTGGACACTTAATATCAGAGAGCAAAGTGTTTGGATGCAGAGTGGCCAGTTGGTGCATTGGCAGTGTATCTTGGATCCATACACTGACAGCTGGTCCCTGAGCTCTCTACATTGGTGTCAGAAGCGGGATTCTCTAAATTGGTGTCAGAAGTGGGATTCTCTAAATTGGTGTCAGAAGTGGGATTCCCTACATTGATGTCAGATGATTCTCTACATTGGTGTCAGAAGTGGGATTGTCTACATTGGTGTCAGAAGTGGGATTGTCTACACTTGTGTCAGAAGTGGGATTGTCTACATTTGTGTCAGAAGTGGGATTTCCTACATTGGTGTCAGAAGTGAGATTTCCTACATTGGTGTCAGAAGTGAGATTTCCTACATTGGTGTCAGAAGTGAGATTCTCTACATTTCTGTCAGAAGTGAGATTCTCTACATTTCTGTCAGAAGTGAGATTCTCTACATTTCTGTCAGAAGTGAGATTCTCTACATTTCTGTCAGAAGTGGGATTCTCTACATTTGTGTTAAATGTGGAATTTACAGTGGGAGGAATGCACTGGGGCTATAGAGGAATGCACTGGGGCTATAGAGGAATGTGTTGGGGCTATAGAGGAATGTGCTGGGGCTATAGAGGAATGTGCTGGGGCTATAGAGGAATGTGCTGGGGCTATAGAGGAATGTGCTGGGGCTATAGAGGAATGTGTTGGGGCTATAGAGGAATGTGTTGGGGCTATAGAGGAATGTGCTGGGGCTATAGAGGAATGTGTTGGGGCTATAGAGGAATGTGTTGGGGCTATAGAGGAATGTGTTGGGGCTATAGAGGAATGTGCTGGGGCTATAGAGGAATGTGCTGGGGCTATAGAGGAATGTGCTGGGGCTATAGAGGAATGTGCTGGGGCTATAGAGGAATGTGCTGGGGCTATAGAGGAATGTGTTGGGGCTATAGAGGAATGTGTTGGGGCTATAGAGGAATGTGTTGGGGCTATAGAGGAATGTGTTGGGGCTATAGAGGTGCTGGGGCTGTGAGGAATGTGTTGGGCTATAGAGGAATGTGTTGGGGCTATAGAGGAATGTGTTGGGGCTATAGAGGAATGTGTTGGGGCTATAGAGGAATGTGTTGGGGCTATAGAGGAATGTGTTGGGGCTATAGAGGAATGTGTTGGGGCTATAGAGGAATGTGTTGGGGCTATAGAGGAATGTGTTGGGGCTATAGAGAATGTACTGGGGCTATAGAGTAGAGCAGGGTCTCCCAAAGTCAGACCCGGGGCCCCCCTGGGTGCACGTTTTTTTTTTTTTTTTTTACCCTAGCACTACACAGCTGATTTAAATATTCAAAGCTTGATGATGAGTTAGTTATTTAAATCAGCTGTGTAGTGCTATGGTAAAAACACAAAAAAGTGCACCCGGGATGGGGTGGACCGACTTTGTGAAACCCTGTTATAGAGGAATGTACTGTTGCTATAGAGTATGTACTGGGGCTATAGAGAATGTACTGTTGCTATAGAGAATGTACTGGGGTTATAGAGAATGTACTGGGGTTATAGAGAATGTACTGGGGAAATATAGAGAATGTACTGGGGCTATAGAGTATGTACTGGGGCTATAGAGTATGTACTAGGGCTATAGAGAATGTACTGGGGCTATAGACGAATGTACTGGGGCTATAGAGGAATGTACTGGGGCTATAGAGGAATGTATTGTTGCTATAGAGTATGTACTGGGGCTATAGAGAATGTACTGTTGCTATAGAAGAATGTACTGTTGCTATAGATAATGTACTTGGGCTATAGAGAAATGTACTGGTGCTATAGAGGAATGTACTGGGGTGATAAGTAATCTCTTCATTCAAAGACTCAATCATGGACACTCTTACTGACAGTTGTGGCTGCTTTGTGTGATGTATTGTTGTCTCTACCTTCTTACCCTTTGTGCTGTTGTCTGTGCCCAATGTTTGTACCATGTTGTGTTGCTAACATGTTGTTGTTATGTTGTGTTGTTACCATGCTGTTTTGTCATGTGTTGCTGCTTTGCTATGTTGCTGTCTCTTTATGTAGTGTTGTCTCTCTTGTTGCGTTGTCTCTCTTGTTGTGATGTGTGTCCTATATTTATTTTTTATCCCAGGCCCCCGTCCCCACAGGAGGCCTTTTGCCTTTTGGTAGGCCGTCATTTTAAATAAGAATTTGTGCTTAACTGACTTGCCTGGTTAAATAAAGGTTCAATAAAGGTTCAATAAAACATTTTTAAAAAGAGGAGAGTGTGCAAAGCTGTCATCAAGGCAAAGGGTGGATACTTTGAAGAAACTAAAATATATTTTGATTTGTTTAACATTTTTTGGGTTAATACATGATTCCGTATCTGTTATTTCATAGTTTTGATGTCTTCACTATTATTCTACAATGTAGAAAATAATTTACAAAAAGAAAAACCCTTGAATGAGTAGGTGTCCAAACTTGTGACTGGTACAGTATATACACACACACACACACATCAGGACATGAACTCCTACATATTGTAAATCTGAAAATAGAATCCAGTATTTCAGAACGTGACCTACAGCTTGCAGGTCAAGATCAGACTAGGAAGAATTGACATTCGCAATCTCCCCCTATCTGCAAGCTTAACCAATGGCATAACACCTTATTGATATGTAAATTCAACCAACCAATAGAACACATATACATAATACATAATCATTAAATACATATTTCTGCAGTGGCAAGTGGAAACAATCAACAGTTACACCTGCAATCACAAAGACCGTCTCCAGAGTGAGTAAACAATTGCAACAAAGAGATGAAAGTGAATTTAGTTTTCCCATCTTCACAATGACTTTGCCCTTTACCAGACAAGGACGATAAAAGCCTATTTCTGAATGTTGTTTCAGTCAAGAGCCAATAAGGGCCGAGCAAACAGCTCTGGTTTAGAGTGTTAATCGGGGACTACAGATTGTTATGGGGAGCATTCTATATCTGCTGGGATAACTAATTGTCCATCACAATGACATTCATTCATAAAATTATGATTGACAATTCTGGGTTTTTAGATTGCACTGGTCAAATAATGAATGCAAATTATGCAATCAACAGCTCTCCAGTTTACTGGAATATATTAACAGCTTCGTATCAGGAGTAAAGATTAAAATATAGTGCATCCTGATTGCTCGTCCCGTCTCACTGAATCTCATCCTGAATCCTACGTACTCACTTTTTATTTTTCTATCCTTTGAATCAGCACATGTCCAACATATCAATGTAAAGCACTTGAGAGCATCTGGGAAAGAAGTCCATCAATCCATTATATCTTCTAATATGCTATTCCTTTTTCCTGTTTTGTATCCATGTAAAGCTAAAGCTAAGGTAAGCTACTATCCTCTTTCCATCTCTTCTCCTCCTATCATCTTTCCATCTCTTCTCCTCCTATCATCTTTCCATCTCTTCTCCTCCTATCCTCTTTCCATCTCTTCTCCTCCCTCTTTAGATATGTCATCTCTGAACTTCATCCTAAACATACACTTGGCTGGCCATATTTTTCAACTGTCATTCCGCCTGTCTCTTTCCCTCCCTCAGAGTCCAATCTTTATTCTGTATGTAGTTTGTATTTATCCGTTTACCACCCTTCCAGTCACCCGAGATCACTCGTTCTTTCCATGCCAACCATGCACCCCAACAGAGCCCATAATTTCAGCCTTCACCCTGTCCTCTTCTCCACCACTCTCCCTCGCTGTCGCTATACAGTCTCCAGTCTTTCTTTTCCTTTCAAAGACACCAGGGCTTCCTCTCAGACCATTGCCATCTATTCATCCCTGTTTCACACTACCAAGGGAATTCTCAGTCTTGCTCTCTGACATTCTCCTTCACTCCATCTTGCCCTCCTTCTCCTTCCACTAGGTCTTCATCAGGGCTCCCTTGACCGGCTCGGCGTTAGCCCAGGGCATTGGCTTCCCCCTGTGATCTTCACCTCTGCTCCTGCAACATGTCTTATTCATTCAGTCTCCTGCTCTGGGCAACATCCCTCACTCACTACAGATCACAGGAGGACAGTTGTGTGTGCGAAAGAGAGAGAGAGGAGAGAAAGAAAGAAATAATATGTACTGTAAAATTAGTTAAAGTGCCATAGACATTCCCCTTTCCAACAACACATCACTTCAAAGACCAAGTACCTTGTGAATATTCCCACTTAAACTCTAATGGCTTCTATGATCTCACACTAGCACTCTACCATCCCCTCCTCTGAACCCTACAGCTTTCATTTGACTGTATGCTTTGTACCGGTGTGCCTCATTGAGGCTTCAGGCAAGCTGTTCCCTGCACTAACTGAAGATGACAGCTTCATTAGAATGAGAGAATAACATGCATATCCACAGTCCAGTGCAGCTCTGGCCACCAGGCTAGCTTCTAGGAAAACGACGTGAAACTTCCCAATCCATGGACTATTAGTCAAACATATCTACATATTTTATGCATTTGCACCAGTTTTTTTCAGTAAGGGATAAAACACCAAGGACAAAGCTAAAATATGACTCTCTATTCCTCAAATTGTACCTTCTCCTCACCCTCATTTCGCTATTTTTGTTCTGTCGTCCAGGTTTAATTCCCTTAAAAACAAACCGGTTCAATCTGCAAACGCATAGCCAATCTGTCCAAAAAGTGTTTTTGATGGCAAATGATTGCCATCAGAAACACTAGGTTCCCAGGCCCATTTGTCTTGCTGAACATGATGATATTATAGTCACCGCACTTAACCAACCATGTGAAGGACCTTATTCTCTCCCTCTGCTTCCATTTACTTGTCCCATTCTCTCCATTCTTCTTCAGGGAGACGCAGCAGCCCATTCATTCTGTTCAGGCCTCTCAATATTTCCTTTGTAACGCCTGAGTTCTGGCACTATGCCGCAAAACTCATACAATGTACCACTGCTTGCTTTATACTACCTCTGAGTGCCAACACGGAACACACCACCAAAGAATACTCATACGTTTATCCAAATATATAACCTGATCATTGAGCAGAGAGATGTCTCCCCTTTGATAAAGCTTCCCAGTGGGGCTAAGCTAGTTGACATGGTGACATTAAAACCAGTTTACAACCTGAACAGGTTTGTATCATTAAACGACAGGTGAGCGGAGGCTACAATGTAAAGCTAGGTGTGGAATGTATTTTTCTTTCCTGTTCCAGGTCATCTGTCCTCCTGAAGGCTAAGAGGACGATGGTTAGGCTGCTAAAAAAACGCAGCTGGGAGAGAGTTATAGGGGCCTGTCTGGGACAAAATAAAAGGGTGTCTCTCTCCTTCCACCGTATACAGTCTTAAATCTCCAATGCCCTTTGGATCAGATGGGCTATAAAACTAAATGGGTTTCTAAAACAACTCTAATTAAAAATATTTTCAGAGTGGGGGGGATACTTTCAGGTGGCTTTGTGTGTGGCATGGTGTTTGCCACTAGCGGTTCAACCTTTCCGTTAGCATGTCAGGTCATAGGGTGGTCAGGCAGGAGTAAGCAGCAGGTGACAGAGACATTTATATGGTCTTATGTATGCAGCTTACTTCCCAATCTGGCCCTCATACCATCATGGCCACCTAATCACCCCCCTCCTCTGTAACTATTCCCCAGGTCGTTGCTGTAAATTAGAAAGTTTTACCTGGTAAAATAAGAGTAAAAATAAAAAATAAAACACTTTTTGCTTGTACAATTATGATAGATTTTTTAGGATGGAGGTGTGTGAAGTTGACTTTCTATTGAGTTCAGTCCTCTTGAGGACGTCTATACATAAACTTTCCCCCATGGCCTTCCCTTTATTTCACACTCTACACTGATGGCGCAGATGATTAAGGCAGCCCCAGAGGGGTTCGGATAAATGCGGATGACACATTTCAGTTGAATGCATTCAATTGTACAATTGACTAGGTATCCCCCTTTCAACCTTATCTCTGAAAGGGGCCATAGACAAGCCTCCCTCATAAAACAATACAATTACACAACAGAGAGCTTTGCCATATCTCTATAGCGTGTTGCATTCCCCAAAGTAGGAGGTGAATAGAAGTGTATGAGCTGCTGATGGCTCCTGTCCGGTGGGCTGGATGGGAGTTTTACGTTGATTTACGGTTATCAGCAACACATTTTTCACCGCTTGCCCATTTGTTGATTCCTATGAGTCCACTGGACGGTATCAAACCGGACCCATAATTGCAACATTAAACCTCCTTATCATGGCTTTCACGTTCTTAAATTGTATTTTATTTATTTTTTAAAATTCTGCCTCAGAGCCACAGAACAACACAACAAGCAAGAGTACATAACATTTGCACAGGGCAGACTTGAGTAAATTACATTAAACATGACTAGAATGTGGTTTTGGTTTAACAGAAATATTGACTGCAAATACCTGCTGGGAGGGAAAGGTTAATACACGTCGGCATTGTGAGATATGTAAGATTCTTATTCAGGACAGTGAGAGAATTCATAGGCCTATAAAGACATCTCTAGGGATGTGCTGTGAATTTCATATATGGTATAATGCTTAGCCTACTGTATGTTACACGACAACAGTCTGCCATTTACTAAAATATCCAGAGTAAAACCAATGATGTGTATATAGATGGGTTCTTTAGATTAAATAGCATTAGCACTACCAAACCATCCTACTGATGTATATTGATCAATATCACTCTTTCATAGGTCTCTTACTGTCACGATTGTTTAGAGATGGATTGGACCAAGGTGCAGTGGTAGGCGTACATTTTACTTTTATTTAAATGTCACCGAAAAAACAACTAAATACAACCACGACCGTAACGCTACATGCAGTGCAGACATGCAGTGCAAACCCCACCTCTTTAAGGAATACCTAGGATAGGATAAAGTAATCCTTCCCACCCCCCCCCCTTAAAAGATTTAGATGCACTATTGTAAAGTGGCAGTTCCACTGGATGTCATAAGGTGAACGCACCAATTTGTAAGTCGCTCTGGATAAGAGCGTCTGCTAAATGACTTAAATGTAAATGTAATGTACACACAAACATAGTCAAGATACCACACACTAAAGGTGGGGGAAAAAGGGTGCCTAAGTATGATCCCCAATCAGAGACAACGATAGACAGCTGCCTCTGATTGGGAACCATACCTGGCCAACAAAGAAATAGAAAAACTAGAATGCCCACCCAAATCACACCCTGACCTAACCAAATAGAGAAAAAAAAGGATCTCTAAGGTCAGGGCGTGACACTTACTGTCACGTTCTGACCTTTATTTCCTTTGTTTTGTCTTTATTTAGTATGGTCAGGGCGTGAGTTGGGGTGGGCAGTCTGTTTGTGTTTCTATTTCTGTGTTTGGCCTGATATGGTTCTCAATCAGAGGCAGCTGTTTATCGTTGTCCCTGATTGAGAACCATATTTAGGTAGCCATTGTTGGTGTTTGTTTCCGTGTGTGTGTGGTTGTCGCCACAATGTACTGGTTTGGTTATTTCACGTATTCGTTTATTGTTTTTGTATTTCATAGTGTTCAGTGCTTTTCATATTAAAATCGTGATGAACACTAACCACGCGGCATCTTGGTCCGATCCTTACTCCTCTTCAGACGAAGATGAGGAAATCTGCCGTTACACTTACATGAAACTCTGGCGATGACCCATGCTATCTATCCCTCTTCAAACATCAACTTGATGATTTTGAGTTGCAGCCGGTCCAGAAAGAAAGATCATAAACCATAACCGGGCTGTGGGGTGTATTCGTGGATGCCAATGAAAGCCAGGCTTCCCCAAAAAATTTACCAATGCATTTTAAAAACATAGAAAATAATTGATCTCTTTGTTTCATAATTTTCCTTCATGAGGCTGAATGTATCTCACCGGAGAAAGCATCTGAGTGAGTGAAACGCGCCCCTCTGTCTCAGTATGACTAGCACGGCCTAAAAGTGCATTGACATTTTTGCCGCCTGTAGCATTGAATTCAATAGCAAGGGAAGCCAGCAAGCATTTGGCCTCCCTTGATATTATTATTATAATTTTTCGCTGCAACTCACCAACGGGCTCTGGAGAGGCGAAGGTTGAGTCATGCGTCCTCCAAACATAACACGCCAAACTCAACACCCGCCTACTTAACCCAGAGGCCAACTCTCGCCTGGCACGTAGTCCTATACCCCATTCAAAGGGTGAATGTCTTGCCCATTCACCCTCTGACATACACAATCCATGTCTCAGTTGTCTCAAGGTTTAAAAATACTTATTTAACCTGTCTCCTCCCCTTCATCCACACTGATTGAAGTAGATTTAACAAGTGACATCAATAAGGGATCATAGCTTTCACCTGGTGTTGGCTTTGGGGATGACCAGTGAAATATACCTGCTGGAGCGCGTGCTACGGGTGGTTGTTGTTATGGAGACCAGTGAGCTGAGATAAGGCAGGGCTTTACCTAGCAAAGACTTATAGATGACCTGTAGCCAGTGGGTATGGCGACGAATATGTAGCGAGGACCAGCCAACGAGAGCATACAGGTCGCAGTGATGGGTAGTATATGGGGCTTTGGTGACAAAACGGATGGCACTGTGATAGAATGCATCCAATTTGCTGAGTAGAGTGTTGGAGGCTATTTTGCAAATGACATCGCCAAAGTCTAGGATCGGTAGGATAGTCAGTTTTACGAGGGTATGGTTGGCAGCATGAGTGAAGGAGGCTTTGTTGCGAAATAGGTAGCCGATTCTAGATTTAATTTTCACCTAGGTATTTATAGTTGTCCACATATTCTAAGTCAGAACCGTCCAGAGTAGTGATGCTAGTCAGGCAGGCTGGTGCCCGCAGCTATCGGTTGAAGAGCATGCATTTAGTTTTACTAGTGTTTAAGAGCAGTTGGTTATAGAGCAAACAATGCAATTATCACAACACATAGGTTGTAATATGTTTTTTTCCCCCTGACTTGGCATCCCCAGGGATTTTACCAACACACTGCTACTGGTTAAACGTGTGCTCTTTCATTTTTTAACTGCAGTCTTTTTTTTGAAGAGGGGGACTTACCTGAACTGACTATGGTGGCCAAAGGCCAGGTGCATTAATTACTTAATTGCATTCAAAAACATGAGGACTTTTAGACTGACCTGCTAGCTCATTACAATCATACCAGTAATCTGAATTTTATGAATGACTGGCACTCTATAAAAATGAAGCTGTAAACACTAGGGGGCACTACTTTACTTGTGGTGCTCCTCTAATGCAAATCACCACCAGGTCAGCCATCAGCTCGGATCAAGGTTAAAATATACTTATCTGGCCAATCATGCGTCTGTTTGCTTGATGCCGTTCAGCAAATCACTTCTCCCTACATGTTTAGCATACATCAGCCATCAGGACCGAGGGGGTCACCCAGAGTGTAGGAGTCATTATAGGCGGACACGGAGAGCTGCTTCATTCAGACATACAGCAGCTGCTAGAACTCATGCCATAACATTAACCAGGTTTGAATGTATCATTGTTGGATGAAAATGATGTTGTTGCTGGGTGCATTTGATTGTGATTTTACGTCGGGGTTGGCATACACAGGATATCAATGTTGCCAAATTCTGTGGTCATTGTGACATGACAATAAACATAGGAGTTGGCAAGACAGCACAAACAGATCTGGGACAAGGCCAATGTAGGAGGGTTCCATGGAGGCACACAGTGCTGCAAGGTTCCTGTTATAGATTGTGATGAAACAAGGCCGAAGGGTTATTCAAATCTCAAAACCTTCATGAGTCGCTTGTGTTGTATGAATTCAATGATGGGGCGGCAGGTAGCCTAGTGGTTAGATCATTGGACTAGAGACCGAAAGGTTGCAAAATCGAATCCCCGAGCTGACAAGGTAAAAATCAGTAATTTTGCCCCTGAACAAGGCAGTTAACCCACTGTTCCTAGGCCGTCATTGAAAATAAGAATTTGTTCTTAACTGACTTGCCTAGTTAAATAAATGTAAAATTAAATAAAAATGAGCACAGCCTTATACTCCCATAAAAGACCCCAAAAAGGATCTGGACTTATCAATGACAAAATAACATCATCACAAATGTTTCCCAGGAAATTGATTTATCGCTTAAGGAAAACAGGGATGGCGAAAATATATAATATCAGGGAAAAATTTGTTTTACAATAAAAACATCAATTTCAGTCCTGTCCTCGGAAGCCAATAATTGCAAATGTTCCCGACAGTTCTGAAAGCTCGCCGTTCTGCACATCACGAAGGCTAAACGAATATGACATACTAACAAAGGACTCTTTCCTTCTATGGCAGCTGCATCTACAGGCTCCCTAAGAAGACTTTCTTCGCAGGCCAAAAACAGCTGCAGTATACAGCCTGGAAGATGTTTGGATGAACATATTAATCAGCTTATCAAAGTGACAGAATGCGTCATTCTATTAAAAAAGGAAAATACTACAGTATTTATTCTTGGTTTCATACAGTGAGAAAAAATACTTTTAAAGAGGCACCGATGGTCACATCCAGACAATGCATATTACCCCTGTTCTAGTACAGTTTCCTGCAACTCATTGACTTTAATTGTTTTGTTGACTATTTTGTGGGTCATGAGAAACACCAGGAACAAGAGAGTCACTACTGATCAGATATGACTGAATTGGTGAAAGCAGTATGTTTAGAGACCTTGCTTTCAACAATCTAAATGAGTCAGATTAGTAATTATATCAAGGAGGGGAAGGAAGGAATGAAGAAAGGAAGCTCTATAGTACTTGAACAGTCCTTGACGTACTGTACTCTGTGTACTCGCCCATCTGCACCCTCTCTTGGAGAGACTAGTGGCTGGTAGGAGAAGACGGCTTCATTAGGCATAAGTTCAATCAAAACTGCTTCATTAATCCTTTGGCTGTAAAGTACCTCTCGGAGTCGGGTTCTGATCATTTTCAACCCAGCAGTAAGATAATGGGTGTCTAGCCTGTTTCAACAGTTGCAATTTAAGGTTTGTTTTGATTTTATTTTATTTTCCGGGCAACATGTCCAACTAGAATAAATATTTAATTTTGGTGTGATTGATGGTTAGCTTCAAGCACCCTTTCACTGTTTTACACAAGAGGATAGAATTGAGCCAATCCTGTGCCTTCACCCGTTTTAGCAGTTCCCATCCTTGCAGTTCCCAAATTGACTGTGTTCTCTTCAATAATTGTGATATTCTCTGGACTGTGTATGTTTAGTACAGTAGTGTACATGCTGGCCCACACCGTGACAGTTCATAATGATGATTGCAGCAATATGAATGCAAAAATATTAGCTGTAGCTCCTCTTATAAAAACAAGATCCAAGGTAACAGGTAATGTGGTTTAGGTGTATATTGGATTTGACAGATGATCACAGCGCACGCCAGCAGGCATGCACACCGTTTCACTTGACATTGAGTCAACACACACTCATTACACTGTCATTGCTAACATATACAGTTGAGCTGATTCAATGATGGGCAATGAGATCATTGGTGCAGAAGTTGTTAGTGGAACAAAGTGATCAATCCATGTTATTCACACCATGGTCATAATGATTCTAAATCAATGCTAGCTGGGTAGGAAGCCGAAGTGCCCCATTACAGTCAATAGAAAGCAGTGCTGAAAATGTCTTCAAGTTCATGTCTTCAAATTAAAACTTTAGTGTTCCTACTGTAACTCAGGTTTGTTACCATTACAAAAGAGCTTTATGGATCTTCATTTGATCAACCCGTTTTATTATTATAATTATTTTAAATTTTTATTTAAGCTTTATTTAACTTGGCAAGTCAGTTAAGAACAAATTATTATTTACAATGACGGCCTACACCGGCCAAACCCGGATGCCGCTCGGCCAATTGTGCGCCACCCTATGGGACTCCTAATCACGGCTGGTTGTGACACAGCCTGGATGTTGCAGGAAAACCTTTTTTATTTTAGGTTTAAAAAGGCTTCTGAAATGTGTAATTTCCATTTTGAAAAATGTATACATTTTCCCTCATGAAAATAATTATAATCCATGTAATAATTCACATTTCCTGTTGTTGCAGGGTTATTTTCCTGCTGTAGAAAACTGGCTCAAATTCAAATCCAGCATGTGTACCTGTTGGTGGGAAATTTATAACTGTTTGAATGTCCACAGTGAATACATGAGTGTCACCGATATGAATGTCCCACGCCAACCCCTCTACAACATCAATAGAGTACTCACTGTTGATCCACTTAGCCCCAGGGTCATGAACCTTGAAGTCCTTCCTGAAGATGTCCCCCACGGTCAGTTTCCCCTTGAGGGCCAAGCTGTCATCCTCGCCTGCAAGGGAACAAGTTAAAATACAATTTTAAATCAATATACAATTTTGAGCATTATTAGAACTAATGATTAGCAGAGGGTCATTCCAGGATGATAACATACAGTGCATTCAGAAAGTATTCAGAACCCTTTTCAATTGATTGGACATGACTTGGAAATGCACATACAGTGGGGAGAACAAGTATTTGATACACTGCTGATTTTGCAGTTTTTCCTACTTACAAAGCATGTAGAGGTCTGTCATTTTTATTATAGGTACACTTCAACTGTGAGAGACTGAATCAAAAACAAAAATCCAGAAAATCACATTGTATGATTTTTAAGTAATTAATTTGCATTTTATTGCATGACATAAGTATTTGATCACCTACCAACCAGTAAGAATTCCAGCTCTCACAGACCTGTTTTTCTTTAAGAATCCCTCCTGTTCTCCACTCATTACCTGTATGAACTGCACCTGTTTGAACTCATTACCTGTATAAAAGACACCTGTCCACACACTCAATCAAACAGACTCCAACCTCTCCACAATGGCCAAGACCAGAGAGCTGTGTAAGGACATCAGGGGTAAAATTGTAGACCAGCACAAGGCTGGGATGGGCTACAGGACAATAGGTAAGCAGCTTGGTGAGAAGGCAACAACTGTTTGCGCAATTATTAGAAAATGGAAGAAGTTCAAGATGATGGTCAATCACCCTCGGTCTGGGGCTCCATGCAAGATCTCACCTCGTGGGGCATCAATGATCATGAGGAAGGTGAGGGATCTGCCCAGAACTATACGGCAGGACCTGGTCAATGACCTGAAGAGAGCTGGGACCACAGTCTCAAAGAAAACCATTAGTAACACACTACGCCATCATGGATTAAAATCCTGCAGCACATCATTCTTTGGGGATGCTGTTCTGCAAAGGGGACAGGACGACTGCACCGTATTGAGGGGAGGATGGATGGGGCCATGTATCGCGAGATCTTGGCCAACAACCTCCTTCCCTCAGTAAGAGCAAGATGGGTCGTGGCTGGGTCTTCCAACATGACAACGACCCAAAACACACAGCCAGGGCAACTAAGGAGTGGCTCCATAAGAAGCATCTCAAGGTCCTGGAGTGGCCTAGCCTGTCTCCAGACCTAAACCCAATAGAACATCTTTGGAGGGAGCTGAAAGTCCGTATTACCCAGCGACAGCCCCAAAATCTGAAGGATCTGGAGAAGGTCTGTATGGAGGAGTGGGCCAAAATCCCTGCTGCAGTGTGTGCAAACCTGGTCAAGAACTACAGGAAACGTATGATCTCTGTAATTGCAAACAAAGGTTTCTGTACCAAATATTAAGTTCTGCTTTTCTGATGTATCAAATACTTATGTCATGCAATAAAATACAAATGAATTACTTAAAAATCATACAATGTGATTTTATGGATTTTTGTTTTAGATTCGGTCTCTCACAGTTGAAGTGTACCTGATAAAAATTACAGACCTCTACATGCTTTGTAAGTAGGAAAACCTGCAAAATCGGCAGTGTATGAAATACTTGTTCTCCCCACTGTACCTGTCGATATAAGGTCCACAGTTGACAGTGCATGTCAGAGCAAAAACAAAGCCATGAGGTCGAAGGAATTGTCCGTAGAGCTCCGAGACAGGATTGTGTCTGCAGCATTGAAGGTCCCCAAGAACACAATGGCCTCCATCATTCTTAAACGGAAGAAGTTTGGAACCACCAATACTCTTCCTAGAGCTGGCCTCCTGGCCAAACTGAGAAATTGTGGGAGAAGGGCCTTGGTCAGGGAGATTAAAACAATATTGATTTCCTTGGCCTGAATGCCAAGCATCATGTCTGGAAGAAACCTGCCACCATCCCTACGGTGAAGCATGGTGGTGGCAGCATCATGCTGTGGGGATGTTTTTCAGAGGCAGGGACTGGGAGACTAGTCAGGATCGAGGGAAATATGAACGGAGCAAAGTGTAGAGAGATCCTTGATGAAAACCTGCTCCAGAACACTCAGGACCTCAGACTGGGACAAAGGTTCACCTTCCAACAGGACAACAGCCCTGAGGCAGCAGGTAGCCTAGTTGTTTGAGTGTTGGGCCAGTAACCGAAAGGTTGCTAGATCGAATCCCCGAGCTGACAAGCAAAAAACGTGTTGTAATTCCCCTGTACAAGGCAGTTCCTTGGCCGTCATTGTAAATAAGAATTTGTTCTTAACTGACTTGCCTATTTAAATAAAGGTTAAATAAAAATATATAAAATCATACAGCCAAGACAATGCAGGAGTGGCTTCAGGACAAGTCTCTGAATGTCCTTGAGTGACCCAGCTAGAGCCCGGACTTGAACCCGATCGAACATCTCTGAAGAGACCTGAAAATAGCTGTGCAGCGACGCTCCCCATCCAACCTGACAGAGCTTGAGAGGATCTGCCAAGAAGAACGGGAGAAACTCCCCAAATACAGGTGTGCCAAGCTTGTAGCGTCATACCCAAGAAGACTCAATGCTGTAATCGCTGCCAAAGGTGCTTTAAAAAAGTACTGAGTAAAGGGTCTGAATACTTATGCAAATTTAATATCAGTTTTAATTTTATATCTGCAAAAATGTCTAAAAACCTGTTTTTGCTTTGTCATTATGGGGTATTGTGTGTAGATTGATGTGTGGGGGAAAAAACAACGTAACGTAACAAAATGTGGAAAAAGTCAAGGGGTCTGAATCATTTCCGAATGCATTGTGTTTGCTTTAACAGTCCAATGCAGTTGTTTCTATCTCAATATCAAATCATTTCTGGGAAACAATTAAGTACCTTACTGTGATTATTTTCAAATAAAATGGTCAAAAAGAAATAGAAATAGCTTCTTAGCAAATCATTTGATGGTTGATGGTATACCAGTAGAGGTATATCAGACCTATTTTTAAGTACTCATAGATCCATTATTAGCATGTTTTAATTACTCCTATAAAAATGGTAGACTTTCAGGTATTCAACAAGGTGGTCTGATTTCATTGCTATGACAACAGGACCCAGGTGGTAAGTATAAAGATCCAGTCCATTTAAAAAAAAACTGGAGGCCTCTTACATTTCAATCTGGTGATGTGAATATTCTGGTGAAATGCATAGCATAGAATAAAAAAAGATTTTACCAGATATTCATCCTGATAAGACATGTTACATGGACAATATATTGAAGATAATATATGACAATTACTTGAAACAATTGAACATTATGAAACATCAAAGACACCAGGCCTGGTCTTCATAGCAGACTTTGAAAAGGCGTTTGATAAAGTACGACTTGAATTTAGACATAAATGCCTGGATTACTTAGCTATTAAAATTAGATCCAACAAGAACATCAAGGGGTTAGACATCCAGGGGATAAAAACCAAAGTGTCAATGTATGACGATGACTCAAGATTTTTATGAGTTTCACTCATACATAAGCTCATCCTTTGTTCAAAAATTACAACTTCTCATTTCTGACTAATTGAAAATGAAATTTTGTTTAAAGTATCGCCCTTTCTTAAACAAGCCATACAAAGCTAGTTACAATTTCAGTTTTATCCTCCAGAAAAGATTAAACAAATATTACTACAAATGTTATGGTTAAACTAAAATATATTGACTAATAAAATAACATTCTTTATGATTGACATTTAAAAAATATATATATATTTGTGAATGATATGCATCGAAAATATATGTGAATATCTGCATAATCCAAATTGACAACCAACTGATTGCAGCATTACCACAAAAATGGAGGAGGCAAGTGGAAAAGGGAGAAATATTAAAGTCACAAATTGGCTGAAAGGAATTGGCAGAAATAGAAAAATATACCAGTTTCATTTGAGGACAAAGATGTTGACAGCTGCGCCATACAGGTTGCAACATACATGGGAATAGATTTTCGATGTACCAATTCCATGGCACATGGTTTATGAACGGGTACAAAAAACAACACTTGATTCAACACTTGCATGATTTTCAAGTTAAATTATTACATCAAATTATTGCCACCAACAGCATGGTACATACAGTTGAATTTCGGAAGTTTACATAGATTGGAGTCATAAAAAATGGTTTTCAACCACTCCACAAATTTCTTGCTAAAACAAACTATAGTTTTGGCAAGTCGGTTAGGTCATCTACTTTGTGCATGACACAAGTAATTTTTCCAACAATTGTTTACAGACAGATTATTTCACTCTATCACAATTCCAGTGGGCCAGAAGTTTACATACACTAAGTTGACTGTACCTTTAAACAGCTTGGAAAATTCCAGAAAATTATGTCATGGCTTTAGAAGCTTCTGATAGGATAATTGACGTAATTTGAGTCAATTGGAGGTGTACCTGTGGATGTATTTCAAGGCCTAAACTCAGTGCCTCTTTGCTTGATATCATGGGAGAATCAAAAGAAATCAGCCAAGACCTCCACAAATCTGGCTCATCCTTGGGAGCAATTTCCAAACGCCTGAAGGTACCACATGCATTTGTACAAACAATAGTACGTAAGTATAAACACCATAGGACCATGCAGCCGTCATAACACTCAGGAAGGAGACGCGTTCTGTCTCCTAGAGATGAACATACTTTGGTGCGAAAAGTGCAAATCAATCCCAGAACAACAGCAAAGGACCTTGTGAAGATGTTGGAGGACACAAGTATCTATAGTACAAAACACATACATCACCCATGTCACACCCTGACCTAACCAAAATATATAAAGAAAACAAAGAATACTCAGGTCAGGGCGTGACAGTCAATAAATAATATAATAATACTCATAGGAAAGGTTTTCATCTTTAGCTCACAATCTGTGGACACTATACGATTAGAAAGGTAAAAAATTACAGCACAATTGAAAAATATATGGCACATGGAAACCAAACGGGGGTGGTCTACAGTGATAGGTGGGATGGGCTGAGAGTGGCTGAGAGGTGGGATTAAAGAGCTGAGGTCTACAGTGATAGGTGGGATGGGCTGAGAGTGGCTGAGAGGTGGGATTAAAGAACTGAGGTCTACAGTGATAGGTGGGATGGGCTGAGAGGTGGGATTAAAGAGTTTATGTTTGGTAATGTATTATTGTTAGGTGACTGCTTTATATAAAAGTACCATGTATGTAAAATGTGTTTGCAAAATGTAAAATGTATATGTAGCAGAAAAGCTGTACAAAAATTTTAAAAAAGATATCTGTCCTTCGAAGATAAAAGGAAAATAAAAAAAGAACAATTTCTCAAGCAAGAATGTTGCTTACACTGTCTGGGAGTGGTCTGAGTGGGGAGTGGAAAACTGAAAAATAGCTGTTATTGACAGGTTTGGAACTCTTTCTTATTGGTCTATTAACCAATTTACCGCTGGGTGATATCACCAGGCAGGCCAAAACTCCATCCCACCAAAACAGTCTGAAATTTCTGCCAGTCTTTTCAAATAGCTCTTACACTAAAATGGCATTATACTAATTTTAACAATTTCACAGTATTAATCAAATCACATCAAAGTTTATTGGGCACATACAGATTTGCAGATGTTATCGCAGGTGCAGCGCAATGCTTATGTTTATAGCTCCAACAGTGCAGTAATATCTATCAATACAATAACCCCAAAATATATATTTTTAATAATAATAATAATTAAGAATTATCAGAATGAACAATGTCAGAGTCTGGAATATATAAACTACCATTCAAAAGTTTGGGGTCACTTACAATTGTCCTTGTTTTTGAAAGAAAAACACGTTTTTTGTCCATTAAAATAACATCAAATTGATCAGAAATACAGTGTAGACATTGTTAATGTTGTAAATGACTATTGTAGCTGGAAACAGCAGATTTTTTTATGGAATATCTACATAGGCGTACAGAGGCCCATTATCAGCAACCATCACTCCTGTGTCCAATGGCACGTTGTGTTAGCTAATCTAAGTTGATCATTTTAAAAGACTAATTGATCATTAGAAAACCTTTTTGCAATTATGTTATAGCACAGCTGAAAACTGTTGTTCTGATTAAAGAAGCAATAAAACTGGCCTTCTTTTGACTAGTTGAGTATCTGGAGCATCAGCATTTGTCTGCTGGATTACAGGCACAAAATGGCCAGAAACAAAGACCTTTCTTCTGAAACTCAGTCTATTCTTGTTTCTGAGAAATGTGAGAAATTGCCAAGAAACTGAAGATCTCGTACAACGCTGTGTACTACTCCCTTCACAGAACAGTGCAAACTTGCTCTAACCAGAATAGAAAGAGGAGTGGGAGGCCCCGGTGCACAACTAAGCAAGAGAACAAGTACATTAGAGTGTCTAGTTTGAGAAACAGACGCCTCACAAGTCCTCAACTGGCAGCTTCATTAAATAGAACCCGCAAAACACCAGTCTCAACGTCAACAGTGAAGAGGCGTCTCCGGGATGCTGGCCTTCTAGGCAGAGTTCCTCTGTCCAGTGTGTGTTCTTTTGCCCATCTTAATCTTTTATTTTTATTGGCCAGTCTGAGATATGGCTTTTTCTTTGCAACACTGCCTAGGAGGCCAGCATCCCGGAGTCGCCTCTTAACTGTTGACGTTGAGACTGGTGTTGTGCAGGGTACTATTCCAGCCTCATAGTTTGGAAGTATATATACACACACAACACAGGGAAATCATGTTTTTGACTGCACTGGGACTTTAATTAATTACAGAAACACCACATACTATTGAAGTAATGTTGGGGAAAGTCAGCATATTGATAATTTTTGTGTCAATGTCTGGATGGCAGTTGAGGCCATGCTCAGCTTGAGGCCATAAAAACATTTTTCTCCCAACAAACTACTATACAGTAAGGCCTCAAGCCAAGCAAGCTCATTATCTCCCTGAGAAGGCTGTGTGGAGGACATTTACCCCCCCCCCCTATAGTGTTTATACCTCTGTTTCCTGTAATGTTTATAACTCTACATTTCCTGTAGTGTTTATAACTATGGTGGAGAACAAGAAGCAACACTGGGTAATGCACTCTTTCATATGGCACATTTGCTGGACGTCACTGAGACTTTGAACATATATGCTCAGACAACAGGAGTTGTGAATATACGATTAATGGGGGGAAAACCTTAAGAATAGGGAAGGGTATTGTGACTAGTGACACATCTGCATCGATTCCATGCAGTGACAATTTCTTTCATAAACACTGACAAAATTAATTCGTATTTTCAACACATTGTGATCTTCAATTACATCTCTACGATTTCTATTTACACTGAAGACATGAACAGTATGACTATAGCAATGAGGGGGGAAAGAAAACAACAGAAGACAAAGTGTGTAATGTAGCAAAACACAATCATCTTTCGCTCTACACTCTGGTTAAGACCGATAGAATATCTGATCAGTGAAATGGGCTGGTGTCTTTACACCAGATGTCTGGGATAACCAGATTCATTTCCTCGTAATTCATACCATCAGATGTGATCGTGCAAGCTCTCTGTCTGCCGTGTGACTCTTTTCAGATATTCATACTAGGCATGAAAAAAAGCTAAATGCAATATCTGATTTGTTTGATTTGGTTTCTGTAGCAGAGATATTCAGTCACTTGGAGGAAATGAGGAGTAGGGATTGTAGAGGGAATTGTAGCTAAAACTTGGAGGGGATATTTAAATTAGTAGTCTATTGTAATACATGGACTTCTGATGAAGACCAACATAATGCCAATGGGGTCATATCAAGTACAACATACATGTTTAAAGGAATCATCAAATATTTTCTTCATGATTCACTTAATCAAGGAAGTTGAGGTCAGCTTATTGCCCAGTGAAAGTGACACAGTAAGTTAAGAAGCAACCAGAGATAAAATAGAATTTTCGGTACTATAAGCCCATTACTTGATGCTCTCTCACAGGTTGCAATAGTAGAAGCAATATTTTCTGCCCTTTCATTCCACAGTAGTATCACTTCAAAACAGATAACAATGTTAGGTCAGAAAATCTAAACTTTTCTTCAGTGTGTCCAAAGACAAAGTCAGAGATAAGATGGTAAATCCAGTTAAGCTGTTCCCCTGGGTTTTAAAGTAACGGTGTTCAGTTGGGTTTTAAAGTAACGGTGTTCAGTTGGGTTTTAAAGTAACGGCATTCAGTTGGGTTTTTAACCTCTTGAACCTATAGGGGCGCTGTGTCATTATTGGATAAAAAGACGTGCCCGTTGTAAGCGCAATATTTTGTCACGAAAAGGATGCTCGACTATGCATGTAATTGACAGCCTTGGAAAGACACAACTCTGACGTCTCCAAAACTGCAAAGATATTATCTGTGCGTGCCCCAGAACTAATGCAACAGGCGAAACCAAGATGATGTTTCATACAGGAAATGCCCCGGATTCTGAAGGCGCTGTGTTCCAATGTCTCCTTATATGGCTGTGAATGCACCAGGAATGAGCCTGCGCTTTCTGTATATTCCCCGAGGTGTCTGCAGCATTGTGACGTGTTTGTAGGCATATCATTGGAAGATTGACCATAAGAGACTACATTTACCTGGTGTCCATGCGCGTTCCATTTCTTCAGAATTGAAAGTAAACTGCCACGATGGATTTTATCGTCGATAGATATGTGAAAAACACCGTGAGGATTGATTCTAAACATCGTTTGCCATGTTTCTGTCGATATTATGGAGTTAATTTGGAAAAAAGTCCGCGTTTTAATGTTTTTTTTTTTTTCTTACCCAAACGCGATGAACAAAACGGAGCGATTAGTCGACACAAATAATATTTTTTGTAAAAACTGAACATTTGCTATCTGAGAGTCTCCTCATTGAAAACATCTGAAGTTCTTCAAAGGTAAATGATTTTATTTGAATGCGTTTGTTTTTTTTGTGTAAATGTTGCCTGCTGAATGCTAACGCTAAATGCTACGCTAAATGCTACGTTAGCCATCAATACTGTTACACAAATGCTTGTTTTGCAATGGTTGAGAAGCATATTTTGAAAATCTGAGATGACAGTGTTGTTAACAAAAGGCTAAGCTAGAGAGCAAATAGATTAATTTCATTTGCGATTTTCATGAATAGTTAGCGTTGCGTTATGGTAATGAGCTTGAGGCTGTAGTCACGATACCGGATCCGGGATGGCTCGACGCAAGAAGTTAAAGAAATGGCGTTCAGTTGGGTTTTCAAAGAAACGGCGTTCAGTTGGGTTTTAAAGTAACGGCGTTCGGTTGGGTTTTAAAGTAACAGCGTTCAGTTGGGTTTTTAAAGTAACGGTGTTCGGTGCTAAACTTAATTTTGTTTGGCAGAAACTGTTAAAGTGATTTGTCGGCCTTAAACCTGTGCCAGTCTACCAAGCTCATGTGCCCCGCCATGTGCAGAGCGGGAGAAGAGATGAGGCGAAGAGATGAAGAAGGAGATGAAGCCAGCATGGGGGTCTGGCTAACGGTTCGGGATGGTCTATTAAATGTTTGGGCTTCTTTCCGTGACTGTTTCGATCGCATCCACCATCCACCATTTACCCGCATTAGGATAAATATTTCCATGTTGTTAAATTCACAAATGTGCTGGAGCTTAATAACCATTTAAGATGTGTGAAAGACTGATGGGAGTGTGGTGCCATAAAGGTGTGCATGGGAATATATGAGGGTAGGGTGAGAGAGGTGGATAATGCACACAGAGAGGAGCATGTACACAGATAAATAAATATTCATTATCTTCATCATCGTTCAACACATGCACACTTTAACCAATTAATACATTATGAGCCACACACACCTCTTCAGTCAGGTGCACCCCACAAATGTCATCACACAGCTGGGTCTGAGGACAAATGTCCCCAGAGGGTCTCTTATGTCAACTCTTTCCCCGACGACAGTGGTCCTGTTTGAATGCTTCCTTCCGGCCTCCCGGGTGGCGCAGTGGTCCAAGACACTGCATTGCAGTGCTAGCTGTGCCACAAGAGATTCTAGGTTCGAGTACAGGCTCTGTTGCAGCCGGCCACGACCGGGAGACCCATGGGGTGGCGCACAATTGGCCCAGCTTCGTTAGGGGAGGGTTTGGCCGGCAGGGATGTCCTTGTCCCATCGCTTACTTGCAACTCCTGCCGCGGGCCGGTCGCAGTGCACGCTGACACTGTTGCCAGGTCCTCTGACACATTGGTGCGGCTGGCTTCCGGGATAAGTGGGCATTGTGTCAAGAAGCAGTGCGGCTTGGTTGGGTTGTGTTTTGGAGGACGCACGGCTCTCGACCTTCGCCTCTCCCGAGTTGCAGGGATGAGACAATACTGTAACTACCAATTGGAAACCACGAAATTGAGAAGATAAAGGGGTAAAGAGAAATGCTTCCTTCCTTTCATTTAGGTAAGCATAGATCTATAAGGGATTGGATAGGTGAAGACAATGTTCCTACCCTTTTACTTCCACCAATCCAACCAATCTAAGGAAGGTAGGATGCATATCTAAAGTATTTGAACATGACCAATCACTTTTTCACTAAGGGTGTTTTCACATAGTCATCTTAAACAATAGAACCGCTAAAGCAGTCATTTGGACTGTTCATCAACTTATTTAAACATTTTTACTCTGCCATTTTTTGAAGTCATGCCTCCCTCCGTCTTTGACTTTTCTTAAATAAGTCTACATAACATACTGTTGTTGTTAGAAAATAAATATCACACAAATAACTGGAGTTATAAGCAGTTTTAGGAGGGCTTTCCCTGTTGCCCCTCCTTCTCTTGACAGTAGGGCTTGCTCCGCTCCTTCTCCTGACAGTTGAAAGTGCTGTGCCCAGTTGATAATCACCCAGATAATTGTGTCGAAACTGAACCGAAGCTAATTTCACACCTATAACAGGTTAAATAAATAAAGTATGATGGGAGGGAGAAAGGTGGAGAGTGGGTGAGTTCATGAGCGAGGGGAAACAAACATTATGTAATCACCAGGTGAATGAAGAACAGCAGTCCAAGCAGTCTACTCTGGCCTACTTGGAGTACACAGTGAGAGCATGCGTAATTGAGAATATCTGAATGAAAACTACACAGATGGTGGGGAAGAAATGAATCATGATATCTCTGATGTTTATTCTTTGTATTCTGAGCCTCAGCCTGAACCTAAACCTCCGAAGCCTAAGCACAAAAAAGCCAGAACGGTGCGCACTGAGCAGGTGTCTGGGCTACCGCCAAATTAAACGGTGAGACATTTACATTTACATTTAAGTCATTTAGCAGACGCTCTTATCCAGAGCGACTTACAAATGGGTGCATTCACCTTATGACCTCCAGTGGAACAGTTAATCTTTTCAGGGGAGGGGGTGAGAGGGATTACTTTATCCTTCCTAGGTATTCCTTAAAGAGGTGGGGTTTCAGGTGTCTCCGGAAGGTGGTGATTGACTCCGCTGTCCTGGCGTCGTGAGGGAGTTTGTTCCACCATTGGGGGCCAGAGCAGCGAACAGTTTTGACTGGGCTGAGCGGGAACTGTACTTCCTCAGTGGTAGGGAGGCGACCTGAAGAGCCTGGAGGTACTGAGGTGCCCCTCACAGCTCCGTAGGCAGGTCTTGTAGCGGATGCGAGCTTCAACTGGAAGCCAGTGGAGGGAGCGGAGGAGCGGGTGACGTGAGAGAACTTGGGAAGGTTGAACACCAGAGCGGGCTGCGGCGTTCTGGATGAGTTGTAGGGTTTAATGGCACAGGCGAGCCCAGCCAACAGCGACAGTAATCCAGACGGGAGATGACAAGTGCCTGGATTAGGACCTGCGCCGCTTCCTGTGTGAGGCAGGGTCGTACTCTGCGGATGTTGTAGAGCATGAACCTACAGGAACGGGCCACCGCCTTGATGTTAGTTGAGAACGACAGGGTGTTGTCCAGGATCACGCCAAGGTTCTTAGCGCTCTGGGAGGAGGACACAATGGAGTTGTCAACCGTGATGGCGAGATCATGGAATGGGCAGTCCTTCCCCGGGAGGAAGAGCAGTTCCGTCTTGCCGAGGTTCAGCTTGAGGTGGTGATCCGTCATCCACACGGATATGTCTGCCAGACATGCAGAGATGCGATTCGCCACCTGGTCATCAGAAGGGGGAAAGAGAGAGACAGGAGAGAGGAAGGATTGGTACCGTTTGGATAGAACAAGCCGGTGACAATGTTACAGATTAGCACTAAATGTCATCCCTGAGAGAGCAGGCCCTACATCTCAAGCAAAAAACTACATCAGCAACACACTCACCAGCTTTTGTTGTTTATGTGACAAAGGACATGCTCCAACTGATGCCATTGCGTGAAGACACACAACATGTAAGCACGAGCTGACAATAATTGACTATTTTTGACCGCTGTCATATCGACACTTACATTCATTATAGCTTTTGTGCAGATTTTCACTATTTACAAAGCACACATGGCGCTTATAATTATGTTTTTATCATTTGACCGCGCATCGTCCATGCGTCTTGGTGTTAGTGTTTGTGTTTTTACACATAGGCTACAGTAAACGAATGAATGAAAATGAATGAAAATGTTGTGTTACTTTCGTATTCTAATGTTAACTAAGACCTTCATAAACACAACCAAATTATTATTTTTGCGATGGCATATATGAAATGTAATAATTACACTGTTAGAATGTTGCAGTCATAATGACTGCTCATTAGCTTGAAGGGGTGGGGGCGCTCGAGGCCTAGCGGTTGAACCGATTTAGGGTTTTCACACTTGGTCCGTTTCAGCCAATTTTTGTGAACTCTTTTTGTACAGTATGAACACTACAAAACCGAACTGAGAACATCTCCAGAGGTGGTCTGAGTTTGGTTAACTTTTTTAGGGCAATGTGAACAAAGCTCGGCAGGTTCACTTGTCATTATTCCAGCACCACACACTAGACTACTGCAACACTGTTTCCCATAACCTCTCACATTGGTGTCACAAAAGAGAGATGATGATGATGATGATGTGCAGGGGTGTATTCATTATGCAGATTCTGTTGCAAAACGTTTCTTAGACAGAAGCAGATGGAACGAAAAAGGGGAGGAACCTACCTGAATTTCTCATTTTAGTTGACTGTTTGGCTGATGATTACACCCCAGTTTCACAGAAAAAAATGTGTGCTGTTGTATATTGATTAGGGATTTCCAAGGATGCACAAAAAAATACAAAATATTTGTGGACGATTTAGTTCATATTATTTATTTGCAATATGTGATCTATAGGCAAAGAGAGCTTCATAATATGTTTATTAAATTGTGGGGATTGAATAGTGTGAGAAGACAACATATTTGGTGAGAATTACAACATTTTAAAGGGGCCTACTTTGGGTGTACAATTTAAAACAAATTGTTACCCCAAAGTTCACTTAAAGGAGGACTGATTGGTTCTTTTAAAGAGGACTATATGTGAAAACACCCCGTCTCCTTTAAATTGAACTCTGGGGTAAAAAATAACTACGTTCTCTTTGTATTCACACTACCTTTGAATGAGGACTCAACTCTTTTGCCAGTTCACTTTGTAGCGGTATTTATTAGAGAGGGGTAAAGAAAGATTTTGTTCGGGCGCCAGGCAGGTATTAACCATGCCGAAAGGAAAAGAGTAGAATAGCGAGAGTACCACTACCAGACCCACACACATCAGCAGAAGAGACTGCCTAGAGTGTAGCCTGTTTACCAGATAGCCAGTGGAGAGAAAAGAGAATACACACCATATAAAACCCACATCACAGCACAGGGGTAACCCAAACAAGAATACCTCATACAATAATACTAATAATGGCAGAGCAATTCAACAGCAACTTCATACAAGAACGAACCCAGTCATCAACATAGGATTTGCAATAATCTGTATTATTTTCTAGTGGATGAGTGCAGAGGGTATGAATGTGGGGGGTGTTCATCGACACAACAAAGGCCTTAAAAATGTCCAGTCTTCTCGGCCACATGTCATTAGTACACCCCACCTCAATACAGTTCACATAATATACAACTTGCAAGTAACCTACTAAAATGTCCATCCAAATACTTCTGGCAGGGAAATAATTGTCCAGCTCTAATGAACTTCAAGGGGAAGTGCATTTGAAAAATAGAGAGTCTGTTGCAGGGTAAAGCACTGGAATGAGAGGAAAGAGAAAGAGAGAAAAAGATCTTAGCTGTGGTCTTCAGGCCTGCCGGTGTCGGACTGTCCGATGGTTTGTTGGTTTGTTTGTTAAAGCTTCGCAACAATGTTGCTACTAATCCATGCGATCCATAACGGGCGCGGTCCCAAACAAAAATAACCACGATCTAAAGCAATCACACCGTTGATTGAGTTAAATACTTTATAAACTACAAACGCTGAAAACAAACAAAACTTCTGCAGCACAGCACACACAATCAAACTGTCGCGCCACCCAAGAGAGCTGAACGAGCTCTCTTTATTTCCTCCTTCCTTACTGCTCATGCGCTCTTAAAGTGGCAGCGCACCGTGAAGTCTCCGAGCAGATTTCGCCACAACTTCACCTATTTTGTGGTCCGAGTCCTCTTTTGCTATGTTTGAAAAGGAACCAAGATGATTTTCCAACATTCACTCAACGCACTCTGGGTTTTTAGAAAGTGCAGGAAAAGCCATTCCATCAGATCGTGTTATCAGTTATCAGCTAGACATACCTACTGTGCATACATTTTGGAAGCTAATAGATTGCATTTAGTTAAAATATGAGACAAAGTTATTATAATCATAATATAATATTAACATGTAAATATCGTTGATAACACAACAATTAAATAAATTATTAAATAATGCTTTAATCGAAAATTGTACACTCAATGTAGTGCTATCTGGGATCCTTGAGACGTCCCTACCCTAAATCCTGACCCTAACCTTAACCCCTGCCATTACCCTAACCTTAACCATAACCCTTCCCAAACCTTAACCCTTACCTTAACTATTTTACATGTCAACTTCAATGGGGTGACTTCCCAAGGATACCAGATAGCAAGGACTTTGTACCCTATGTTGTGATCATACCCCACAATCGAATAAAACGCTTATGAAGCTCTCTTAGCCTATAGATCACATATTGCAAACAAATAATCTGAACCTTGTGCCTGTATAAAACTCCACACATATTTTGGAATTTCTGTGCATTATTGACAATTGCTAATCAATATCCAAAAACAGCACGTTTCTTCCACAACCTGCACATCATCTTCTCTCTTTTGTGGCACCAATGTGAGGGTTTGTGGCAGGGGAAACAGTGTTGCAGTAGTCTAGCGTGAGGGATTATGGCAGGGGAAACTGTGTTGCAGTAGTCTAGTGTGAGGGTTTGTGGCAGGGGAAACAGTGTTGCAGTAGTCTAGTGTGAGGGGTTGTGGCAGGGGAAACTGTGTTGCAGTAGTCTAGTCTGAGGGGTTGTGGCAGGGGAAACGGTGTTGCAGTAGTCTAGTCTGAGGGGTTGTGGCAGGGGAAACGGTGTTGCAGTAGTCTAGTGTGAGGGTTTATAGCAGGGGCAACTGTGTTGCAGTAGTCTAGTGTGAGGGTTTATAGCAGGGGCAACTGTGTTGCAGTAGTCTAGCGTGAGGGGTTGTGGCAGGGGAAACTGTGTTACAGTAGTCTAGTGTGAGGGGTTATATCAGTAGTCTAGTGTGAGGGATTATGGCAGGGGAAACTATGTTACAGTAGTCTAGTGTGAGGGGTTATGGCAGGGGAAACTGTGTTACAGTAGTCTAGTGTGAGGGGTTATGGCAGGGGAAACGGTGTTGCAGTAGTCTAGTGTGAGGGGTTATGTCAGTAGTCTAGTGTGAGGGATTATGGCAGGGGAAACAGTGTTGCAGTAGTCTAGTGTGAGGGGTTATGTCAGTAGTCTAGTGTGAGGGGTTATGGCAGGGGAAACGGTGTTGCAGTAGTCTAGTGTGAGGGGTTATGGCAGGGGAAACTGTGTTGCAGTAGTCTAGTGTGAGGGGTTATGGCAGGGGCAACTGTGTTGCAGTAGTCTAGTGTGAGGGTTTATAGCAGGGGCAACTGTGTTGCAGTAGTCTAGCGTGAGGGGTTGTGGCAGGGGAAACTGTGTTACAGTAGTCTAGTGTGAGGGGTTATATCAGTAGTCTAGTGTGAGGGATTATGGCAGGGGAAACTATGTTACAGTAGTCTAGTGTGAGGGGTTATGGCAGGGGAAACTGTGTTACAGTAGTCTAGTGTGAGGGGTTATGGCAGGGGAAACGGTGTTGCAGTAGTCTAGTGTGAGGGGTTATGTCAGTAGTCTAGTGTGAGGGATTATGGCAGGGGAAACAGTGTTGCAGTAGTCTAGTGTGAGGGGTTATGTCAGTAGTCTAGTGTGAGGGGTTATGGCAGGGGAAACGGTGTTGCAGTAGTCTAGTGTGAGGGGTTATGGCAGGGGAAACTGTGTTGCAGTAGTCTAGTGTGAGGGGTTATGGCAGGGGAAACGGTGTTTCAGTAGTCTAGTGTGAGGGGTTATGGCAGGGGAAACGGTGTTGCAGTAGTCTAGTGTGAGGGATTATGGCAGGGGAAACGGTGTTTCAGTAGTCTAGTGTGAGGGATTATGGCAGGGGAAACGGTGTTTCAGTAGTCTAGTGTGAGGGGTTATGGCAGGGGAAACTGTATTGCAGTAGTCTAGTGTGAGGGATTATGGCAGGGGAAACTGTGTTGCAGTAGTCTAGTGTGAGGGATTATGGCAGGGGAAACTGTGTTGCAGTAGTCTAGTCTGAGGGATTATGGCAGGGGAAACTGTGTTGCAGTAGTCTAGTCTGAGGGATTATGGCAGGGGAAACTGTGTTGCAGTAGTCTAGTGTGAGGGGTTATGGCAGGGGAAACTGTATTGCAGTAGTCTAGTGTGAGGGATTATGGCAGGGGAAACAGTATTGCAGTAGTATAGTGTGAGGGATTATGGCAGGGGAAACTGTGTTGCAGTAGTCTAGTGTGAGGGATTATGGCAGGGGAAACTGTGTTGCAGTAGTCTAGTGTGAGGGGTTATGGCAGGGGAAACTGTATTGCAGTAGTCTAGTGTGAGGGGTTATGGCAGGGGAAACGGTGTTGCAGTAGTCTAGTGTGAGGGGTTATGGCAGGGGAAACGGTGTTGCAGTAGTCTAGTGTGAGGGGTTATGTCAGTAGTCTAGTGTGAGGGATTATGGCAGGGGAAACTGTATTGCAGTAGTCTAGTGTGAGGGATTATGGCAGGGGAAACTGTATTGCAGTAGTCTAGTGTGAGGGGTTATGGCAGGGGAAACAGTGTTGCAGTAGTCTAGTGTGAGGGGTTATGGCAGGGGAAACTGTGTTGCAGTAGTCTAGTCTGAGGGATTATGGCAGGGGAAACTGTGTTGCAGTAGTCTAGTCTGAGGGATTATGGCAGGGGAAACTGTGTTGCAGTAGTCTAGTCTGAGGGATTATGGCAGGGGGAACTGTGTTGCAGTAGTCTAGTGTGTGGCGAGGGAATAATGACAAGCGAACCTGGGGAGCTTACTTTTCACGTTGCCTTAAAAAACAATGGAACCGGACCACCAAATTCAGGCTAATCGATGTCAGACCACCTCTTGAGTAGTGGAGGCTCCTCAGAGGAGGACCATCCCCCTCAGTGAATTACATACAAATAGTGAAACATTCAAAAAGGTATAATTTTTAGATAAAACTATACTTAATATATCAATGTCACCAAATAAGTTATTAAAACATGCTGATTTGTAAGGAAGATCTACAGCAGCCTCAGAAGCACTCTATAGGGTAGCACCATTGTGCACCTGGAGAACAGCTAGCTTCTGTCCTCCTCCGGATACATTGACTTCAATACAAAACCTAGGAGGCTCATGGTTCTCACTCCCTTCCATATACTTACATAATTACACAGTAATTATGACAACTTCCAGAGGACATCCTCCAACCTATCAGAGCTCTTGCTGCATAAACTGACATGTTGTCCATCCAATCAAAGGATAAGAGAATGAATCTAATACTGAAAGAACAAGCTACATCTAACTAGCACTGCAGTGTATAAAATGTGGTGAGTAGTTGACTCAGAGAGGAAAGACAATAGATGAACAGTTTTGAACAAATTAAATTCTTCCAAAATTAAGGAGAAGCAAGATAAAAAGAGAGCTGTATTTGATTTTTTTTTCTTTTACATTCACTTAGCTAGCAAATGCCGCTAGCTAGTTTAGCCTACTCATACACCCGGCTCAAACAGAGAGGGATACTATGTTAGCTAACTGGCTAGGGCTATCTAACACTGGAACTCTTCCAAGTCAAGGTAGCTTTTGGTTTTATTAATTTATTGCCACTGGGGCCTGCCGGTGTAACTGCTAAACTGCTTGCTGACTGTACACTGTACTGCATGATTGTAGAGGGCTTACTAACAAGTTAGTTCTAATGGTTCTAGTTGACTATGACGTGACAACGATGTAGGCTGTGTGTAGCGGTTAGCAGTCATGATGGCTTGGAAATGTTACTTCGCCTGGTCATAGACAGCTGATGTGTGGTGCACTGAAGTCCACAAGCGAAGGAAAAAGGTGAGAGGAGGAGAGCACGTAGACAGTTGCGAGAAGGAATTATACAACGAGCAAAGTGATCATGCAGTTTTTATGTGGCTGCTATGAAAGTGAACTGTTTGCGTGTGATCAGGGGTGTATTCATTCCACGGATTCTGTTGAAAAACCTTTCTTAAACGGAAGCAAACGGAATTTGTCCAATAGAAACTCTAATTTGCAATTGTTGGACTAATGGACTAATGATTACACCCTAGATAAGCTAGATGCAGGCAAGGGTGTGCAAGGCAGTATGTGTCACTGTATGTCACCTTACTCAAAATTCTCTGGACCTGTGCACCTACGTTGTAAACCTTAATTTATAGGCTAGGTTGTTGCAACCTCATGATGGGTACAGGTCAAATCTGAGTATCATGTAGTCGCCTAAACCTATCAATGTTACATTGAGCTGGGTGAATGGAATATGAATGAGAGTCATCCATTATGGTGTAATAGAAATAAGGCCATGCTGATCATGTAAAAAAATAATCCTCCCTCATCTTAAGTAGCACTGACCGCCACTGCTCTCGAGATGGCCTCAGTTCGGGTTCGCTTCATGGGGTCTTTTGAGGGGTCTGAGTTCCTGTTCACACTGCACAAAAAATTACACAAACCGCACTGAGTTCTCAAAAATTGGCTGAAAGGGACCAAGTGTGAAAACACCCTAAGACAGCGGAGCGGAGGTTCCGAGACAATGTACACGTGAGTCCTCTAAAAGTCACTGTTGTCTCTGGAGAGGCAACAACTAACGTGGCGTGGCTGCCTGTTACACCCAATCTGAACACAACATTCTGTGCCACACATGTTCCCTCTCCCAGGATTTCAGAAGCATATTGCCTCATTAACACACACCAACGCGCAGTCACACCAACACAAAAGGAAAATGTTGTCCTTGTAATCCAATCATACTGCATCTGTCGCAGAATGTTCATGGATTGTAAAATAGTACATAAATTGTACGCTGTGTATGTCAATGTGTGTGCCTGTTTATTGTGTGTGTGCAAACATGTGTGTGTGTGTGTGTGTGTGTGTGTGTGCCCTCTCAAGGTTTAGACTGGAGGTCTGTTGGGATTTGGGTTGCTAATCGTGTTATAAGAGTCAGAGAAACATTCTGCTTTCCTTTGATAGGAAATAAAACTTGTAGCTATATTGGGATTCAAAAATGATACGACAAGGCTTAAATGACATTATAGATTGTCGATTACTGCACACCAATCATTTTAACAAACGGAAGGCAACTGAAACCACAGAAAACCCATGTATTTCCCTCCCTTCAAACATAAAGAATAACACCTTATGGGCAATCTTGCCAGCCTGCCACTTGAGTTCTGTATGATTGCAGGGGTCAGTGTTCAGGGACAGAAAGAAGTACAGTACCTATTATAGGCCGGTAGAGAATGTGCCATCCCAGTGATGGATCCATCTGTGACTTAGCTACAAGAGCAAGCAGCTAGTCATTGTGAGTAAAGAGAGAAGTTGAGAAAGTGAAAACTAAGTGATTGTCAGGACCCAGAGTTTTTTGCCCTGATGTTTGGCAGGGTAACATTCATCAACAACCTTCTGTTAGTGAGTGGGAGGAGACCTGCCAGCTCAAGTCATAACAGCATTCATAATGTCTTCTATGGAAACTCCCCACATGAAAAAATACTATAGTTCACTATGGTATAAATACTATAACATTCACAGTAGTGTTTTTGCAGACGAAAGTCTAATGTCCGAAAAAACACTACAGTGAATACTGTACTATTTGCTGTAGTATACTGTACTATACCATAGCGTTTACAGTTAACTATAGTACAAATATTGTAGTAAAAGAAAACTGTAGTATATAATATATGTAAGGATCGACGCTGGTAGACAGAATACAGAACAGGAATAGCGTCTGGACAGGGGAAAAATCAATGCTGACATGGAACAAACTGAGGAGCACACAGATATAGAGGGTGTAATCAACAAGGTAATGGAGTCCAGGTGAGTTCAATATTGCGCAGCTGCACGTAATGATGGTGACAGGTATGTGTTATGAAGGGCAGCCTGGCGCCCTTGAGCACCAAAGAGGGAGAGCGGGAGCAGGCGTGATACTATAGTAATTAATGTAGTGTTTTTGCAGACTGTGGTATATTGTAGTATTTACTGTAGAGTTTTGGTGGACTGTAGTATACTATAGTATTTACTGTAGTGTTTTGGTGGACTGTAGTATTTATTGTAGTGTTTTGGTGGACTGTAGTATACTGTAGTATTTACTGTAGTGTTTTGGTGGACTGTAGTATAATGTAGTATTTACTGTAGTGTTTTTGAGGACAATACTGTAGTGTTTTTGCAGACATTACTGTAGTATTTGTGTTTTACTGTATTTGATAGATGTGGAGGCTTTCTCCTTGAGGAAACCTACTAGAGAAATACTAAAAAAGCGCAACTTCCATAACCTGTAGGTAGGTAGGACTTGGGTCTGAACGGATAGTTCAGAGGTTTTGCTCTTGTCTAATGCCTGTAGAGATATATGGTCTAAACTTGGCATGTAGGTTTCTATGTTGGGCAACCTGGGATATGGGGGAGGAGAATGGGCAGGGTATATGCAAATTGAATACTGTAGTGTTTACTAGTTTTAAAAGTGTTGTGTTTTTGCGGACATTACTGTCATATTTACTACAGTGTTTTTTGTGTGGATAATACTGTAGTATTTACTATAGTATTCTACAGTATACTACAATATTATATAGTAAGTACTACACATGTAAGAGGGATACTACAGTTGTGTATGCTACAATCTTCTACAGTTTACTACAGAATACTATAGTAAGTACTGTAGGATTCTATAGTCAGCTGTAGTATTTGTTTATGTGGGTCTGGTGTACAGATGGATCCACATGCCTTGTTTAAATGACTATATACTGCATTGAGCAGTACAGAATGGTGTCAGAATCACGAGGGGTAGGTTAAGAGGTGGAGGTAGTGATTTTGCTGCAGGATTATTTGCACAACTGGACTGCAGGTTGTGTAATATGTCCAGGGAGTTGGACTCCCATCTCCTGGAAAAACCTAATCCTTAATAAATACACCAAACTCAGTTAAAGCAAACACACATGTATTGGTCTTCAAGGAATCACTTTAAAGAAGCCAGAAGCAGATTAGAAAAAGCGGAGAAATCACTCAGCCCCATCATCCAATTGTTGTTTTGGGTTGTTGTGGATAGCTAATTAATCCACTAAATCTCCTTAAGCCTATTTTTATTAACCAATGGATTTTTTTATTTGATCAAATGTTTACCATTTGATCAAATAGCCCTCCAAACTCCCAGTAATGAGCAGTCTGTGAAAGCCAAGTGGGATTCCCTTTGTGAAAAGTTATGATTGGGCACACTGTGTAGGAGTTTGGAGGGAGGCAATGGGGGATTAGAAGTCAGGCCGGTACTGGCAACCCAAATGGACAGACAATGGGAGGGAGTCTAAGACCAGAAGAGGCAACGGCAGAGGGGAACAGTTTGTGTCAGAATCTGGTTTAGCGCTGCCAACTCAGGACAACACATTGCCCCAGACGGAGGTTCAAGCCTCAGGTCTGCCCGGATGGCTGTCACTTTCACCTCTACATTTCCCCTCACAGCTGTCTCTAAAATATGAAAAGAGAAATTAAGAGAAAGGGGGGAACATTTCATACCTACAGTAGGAGCTGACAAGGTGATGAGACCCTTTGGCATCTGGAACAGTACTCTAGTGCTGAAGCCTAAATTGGTCTATTGTATCTACCACTGGGTAAGTCACTACAGACTCAGTTACCTGCAAACTACTATGGAATCAAATTTGTGCTAATGGAAGGTTGAATGTCTTGTGTGTTTTATGCCTTTCATGGTAGGCCATATAACTCATGCACACTTTCTCTTGGATACAGTTGATTTGGTGGGCCCATGCATCGGATGAAAACTGGTGAGGGGGAACTGAAGAACTACTGTATTTCAGGATACTAAACCAGATAAATCTCTGGTAGGAAATATGCCGACATGGACAAAACATTAATAGAAACAACAAAGCAAGCCTACATGGTAATGTTTAAGGTTGCAAAGCTACCGGTAATTTACCAAAGTTACCGGATCTTCCGTAATTTTGGTAATTAACAGAAAATCTGTGGCAATCTATCAGAACTTTGGTAATTTATAACTTTGATAATATATACTTGAATAACTATTCAAAAATGTATTAATGTATAGTTTTAATTGTTTATATCTGCGTCCATATTGCCCATGAGTGTCTAGTAGGCCTTATGGTTCAAGAGAAAATATCCTATTAATAATAAAAAAGAATCTGATCAACAATTGCATGATTTTTTATTAACTCGGCAATTCTTCCAACTATTGACTTTTTTCACAATTGCCTCCAGTTTGACGCCAAAACACTGACAACTGAGATAGTAAAATAAATACAAAAGTGTGTAAATTTATATAAAGGATATTTCATGCTAAAACCTTCATATTAAACACCAATGGTATTCATTAAGTTGATGGTTTATATTTAGAATAATGTTTTACAGCTTTGTCATTCATTTTTTGGGGGAAAATCCTATTTTTGAATGTGCTGTGTTCCAATGTCTCCTTATATGGCTGTGTATGGGTCACGAATGAGCTTAGACTTTCTGTCGTTTCCCCAAGGTGTCGACAGCATTGTGACGTATTTGTAGGCAAATCATTGGAAGATTGACCTTAAGAGACTACATCTACCAGGTGGCCGCTTGGTGTCCTCCGTTGCAATTATTGCGTGTATTTTTCGTTTGCTTCGAGGAGAAACACAGCTGCCACGAATGATTTATCATCGAATAGATATGTGAAAAACACCTTGAGGATTGATTCTAAACAACGTTTGCCATGTTTCTGTCGATATTTTGGAGTTAATTTGGTAAAAAGTTTGGCGTAGTAGAGACTGCATTTTCAGATTTTTTTCTTAGCCAAACGTGATGAACAAAACGGAGCGATTTCTCCTACACAAGTAATCTTTTTGGAAAAACTGAACATTTGCTATCTAACTGAGAGTCTCCTCATTGGAAACATCCAAAGTTCTTCAAAGGTAAATTATTTTATTTGAATGCTTTTCTTGTTTTTGTGAAAATGTTGCCTGCTGAATGCTAGGCTTAATGCTATGCTAGCTATCAATACTCTTACACAAATGCTTGTGTAGCTATGGTTGAAAAGCATATTTAGAAAATCTGAGATGACAGTGTTGTTAACAAAAGGCTAAGCTTGTGAGCCAATATATTTATTTCATTTCATTTGCGATTTTCATGAATAGTTAATGTTGCGTTATGGTAATGAGCTTGAGGCTATGATTACGCTCCCGGATACGGGATTGCTCGACACTAGAGGTTAAACTTGAAGTGGAGGTGAGGAGACTACTTGTGCAGAGCTCTTAGTTCATGCGGCCATCTCGTTCAAGGGTCAGGTCACGTGATCCCCCGATTTTTAAATTGTTTAAATGTTTTATTTTATTGGCTGGCTTCCAGGTTAAATGGGCATTGTGTCAAGAAGCAGTGCAACTTGGTTGGGTTGTGTTTCAGGGGATGCATGGCTCTCAACCTTCGCCACTTCCGAGTCCATACGGGAGTTGCAGCGATGAGACAAGACTGTAACTACCAAGTGGATACCGCACACCAATGTGTAGGAGGAAACTCCGTGCACCTGGCGACCGTGTCAGCGTGCACTGTGCCCGGCATGCCACAGGGGTCGCTAGTGCTTGATGGGACAAGGATATCCCTGCCAGCCAAATCCTTCCCAAACCCGGACGACGCTGGACCAATTGTGTGCTGCGCCATGGGTCTCCCAGTCGCGGCCAGTTGCAACAGAGCCTGGACGCGAACCCAGAATCTCTAGTGGCACAGCTAGCACTGCAATCTGAAGGACATTCTGACTAGCTTCAGAAGAAAGAGGTCTATGGAAAATAAATGCCACTATGTGTGTCTGTGTTAAATGTCTTCACGGGTCCAACTGACCCGAAATTCCAAGATCCTAAATTTGGACTTTTGTCTCGGCTCTGGGTCTGTTCTGATATAATTTCCACAGTCTCGGTTATGTGCAATTAAAATTGATTTACAGACATGAGCCGATTGGACCTGTTCTCTGATCATTTAATGTTTGTTTGATGAGAACTGTGCAAGCTTGTTATCTATGTCAGCTAATTGCAACTCAATAAAACGTATAACTCATGTCCAGCTGACTCTGGTTCCAGCTGCTCACCCCACGTGCACCTGCTGCTGAGGAGAGAGAAAGAGAGAGAGAGAGCAAGTAATAGGAGCCTTGGCCTAGGATACTGTTGATTGTGAAGATGGAGTTATTTTCATTGAAGTAAAACTAAAGTTACGGAAGAATATTGTAATGGACAACAATATTGCACAGCCAAATGGACTGTGTGCAAGTCACTGTTCAGGTTTGATGCAATTTTCAACCTTTCATTTATTTATTTTCGTATTTATTAGCAACTGTTTAGTCATTAATAGTAAAAATTATTATTATTATAGGCCTGTTGTAAAATAAATAGCATTTGCCTATTGCTGTCATCTGTTGGGAAGGTCTACGGTAGGCAATCAACTTTGTTGATAGTAGCTACAATATAGGCCTGTTCAAAACTGTTTTTGAGGATTTCATTCTGTTGAGCCATTTCCCTTGGCCAAATTAAGTTCCAGCTGTAATGTCGTGTATGCCGTAATATAAGAGAATTATCGATAGGCTGCCATCCGTTCTTCTTGCTAACGTGCAATCATTGGAAAACGAAAACGACCTACGATTAAGATTATCCTATCAACGGCACATAAAAAACTGTAATATCTTATGTTTCATATAGACGTGGCTGAACGTTGATACGGATAACATAGACCTGGCGGGATTTCCCATGCACCGGCAGAACAGAGAAGCTACGTCTGGTAAGATGATGGGTGGGGGTGTGTGCATATTTGTCAATAACAGCTGGTGTGCGATGTCTAATATTAAAGAAGTCTTGAGGTATTGCTCACCTGAGAGAGAGTACCTTATGATAAGCTGTAGACCACACTCTCTACCAAGAGAGTTCTCATCTATATTATTGCTCACCCAGAAGCGGCGCTCCGAGTTTCTGGGGACTTTCATGCAGGCAAACTTAAATCAGTTTTACCAAATCTTTACCAGCATGTCTCATGTGCAACCAGAGGAAAGAAAATCCTAGACCACCTTCATTACACACACAGAGATGCATACAAAGCTCTCCACCGCCCTCCATTTGGAAAATCTGACCATAATTCTATCCTCCTGATCCCTACAAGCAAAAACTAAAGCAGGAAGTACCTGTGACTCGCTCAATATGGAAGTGATCAGATGACACTGATGCTACACTACAGGACTGTTTTGCAAGCACAGACTGGAAGATATTCCAGGATTCATCCAATGGCATTGAGGAGTACACCACCTCAGTCACCGGCTTCATCAATAAGTGCATCGACGACGTCATCCCCACAGTGACCGTACGTACATATCCCAACCAAAAGCCATGGATTACAGGCAACATCCGCATCGAGCTAAAGGCTAGAGCTGCCACTTTCAAGGAGCGGGAGACTAACCCAGACGCTTATAAGAAATCCTGCAATGGCCTCAGACAAACCATCAAACAAGCAAAGCGCAATACAGGATTAACTTCTCTAGGATTGGGGGCAGCATGGAATTTTGGATGAAAAGCATGCCCAAATTAAACTGCCTTCTACTCAGGCTCAGAAGATAGGATGTGCATATAATTAGTAGATTTGGATATAAAGTTTCCAAAACTGTTAAAATAATGTCTGTGAGTATAACAGAACTGATTTGGCAGGCGAAAACCTGAGAAAAATCCATTCAGGAAGTAGGATTATTTTGTTGTTGTTGTAGTTTTCTATTCAATGAAATTACAGTATCCATTAACTTAGCACTCAAATTGCACTTCATATGCCTTCCACTAGAAACAACCCGAGGATTGAATATAAACATCGTTTGACATGTTTCTATGAACTTTACGGATACAATTTAGACTTTTTTTGTCTGCCTGTTTTTGACTGCGTGGATTACTGAAGAAAACGTGCAAACAAAACGGAGGTTTTCGGGTATATAAAGAGAGACTTTATCGAACAAAAGGAACATTTATTGAATAAATGAATGTCTTCTGAGTGCAAACATATGAAGTTCATCAAAGGTAAGTGATTAATTTTATCTCTATTTCTGACTTGATTTGTCTGCTGGGCTATGTTCTCAAATCATTGTAAGGTATGCTTTCGCCGTAAAGCATGTTTGAAATCTGACTCCGTGGTTGGATTCACAAGAAGTTAATATTTTTTTATTTTTTTACCCCTTTTTCTCCCCAATTTCATGGTATCCAATTGTTTTTAGTAGCTACTATTTTGTCTCATCGCTACAACTCCCGTACGGGAGAGACGAAGGTTGAAAGTCATGCGTCCTCCGATACACAACCCAACCAAGCCGACGTCATCCCCACATCCCCACACATTCTTAACACAGCGCGCATCCAACCCGGAAGCCAGCCGCACCAATGTGTCAGAGGAAACACTGTGTACTTGGCAACCTTGGTTAGCACACACTGCGCCCGGACCGCCACAGGAGTTGCTGGTGCGCGATGAGACAAGGACATCCCTACCGACCAAGCCCTCCCTAACCCGGATGACGCTAGGCCAATTGTGCGTTGCCCCACGGACCTCCCGGTCGGTTACGACAGAGCCTGGGCGCGAACCCAGGGTCTCTGATGGCACAGCTGGCGCTGCAGTACAGTGCCCTTAACCACTGCGCCACTCGGGAGGTCCTAGAAGTTAATCTTTAAACCTATGTAAAATAGTTGTATATTTTCTGAATTTTTACAATGACTATTTCTGTATTTGAATTTGCCACTCTGCAATCTCACTGGATGTTGGCCAGGTGGGACGCTAGCGTCCCACATACCCTAGAGTGGTTAAGATTGAATCCTACTACACCGACTCTGACACTCGTCGGATGTGGCAGGGCTTGAAAACTATTACAGACTACAAAGGGAAACCCAGACGCGAGCTGCCCAGTGATGCGAGCCTACCAGACGAAGCATGCACGAGAGAACCAGCTGTTCTGGATGACCGTGTGATAACGCTCTAGGTAGCCGATGTGAACAAAACCATTAAACAGGTTAACATTCACAAAGCCGTTGGGCCAGACAGATTACCAGAAATGGTACTAAAAGCATGCGCAGACCAACTGTCAAGTGTCTTCACTGACATTTTCAATCTCTCCCTGACCGAGTCTGTAATACCTACATGTTTCAAGCAGACCACCATAGTCCCTGTGCCCAAGGAAGTGAAGGTAACCTGCTTAAATGATTATCGCCCCGTAGCACTCACGTCGGCAGCCATGAAGTGCTTTGAAAGGCTGGTCATGGCTCACATCAACAGCATCCACCCTAGACCCACTCCAATTCGCATAACGCCCCAACAGATCCACCGATGACGCAATCTCAATCACACTCCACACTGCCCTTTCCCACTTGGACAAAAGGAACACCTATGTGAGAATGCTGTTCATTGACTACAGATCAGCGTTCAACACCATAGTGCCCACAAAGCTCATCACTAAGCTAAGGACCCTGGGACTAAACACCTCCCTCTGCAACTGGATCCTGGACATCCTGACAGGCTGCCCCCAGGTGGTAAGAGTAGGCAACAGCATGTCTGCCACGCTGATCCTTAACACTGGGGCCCCTCAGGGGTGTGTACTTAGTCCCCTCCTGTACTCCCTCTTCACCCACGACTGCGTGGCCAAACACGTCTCCAACACTATCATTAAGTTTGCTGACGACACAACAGTGGTAGGCCTGATCACAGACAACGATGAGACGGCATATAGGGAGAAGGTCAGAGAACAGGCAGTGTGTTGCCAGGACAACAACCTCTCCCTCAATGTGAGCAAGACAAAGGAGGTGATCGTGGACCACAGGAAAAGGAGGGCCGAACAGGCCCCCATTAACATTGATGGGGCTGTAGTGGAGCAGGTCAAGAGTTTCAAGTTACAAATGACCTCAACTAACCAGTACCCCGCACACTGACTCAGTACTGGTACCCCCTTTATATAGCATGGTTATTGTTATTGTTATTACGTTACTTTAACTTTAGTCTATTTTGTAAATATTTTCTTAACTCGTCTTGAACTGCACTGTTGGTTAAGGGCTTGTAAGTAAACATTTCCGCTGTGCCACTCGGGAGCCCCATGTGAGAACACATAACAGAAAAAAAGACTCCATCTACATGCAGTGAACATGTTTCGTGTTTGTGGTAGAGTACAAGCCCACTGCACTGCAGCTACGAGTGCACTACTCTGTGACATTGGAAGATAATGTGACACACGCTGCATGTTAAACCTGTTTGTGCGTGGTCAACCCTGTCCCTTCCCCTCTCCTCTCAGTCACACACACCACACCTGGTGTCAACCCTCTCTCCTCTTCTCCCATCCTCTCTCCTCTCCACATACCTGGTGTCAACCCTGGCCCCTCCCCTCTCCACGCACCTGGTGTCAAACCTGTCCTCCCCTTCCCTCCCCTCTCCTTGTACCTGGTGTCAGCCTCATCCCCTCTCCTCTCCATTCCATTCAATTCTCCTCTCCATTCTCCTTTCCTTTCCATTCCATTCCATTCTCCTCTCCATTCTCCTTTCCTTTCCATTCCATTCCATTCTCCTCTCCATTCCCATATCCTCTCCATTCCATTCCATTCTCCTTTCCTTTCCATTCCATTCTCCTCTCCATTCTCATCTCCTCTCCATTCCCATCTCCTCTCCATTCCCATCTCATCTCCTCTCCATTCCCATCTCCTCTCCTCTCCATTCCCATCTCCTCTCCATTCCCATCTCCTCTCCTCTCCATTCCCATCTCCTCTCCATTCCCATCTCCATCTCCTCTCCTCTCCATTCCCATCTCCGCTCCATTCCCATCTCCTCTCCTCTCCATTCCCATCTCCTCTCCTCTCCATTCCCCTCTCCATTCCCCTCCACTCCTCTCTCCTCTCCACGTACCTGGTGTCAGCAGGATGACCGAGGTGACGATCAGGGAGCAGATGACCAGAATGACAAGCAGGGCGATCGCAATACCCTTCCAGTTCCTCTGAGGAGGGTTACTCCCCACCAGCTCCTGGAAACACAAAACAGACAGAGAGAAACACACGGTCAGAGACAGAGAAAGAAAGTAGAGAGAAAAATAGGAGAGGAGAGTGAACAAGAGAAAGGTTGTAGTCGTAAGATGGAGAGTAAAAGAAGGAATGGGAAAAATAAACGAGACGTGGGTAAGGGGTAAGGGAGAGAGAAATGAGTGATACTGTCTGCTAGTATAAAGAGTAGGGGGGAAGAAAAGGACAGAAAGTGAGAGAGAACAATGGAAGAATGAATCAAATAAATGGAAGGAGTAGGAAAGAAAGGTAGAGAACTCAAATTGATGGGTCTGTCAAGGACGAGTGTGAACTACAGAAACAACAACATGAATTCTCAAGGAGAATTGCCACAAGCAAAAGGCAGGAGGAGGAGTGGAGGAGGGGGGATTATTAATGAGGCAAGGAGTCAGCAGCCATCACTGGCAAATGAATGTGACAGATAAAAATTGAGCTTTTGGATCATTGGTGACTTTGGTGGGGGAACGGCGCCAAGAGGCTTTTTGCTAGAAAAATGATTTCAAATTAGTTGTGTTTTAGGAGAAAACTTGAAACAATGAAACAAGTAAAGTTACACAGTAGGTTTAATATTGTTTTAAGTGCAAAATTAAATTGAAAAGTAATCAATATCGAATTTGATAAATGGTCTCTGCAGGGTATGGAGTGAGTTGAATGAGAAGAGGGTTTTCAACCTTTTCCTTTTTGTCACAAAAAACTATACAACCCATATTATTGAGGATTTGGTGAAGAAATGTATTTCACCAGAAGACTTATGCTGCAGCAGCAGCAGCCACAACGAGTCCCCACTCTCTGAAGGTGTCTCAGGGGGAGTCAAAAACCCATTTCCATTTCACACCTCACATATAAGCACCCCCTATTTTACTTTAGAACAGCAGCAACAACAACAACAACAACAACAAGGTCTACATCAACCACACCTGTCAAAAATCGCACTCAAAGATGAAAGAAAGTTGGACATTTCTACAGTTCAGCTCCAACAAACACAACAAACTCAACAGCCAAGCTAGGAGTAATTATTTGAAAAGGATATTAAAAGCCTAAAACATCACAATAGCTGGATTAATAACTTTTACACTTGTTTACAGTGGGGGTGGGCAAAAAGACCTGAGAAGATGGTATGTAGCTAGTACCTTTGGCTAAGGTCTTAATTAAGAGAAACTACAAACCACACACACACACGCTCTAATGGAATAGAGTGGTCTGGTCTATGAGGTAAGCCTTCTAGTGACCTCCTTTGCTCAATTGAATGGAGCGGCAGACATCATTAGATAAGAGCAGCAGGGGCTTTTTACCACACCGCCCAGTACACACCCTCATTAAAACCAACAACCTGTTTTCCCACAATCCCGGCGGTGCTCCGGCGAAACGGGGGTGCTTTCGCAGGGGTCACTGCCGAGGGCTGGTCACAGCAGGCGGGAGGAGAGTTAGTGGGCTGTGACGTAAACAACCCCACAATCAGAGCCAGACACATCCCTTATCAACAAGTTTATACAAATGGTGTAGCCTACTAGTGAATCATTTGCCTGGCAATCCTGCAAAATAACAATAATCATGAGCTATATAGTCCAATATGTTTGGTTGGGTGAGTGTCATGCAGGGAGAACAAACAACTGAGGCTCAGTGAGGCTCTTTTAAACAATAACATCGGCCACTTTGTGCCAGCATGAGAGGACAAACATCACTCTCTTTTGGAGTGTCCACAACAGATTCGGGATTTTACATAATACCCAATATAATAGACCTGCGCTCATTGTAACACCTACACAGTAGCACTCAATTGTAACACACAATTGTAACACACACACACATTGTATTGTAAACAGCCAGCGGGAAGTCACAGCTGACTAACCAAACACATCAATATACAAAATGCTAGTGGGGCTACGATGCTCTGACGCTGCAAGGATATTTATTGATGTTTTTAATCATGATCACGACTGCTGCGTGGAGTAGATCCCCTAGTATAATGTTTCCATGGGTATGCTCTCTTGTGGAAGTTGTCCACAAGTTGCTGATTGGTAGAACCTAATTTAACTTGCAAATATATTTGTCAAGCGCATCACTTTTGCACGCTTGAGTCAACATGTGACTGTCATTAGGTTTAATTGTGTTTCAGTGCCAAGCGATAACAGCCAAAACAGAGTAACATTTTTAATTGCTTGAAGATATTGATCAGCAAGGTTATCTGAAAGAAGAAACATATGTTCATCTCTGATTAGTAGTGAGTGTTTTTTTTGTCATATTTATATGTGTATGGCATTCATGCAATCTAATTAACATCCAATCAAATAAAATAGGTGAAGGAATACATACTCTAACATGGTGAAATGTATGTGGACACCTGCTCATCGAACATCTCCTTCCAAAATCATGGACATTAATATGGAGTTGGTCCCCCCTTGCTGCTATAACAGCCTCCACTCTTCTGGGAAGGCTTTTGACTAGATGTTGGAACATCGCTGTGGGGACTTGCTTCTATTCTGCCACAAGAGCATTAGTGAGGTCAGGCACTGATGTTGGGCGATTTGGCATGTCTCGCAGTTGGCATTCCAATTCATCCCAAAGGTGTTTGATGGGGTTGAGGTCAGGGCTCTGTGCAGGCCAGTCAACTTCTTCCACACCGATCTAAACAAACCATTTCTGTATGGACCTTTACTTTGTGCACGGGCATTGTCATGCTGGAACAGCATTCCAAAATTGTTCCCACAAAGTTAGAAGCACAGAATCGACTAGAATGTCATTGTATGCTCTAGCGTTAAGATGTCCCTTCACTGGAACTAAAGGGCCTAATCCCAACCATGAAAAACAGCCTCAGACCATTATTCCTTCTCCACCAAACTTTATAGTTGGCACTATGCATTGCGGCAGGTGGCGTTCTCCTGGCATCCGCCAAACTCAGATTCGTCTATCGGACTGCCAGATGGTGAAGTGTGATTCATAACGCCAGAGAAAGCGTTTCCACTTCTCCAGAGTCCAATGTCAGCAAGCTTTACACCCCTCCAGCCGACACTTGGCATTGCGCATGGTGATCTTAGGCTTGTGTGTGGCTGCTTGGTCATGGAAACCCATTTCATGAAGCTCCTGACAAACAGTTATTGTGCTGACGTTACTTCCAGAGGTAGTTTGGAACTCGGTAATGAGTGTTGCAACCGAGGACAGCACTCGGTTGCAACAAGCTCACAGAATGGCGGTCCTGTTCTGTGAGCTTGTGTGACCTACCATTTCGCGGCTGAGCTGTTGTTGCTTCTAGACGTTTACACTTCAGAATAACATCAATTACAATTGACCGTGGCACCTCTAGCAGGGTAGAAATTTGACAAACTGACTTGTTGGAAAGGAGGCATCCCATGACGGTGCCACATTGAGAGTCACTGAACTCTTCAGTACGGCCACTCTACTTCCAGTCTTTGTCTATGGAGATTGCATGGCTGTGTGCTCTATTTTATACACCTGTCAGTAACGGGTGTTATTGAAATAGCTGAATCCAATCATTTGAAGGGGTGTCCACATACTTTTGGTCATGTAGTGTACCATCACAGCATTAGTTAACTATGATCAAGGGACTTCACTGACATGTTGTAGGCCTAGGCTAATTAATATGTGGACATCTATAAGTACCTAGGTGTCTGGCTAGACTGCAAACTCTCCTTCCAGACTCATATCAAACATCTCCAATCGAAAATCAAATCTAGAGTCGGCTTTCTATTCCGCAACAAAGCCTCCTTCACTCACGCCGCCAAACTTACCCTAGTAAAACTGACTATCCTACCGATCCTCGACTTCGGCAATGTCATCTACAAAATAGCTTCCAACACTCTACTCAGCAAACTGGATGCAGTTTATCACAGTGCCATCCGTTTTGTCACTAAAGCACCTTATACCACCCACCACTGTGACCTGTATGCTCTAGTCGGCTGGCCCTCGCTACATATTCGTCGCCAGACCCACTGGCTCCAGGTCATCTACAAATCCATGCTAGGTAAAGCTCCGCCTTATCTCAGTTCACTGGTCACGATGGCAACACCCACCCGTAGCACGTGCATCTCACTGATCATCCCTAAAGCCAACATCTCATTTGGCCGCCTTTCGTTCCAGTTCTCTGCTGCCTGTGACTGGAACGAATTGCAAAAATCGCTGAAGTTGGAGACTTTTATCTCCCTCACCAACTTCAAACATCTGCTATCTGAGCAGCTAACCGATCGCTGCAGCTGTACATAGTCTATCGGTAAATAGCCCACCCATTTTTACCTACCTCATCCCCATACTGTTTTTATTTATTTACTTTTCTGCTCTTTTGCACACCAATATCTCTACCTGTACATGACCTTCTGATAATTTATCACTCCAGTGTTAATCTGCAAAATTGTAATTATTCGCCTACCTCCTGTCTTTTGCACACAATGTATATAGACTCTCTTTTTTTTACTGTGTTATTGACTTGTTAATTGTTTATTCCATGTGTAACTCTGTGTTGTCTGTTCACACTGCTATGCTTTATGATGGCCAGGTCGCAGTTGCAAATGAGAACTTGTTCTCAACTAGCCTACCTGGTTAAATAAAGGTGAAAAAAAAAGCCGATAGCCTATAGCCAATATCAGTTCATCTCCTTGTCAAATAACATAAAACAAGCTATGTAACCTAGTTCCTAACCGCTACCTAAGCCAAACCAGAACTACTGTGTCTGGAATGCCTTTGCAAAGAAATAGGAAATGTACAGTGTTTCCTTGACACAAATGCCAGAGTCAATGCAATAAACCAAAAATACACCAATGCAATTTTCATGTCTTATTGTCCTTGTGTCACACGTCACCAATTTCTTTATACATTCAAAGTCATTTACACTCAATGGAATTCACACTTCACAGTCGCCGCCTCTGGCTTTGTGATCTCAAAGCATCAAAGAAAGACATAACTTCACTAGCTCAGTCTATTTCCCTGTCTATCTGTGGGAGAGGAGGGGCACAATTTATTCCTGTTGCACTCCTGTGTGTCTGAAAACGATGTTCAAAGGTATCTGCGAAGCAGGTCGTAAATACTTAGCAAAACCCTGTGAACAGCCTGGGAAGGACCAGAAAATGATTTTGTGAAGATAAGCTGTGTCGTCCATCTCAAAGAGCATGCAATTTGGTGGCAATTTTCCATTTAGTTGGAAAATAAGATCCCACATTCATTCTAAGGCTGGAATTGGACAAAATAGCAGTCGTTTTGAGCCTGCCTTTCAGTCACCTCCTGGAGAAAAATCCCATTTTCAGTCCATTTGCTCGATCCCTTCATTCTCCTGTTCATCGGTTAGCATGTGGACTTCATCAGAGGGCTCCCATGAGTAGAAACATTACCCTGAACCTTTAGCCCCTAAATGGTTGTATTTTATGCTACAGAACAGACATACTGAAGTTCAAAACAAAGTTCAAAATAGCAAAGGAAATGGTGTAACACATCCAAAGCTCTATTTAGAGAGTCAGCGTATGCATAAATAACCCACATGAAAATGATTTGCTCAAAGTAAATGGTTTCCTGTTTCTTATTGTCAACCATCAAAGTATTTTCAATAAGATCATCATCTAATGAATTCAAATGTTTCTTAAGAAAGGCTTACAACTAAACAGTGCATTCGAAATGTATTTAGACCCCTTCCTTTCCCCCACATTTTCTTACGTTACAGCCTTATTCTATAATCTATTAAATAAATAAAAATCCTCATCAATCTACACACAAAACCCCATAATGACAAAGAAAACACAGGTTTGAATTAATTTTTTTTGTGCAAATGTATAAAAAAGAAAACAGAAATACCTTATTTACACAAGTATTCAGACCCCTTACTATGAGACTCAAAATGGAGCTACATACTAACAGTCCTTCCTCTGGATTACATTTTTATGAAAATCCCCAGAATCATGTTATTTTTTTGTTGCAATTTGTGTTTCCGATTGTGGCACACCACATAACCACTTCCATCAAAGAATTCAGAATATGATCACATACAGTGCACTCGGAAAGTCTTCAGACCCCTTGACTTTTCTGCATTTTGTTACGTTACAGCCTTACTGTATTTTAAAATGGATTAAATAACACATTTTCCTTATCTATCTACACACAATACCCCATAATGACAAAGCAAAAACAGGTTTTTAGGAATGTTTTCACATTTTTTAAAACAGACAAACAGAAAAACCTTGTTTCCGTAAGTATTCCGACCCTTTGCTATGAGACTTGAAATTGAGCTCAGTTGCATCCTGTTCCCTTTGATCATCCTTGAGATGTTTCTACAACTTGATTGGAGTCCACCTGTGGTAAATTCAAATGATTGGACATGATTTGGAAAGGTACACACCTGTCTATATAAGGTCTCACAGTTGACAGTGCATGTCAGAGCAAAAACCAAGCCATGAGGTTAAAGGAATTGTCCATAGAGTTCCGAGACAGGATTGTGTCGAGGCAAAACATTTCTGCAGCATTCAAGGTCCCCAAGAACACAGTGGCCTCCATCATTCTTAAATGGATGAAGTTTGGAACCACCAAGACTCTTCCTAGAGCTGGCCACCCAGCCAAACTGAGCAATCGGGGGAGAAGGGCCTTGGTCAGGGAGGTGACCAAGAACCGATGCTCACTCTGACAGAGCTCCAGAGTTCCTCTCTGGAGATG